>NC_068439.1:76506543-76849043 GCF_023373465.1 Oncorhynchus keta | reverse complement strand
ACAGGACTCGTCCATTTATTCCGATTCTTCAGGGGGTGTGCAGCACGCTCAGCACCCCTGCTTCCTGTGGCTATATGCATTTAGCATTAGAGAAAGAGAACATTCAGGTTGCCTTGTTTCCAGGTCATTTCATTTGAGAAGTATAGAATTACGTGTTTGGACTAGTGTCCACCAGTAAGGAAATAAAACATCAAGGATAGCCTATAAGTCCCTGTAACAAAGCATACAGTATGGCAAAGAGGCCATAATGGTTAGAACAATGGGAAGAATCTAGCAAAGAGTTCATACTGGTTAGAACAATGGGAAAAATCTATCAAAGAGGTCATAATGGTTAGAACAATGGGAAAAATCTATCAAAGAGTTCATAATGGTTAGAACAATGGGAAAAATCTAGCAAAGAGTTCATACTGGTTAGAACAATGGGAAAAATCTATCAAAGAGGTCATAATGGTTAGAACACTGGGAAAAATCTAGCAAAGAGTTCATACTGGTTAGAACAATGGGAAAAATATATCAAAGAGGTCATAATGGTTAGAACACTGGGAAAAATTGGTTAGAACACTGGGAAAAATCTAGCAAAGAGGTCATAATGGTTAGAACAATGGGAAAAATCTAGCAAAGAGGTCATAATGGTTAGAACAATGGGAAAAATCTAGCAAAGAGGTCATAATGGTTAGAACAATGGGAAAAATCTATCAAAGAGGTCATAATGGTTAGAACAATGGGAAACATCTATCAAAGAGTTCAGAATGGTTAGAACAATGGGAAAAATCTAGCAAAGAGGTCATAATGGTTAGCACAATGGGAAAAATCTAGCAAAGAGGTCATAATGGTTAGAACAATGGGAAAAATCTAGCAGAGGTCATAATGGTTAGAACAATGGGAAAATTCTGAAAGAAAAAGCAGTAATGCTGTAGTTACATTGTATTGGAGTTACTCCATGATGATATGTGTTTTGTTACACAACTATAAGGAACTATTTATGTAATCGAAAAAAGAAAAAAAAACACCATTACTATGCAATAAAAATGCAATAACTGAAGTACTACGTAACAACACATCGATAATATAATGTAACTACAGCATTACTACGCAGACCAAATTAATTTAATGTTCTTTAAGTAAAATTGTTTGCTCAATGTGACTCTTGTGCTCAGTGTTGAAACATTTACAGGGGAGTGGTGTGTATGTCTGGACACCGGTATCCTTTGAGTCACTGAGACACTGGAAAAATCTCCCTGCCAAGTGCTGGAGGGTGCCTCATCGTTTTTGCTGGAGCTCTGGAGGCAGATCAATCACCTAGGTTACCGTCCCAAAAACCACCTTATACCCTTTATAGTGCACTGCTTTTGACCAGGGCCCATCAAGAATAGGGTGCCATTTGAGATGTAACCTTGAAGTGGCCTAATGAAGAATGGAAATGTCTTTTCTCTCTGGTTTCACTTGGTGACATCACGGCCAGGCCTCAGCCAATGAGGTGACCTGGCGTGTGCGTCTGGGGATTGAACTTTGACCCCCTGGTCCTGGTTTCCATTGGGAGTGCTGCTGCTGTGAAAGATGAGCAGTGGGGTTTTGCTGCATGTGCCAGTGTGCCTTCTGTGAATGTGAGTCCATGCACGCACACATTCATGAGCATGAGTTGTTTGTGTAAGTATAGTACTGAGTGAAAACCTGTCAAAGAATACATTTCATATTCCCTATCATATGCTTTGTATACCATGTGTCATACATATTATGGTGATGGGAATATTGAAGCAGGGTTGTCACCAGGGGGCAGTGTGGTCTACCTCAGTGTGTGTGTCAATTTAATACCAATGCCACTAACACGATCAATAATCCCTTAAAGGCTCCAATGTTCAATAATGCATTGACATAGATAAATCAGCAACTCCTCTAGGCCTCCAAACCACGTGAAGGGTGCAGGTAGGTGATTAGGTAACAAGTTTCCACTTTGAAGATGAGATACGCCGGTATTCTATTGGGCGTAGTCTATTCGTAATCAAGGCTGCGAGAACTATCTATAGAACAAGACGTGTCATCAAATCAAATCAGTGCGTATGTTATTGAGGCAGGGAAAATATATTGTAGAATCTAGGGCAGTTAGGTGGCTAAATGGTGTTCAAAATCTACTCAAAATGTGTTTATTTTTTTACACTGATCAATGTTTAAATGAATTTATCCATTTTCTGTCAATAAAGAATAACAATTCCCATTCGCGGAGGGAAAAATGTCATGATACTTCAAATAAACTGGAGTCCATAGTTTCAGCACTCAGAAATAAAATATTAGATTTGTTCTTAAAGAGGTACAAATGTTTGTTGTTGTAGTGGTACCCAGTAAGTTACAGATACATAATTCTACCCTTGCAGTTCGTACCTTAAAGGAGCCAATAGTACACGTACAAGAGCATACCTTTGGAAAAAGGGTTAGGGTTTTGGGTGTTGTTTAACAATGTAGGGTTTAAAGCCCTTAGCTTCCGGCGCCGAAAGAGAATCGCCGCCTCGCTTCGCGTTGCTAGGAAACTATGCAGTATTTAGTTTTTTTTTACATGTTATTTCTTACATTGGTACACCAGGTAATCTTAGTTATTATTACTTACAGTCCGGAGGAACTATTGTATATAAGAGCAACGTGAATTCACCATCATTACGACCAGGAATATGACTTTCCCGAAGCGGATGCTCTGTTTTGCCCACCACCCAGGACATTGGATCGGATCCCAGCCGGCGAACCAAAACAATGACGCTGTAAAAGGGTCTGGCGAAGTGGTCTTCTGGTCAGGCTCCGGAGACGGGCACATTACGCACCGCTCCCGAGCATACTACTCACCAATGTTCAATCTCTTGACAACAAGGTAGATGAAATCCGAGCAAGGGTAGCATTCCAGAGAGACATAAGAGACGAACGTTCTTTGCTTCACGGAAACATGGCTCACTCGAGACACTCTATCTATCGGAGTCGGTACAGCCAGCTGGTTTCTTCACACATCGCGCCAAAAGAAACAATCATCTTTCCGGTAAGAAGAGGGGCGGGGGGGGGGGTATGCCTTATGATTAACGAGATGTGTTGTGATCATCATCAAGGAACTCAAGTCCTTCTGTTCACCTGACTTAGAATTCCTCACAATCAAATGTCGACCGCATTATCTATCAAGAGAATTCTCACGGATTACAAAAAGAAAACCAGCCCCGTCGCGGACCAGGATGTCTTGCTCCCAGACAGACTAAACAACTTCTTTGCTCGCTTTGAGGACATTTCAGTGCCACTGACACGGCTCGCTACCAAAACCTATGGACTGTTCTTCACTGCAGCCGAACGTGAGTAAAACATTTAAACGTGTTAACCCTCGCAAGGCTGCAGGCCCAGGCGGCATCCCCAGCCGCGTCCTCAGAGCATGCGCAGACCAGCTGGCTGGTGTGTTTACGGACATATTCAATCAATCCTTATCCCGGTCTGCTGTTCCCACATGCTTCAAGAGGGCCACCATTGTTCCTGTTCCCAAGAAAGCTAAGGTAACTGAGCTAAACGACTACCGCCCCGTAGCACTCACTTCCGTCATCATGAAGTGCTTTGAGAGACTAGTCAAGGACCATATCACCTCCACCCTACCTGACACCCTAGACCCACTCTAATTTGCTTACCGCCCAAATAGGTCCACAGACGATGCAATCTCAACCACACTGCACACTGCCCTAACCCATCTGGACAAGAGGAATACCTATGTGAGAATGCTGTTCATCGACTACAGCTCGGCATTTAACACCATAGTGCCCTCCAAGCTCGTCATCAAGCTCGAGACCCTGGGTCTCGACCCCGCCCTGTGCAACTGGGTACTGGACTTCCTGACGGGCCGTCCCCAGGTGGTGAGGGTAGGCAACAACATCTCCACCCCGCTGATCCTCAACACTAGGGCCCCACAAGTGTGCGTTCTGAGCCCTCTCCTGTACTCCCTGTTCACCCACGACTGCGTGGCCACGCACGCCTCCAACTCAATCATCAAGTTTGCGGACGACACAACAGTGGTAGGCTTGATTACCAACAACGACGAGACGGCCTACAGGGAGGAGGTTAGGGCCCTCAGAGTGTGGTGTCAGGAAAATAACCTCACACTCAACGTCAACAAATCTAAGATGATTGTGGACTTCAGGAAACAGCAGAGGGAACACCTCCCTATCCACATCGATGGAACAGTAGTGGAGAGGGTAGTAGGTTTTAAGTTCCTCGGCGTACACATCACAGACAAACTGAATTGGTCCACCCACACAGACAGCATCGTGAAGAAGGCGCAGTAGCGCCTCTTTAACCTCAGGAGGCTGAAGAAATTCGGCTTGTCACCAAAAGCACTCACAAACTTCTACAGATGCACAATCGAGAGCATCCTGCCGGGCTGTATCATCGCCTGGTACGGCAACTGCTCCGCCCACAACCGTAAGGCTCTCCAGAGGGTAGTGAGGTCTGCACAACACATCACCGGGGGCAAACTACCTGCCCTCCAGGACAGCTACACCACCCGATGTCACAGGAAGGCCATAAAGATCATCAAGGACAGCAACCACCCGAGCCACTGCCTGTTCACCCCGCTATCATCCAGAAGGCAAGGTCAGTACAGGTGCATCAAAGCTGGAACCGAGAGACTGAAAAACAGCTTCTATCTCAAGGCCATCAGACTGTTAAACAGCCACCACTAACATTGAGTGGCTGCTGCCAACACACTGACTCAACTCCAGCCACTTTAATAATGGGAATTGATGGGAAATTATGTAAAATATATCACTAGCCACTTTAAACAATGCTACCTAATATAATGTTTACATACCCTACATTATTCATCTCATATGTATACGTATCTACTGTACTCTATATCATCTACTGCATCCTTATGTAATACATGTATCACTAGCCACTTTAACTATGCCACTTCGTTTACATACTCATCTCATATGTATATACTGCACTCAATACCATCTACTGTATCTTGCCTATGCCGCTCTGTACCATCACTCATTCATATATCTTTATGTACATATTCTTTATCCCCTTACACTTGTGTCTATAAGGTAGTAGTTTTGGAATTGTTAGCTAGATTACTTGTTGGTTATTACTGTATTGTCGGAACTAGAAGCACAAGCATTTCGCTACACTCGCACTAACATCTGCTAACCATGTGTATGTGACAAATAACATTTGATTTGATTTGATTTTATGTACCAAAAAGCAAGCATTCACTTTCTCCAAGAATGTCACACCTACTGGACCAAACATATTGTAATGAAACAGGCAAGGAGCAGGTCTCGAACCCTCAACCTTCTAGCCCGAAGACCAGCGCTCTAGCGACTGTGCCCCAAAATCACATTCAAGCGCCAGAGTCAATATCCGCACTTATAAACCCAGGGTCATTCCAGTATCTTTTGCATAAGCATGTCTACCAAGGCATGGATCGGGCTCTGAACATCTCACAACACCTACCCCTTTCATTTCACTTCCAGAACTCAAACTGGAAGCCGTCTCAATGTTTTAACTTGACACCAACATTCCTTGACATTGTTATTGCTAGCGTCAACAGATTTTTAAAAAATGTCCTCTGCCTCCCTCAGTCTTTTCTACCTCCACTCTTTCCCCTCCAATACTCCTCCCTTAACTAATTACCCAACTCCTTCTGAAAATATTGAACTTCCCCATGTCACGCCTTGGTCATTGTATTTTGTGTTTTCGTTATATATTTGGTCAGGCCAGGGTGTGACATGGGTTTATGTTATTGTATTTTCGTATTGGGGTTTTTAGTATTTGGGATCGCGGCTGATTAGGGGTGTTGTATAGGCTTGGCTGCCTGAGGCGGTTCTCAATCAGAGTCAGGTGATTCTCGTTGTCTCTGATTGGGAACCGTATTTAGGTAGCCTGGTTTCGCTTTGTATTTTGTGGGTGATTGTTCCTGTCTCTGTGTAGTTTCACCAGATAGGCTGTATTAGGTTTCACGTTCCGTTTGTTGTTTTCGTATTTGTATAGTTATTTCATGTGTCACTTTCTTCATTAAAGTCATGAGTAACCACTACGCTGCATTTCGGTCCGACTCTCTTTCTACAAACGAAGAACGAAGTTACACCCCAAGCCAAAATCTATTTTTAGCCTCCTAGAGAAACATGCTAAGCCTTGTACTCTCTCCACTCCAAACTCAAGCCCCAAAAAGCACAAATGATTGCAGGTGTGGCATTTAAAGGGGTAGCCTTACCTCCTTCAGGTGGACGTGATTGTTTTTAACGAGCATTGATGGAGGTGTGTGGCGACCAATGAGCGGAGGGCTCCCCTCCAGGTAGGGGGGGATGGGAGGGGTTTTGTACAGCCTATCTGGAACAATTTACAACAATTTTTTCCATATGTACCCTAAATGTACCCCTGGGAAAAATACTGAACCCCTAACCGTATCCTTTTTTCTGAGAGTGAAGTGTGAAGCCAGTAAAAGGGATATGAAAACCGTTTGATTGTCGTATTAGCTTATCAATAAAATGCACACATGCTTGTGCCCATTAAATCTGTATTCAGTCTGTTCAGGTGAATGACAGAAGTTCTGCATGCTTCATGCTTTTTTGCATAATTAAGCCACGAATTCTGTGGGAGTCCCTGCAACCTTCAATCCCAAGTCAAGCACGAACAACCACAATAATTGTCTGATCACGATTCCGTGATTGCTGGCAAATTACCAACATAACAGTTGCCTGCATCTTAGCCCGAGTCAGAACTACATAATAGTGTGGCTTCGAATATAGGCAGAAATAAATTACTTATTTCTTCACGGAAGTTTCTCAATCTTACATATGAATGAACCGAAAGGTAATGTTTAAACCAATTAAATATAATCTTTCATTGCTTTTAAAAGCGGGACCCACTTGTATAGGGAGCCTAGCAGATAAGGCTACATTGTCCTTTGTAGAACATGGTGCTTGTAACGGCAGGATAGTGGGTTCGATTCCCTGGACCACTCGTATGTAAAATGTATCCACGCATGACTATGAGTTGCTTTGGATAAAAGCATCTGCTAAATGGTATATAAAGTGCTTTCAGAAAATATTAGTGTACAATTGACTTAAACTTCATTTTGCTATGTTAAAGACTGAATTCATCCATCTACACATGATACCCCATAAAAATGAAAATGCAAGTATATTGAAAATGTAATACAGAAATATGTAATTTACACAAGTATTCACACCACTGTGTCAATACATGTTAGAATCACATCTGTCAGCGATCACAGCTGTGAGTATTTCTGGGTAAGTCTCCAAGAGCTTTGCATACCTGGATTGTACAATATTTGTACATTATTATTTTTTTTAATTCTTCAAGCTCTGTCAAAGTTGGCTGTTGATCATTGAAAGACAGCCATTTTCAAGTCTTGCAATAGATTTACAAGCAGAAATATGTCAAAACTGTAACTAGGCCACTCTTACCATCTTGGTAAGTAAAAATATCTAAAATGATATTCCACTTTGACATTATGGGGTATTGTGTGTAGACCAGTGACAAAAAAAAATCTAAATTTAATCCATTTTAAATTCAGGCTGTAATACAAAAGAATCTGGAACAAGTCAAGAGGTGTGAATACTTTCTGAAGGCCCTGTAATATTTATATTATATTGATGAGCTTTGGGTTTGTGCCGAAGTAGCCTAGATTTGGTAAAAAGTGAGAACCACTTGTCTACAAAAGCTTAGGACCTCCTCTTTTTCCATCCTCCTCTATCTTGCTATCTAACTCCCTCTCACCCTCCCTCCCTTTCACCCTCTCACCCTCCCTCCCTCTCACCCTCTCTCTCACCCTCCCTCCCTCTCACCCTCTCTCTCACCCTCCCTCTCTCTCACCCTCTCTCTCACCCTCCCTCCCTCTCACCCGTCTCTCACCCTCCCTCCCTCTCACCCTCTCTCTCACCCTCCCTCTCACCCTCCCTCCCTCTCACCCTTCCTCTCACCCTCCCTCCCTCTCACCCTCCCTCCCTCTCACCCTTCCTCTCACCCTCCCTCCCTCTCACCCTCTCTCTCACCCTCCCTCCCTCTCACCCTCTCTCTCACCCTCTCACCCTGTCTCCATCTCACCCTCTCATGACAAAAAAAAGTATAGACTACCGATCGCTGTCCATGGTGTTGAAATTGCGACATGCCTATGCAATTGCATGGCTATCGAATCGATTATAGGCTTTTTTTTGAGGTGCCAGAGCTTAACTTTGCTTTAGCTAAAGAATAAATGTTTATCGGTAGGTCTATTTGGTCGTTATTTTCTCATGTTAAAAGCCTAACATTTCACAAATCTATACACAGTGTTGCAATGCTGCCATTTTAGACTGCTGGCTGGCAGCAGTAATGTAAATACTTGTTCAGTAATAAAAGCTAGAAATTCAAACATGCAGATCGTAAAATAAATGTTTGATGCAGCAGCATACTAATCAGCTACTTATTGATTAAAAATATATATATAGACAACTGGAACACGCTGTCGTTCACGTCAATCCAGAGCATCCCAAACATGCTCAATGGGTGACATGTCTGGTGAGTATGCAGGCCTTGGAAGAACTGGGACATTTTCAGCTTCCTGAAATAGTGTACAGATCCTTGCAACATGGGGCCGTGCATTATATATATATATATATATATATATATATATGCCATTTAGCAGACGCTTTTATCCAAAGCGACTTACAGTCATGTGTGCATACATTCTACGTATGGGTGGTTATCATGCTGAAATATTAGGTGATGGCGGTGGATGAATGGATGCAACACAATCTCACACTCAATTTGTGCAAATATGTCCAAAAAGTATTTCTGTGCGGTTTGTGTGGCTTAATCTGTGTGAAAATGCACACATTTGTATGAGACTTAATTCGTAAGAAAATAAACATTTTTGTACGACTTCCTTCACAGGAAAATAACATTTTGGGGGGAAATCTTCGGAACAATAATTTGAAAGTTATTAGAGCAATACATTTGTGGCAATGGTGTTCTACATTTATTTTTCTTGTGTCCCATATGTATTTACATATAAATAATAACATGTTAACAACCAAACATTGTTAATCAACTAGGTTGTAAGCGAAAAACTTATAACACAATAGTAGCCTGAGGTAAAAAATAATTTTAATAATTAATACCAGTGTTGTTTTCTATGCTTGTTTCTGTTTAATACTTTGATACTGGTGTTATGTTGGATTTTATGAGGGTTGCCAGATTTTGCCACGCCTTGGTCTTAGTATTTTGTGTTTTCTTTATATATTTGGTCAGGCCAGGGTGTGACATGGGTTATTGTGGTGTGTTTTTTGTCTTGGGGTTTTGTGGGGCGTCGACGTAGTCTATGGCTGCCTGAGGCGGTTCTCAATCAGAGTCAGGTGATTCTCGTTGTCTCTGATTGGGAACCATATTTAGGCAGCCATATTCTGTGAGTGTTTTCGTGGGTGATTGTTCCTGTCTCTGTGTTAGTGTTCACCAGATAGGCTGTAATAGGTTTCGCGTTTCGTTTGTTGTTTTTTGTATATTATAGTTATTTCATGTATCGTCGATTCTTCATTAAAGAACATGAGTAACCACCACGCTGCATTTTGGTCCGCTTCTCCTTCAACTGACGAACGCCGTTACAGAATCACCTACCACACCCGGACCGAGCGCGTGGTAACAGGCAACGACAGCAGGAGCAGCGAAAAGAGGAATGGACATGGGAAGACGTGTTGGATGGCAACGGTTCTTACACTTGGGAGGAGATATTGGCCGGAAGAGATCGTCTCCCATGGGAACAGGTGGAGGCACTTAGGAGAGCAGAGGCAGCCAGAGAGAGGAGCCGACGATACGAGGGAACACGGTTGGCAAGGAAGCCCGAAAAGCAGCCCCAAAAATGTATTGGGGGGGGGCTCAGGGAGAGTGTGGCAGAGTCAGGAGACAGACCTGAGCCAACTCCCCCTGTTAATTGTGAGGAGCAGCGATCAAAGGACTTCTGGACTTGGGAAGAGATATTGGACGGAAAAGGACCATGGGCACAGCCTGGTGAATATCGACGCCCCAAAGAAGAACTGGAGGCGACGAAAGCGGAGAGGCGCTGGTATGAAGAGGCAGCACGGCGACGCGGATGGAAGCCTGAGAGTCAGACCCAAAAATATATTGGGGGCTTACAGGGAGTATGGCTATGCCAGGTAGGAGACCTGCGCAAACTCCCTGTGCTTACCGGGGGCCTAGAGAGACCGGGCAGGCACCGTGTTATGCTATGGAGCGCACGGTGTCTCCAGTGCGGGTGCATAGCCCGGTGCGGTACATACCAGCTCTTCGTATTGGCCGGGCTAGAGTGGGCATCGAGCCAGGTAAGGTTGGGCAGGTTCGGTGCTCAAGAGCTCCAGTGCGCCTGCACGGTCCGGTCTATCCAGTGCCACCTCCAAACACCAGTCCTCCGGTGGCAGCTCCCCGCACCAGGCTTCCTGGGCGTGTCCTCGATCCAGTACCACCAGTTCCAGCACCACGCACCAGGCCTTCAGTGCGCCTCGCCTGTTCAGCACAGCCAGAGCCATCCTTCTCTCTAGCGCTGTCGGAGCCTCCCGCCTGTTCAGCGCAGCCAGCGTTTTCCTCCTCTCCTGCGCTGTCGGAGTCTCCCGCCTGTTCAGCGCTTCCAGAGCCTTCCTCCTCTACAGCGCTGCCGGAGCCTCCTGCCTGTTCGGAGCTGCCAGTCTTCATGGAGCAGCCAGAGCTGACAGTCTGCATGGAGCAGCCAGAGCTGTCAATCTGCATGGAGCAGCCAGAGCTGCCAGTCTACATGGAGCAGCCAGAGCTGTCAGTCTACATGGAGCAGCCAGAGCTGCCAATCTGCATGGAGCAGCCAGAGCAGCTAGATCCGCCAGTCAGCCATGATCTTCCAGATCTGCCAGTCAACCAGATTCTTCCAGATCTGCCAGTCAACCAGACTACTCCAGATCTGCCAGTCAACCAGACTCTTCCAGATCCGTCAGCCAGCCAGGATCTGCCGGAGCCAACTACCTGCCTGAGCTTCATCTCAGTACTGGGCTTCCCCTCAGTACTGGGCTTCCCCTCAGTCCCGAGCTTCCCCTCAGTCCCGGGCTCCCCCTCAGTCCCGGGCTCCCCCTCAGTTCCGAGCTTCCCCTCAGTCCCGAGCTTCCCCTCAGTCCCGAGCTTCCCCTCAGTCCCGAGCTGCCCCTCAGTCCCGAGCTGCCCCTCAGTCACGAGCTGCCCCTCAGTCCAGTGGGGTTCTGGGTGAGGACTACTAGGCCATGGTCGGCGGCGAGGGTGGACTATCCCAAGACGCGAAGGGGAGGAACTATGACATTTATGGAGTGGGGTCCACGTCCCGAGCCGGAGCCGCCACCATGGACAGACACCCACCCGGACCCTCCCTATGGTTTTGAGGTGCGTCCGGGAGTCCGCACCTTAGGGGGGGGGGGGTTCTGTCACGCCTTGGTCTTAGTATTTTGTGTTTTCTTTATATATTTGGTCAGGCCAGGGTGTGACATGGGTTATTGTGGTGTGTTTTTTGTCTTGGGGATTTGTGGGGCGTCGACGTAGTCTATGGCTGCCTGAGGCGGTTCTCAATCAGAGTCAGGTGATTCTCGTTGTCTCTGATTGGGAACCATATTTAGGCAGCCATATTCTGTGAGTGTTTTCGTGGGTGATTGTTCCTGTCTCTGTGTTAGTGTTCACCAGATAGGCTGTAATAGGTTTTGCGTTTCGTTTGTTGTTTTTTGTATATTATAGTTATTTCATGTATCGTCGATTCTTCATTAAAGAACTTGAGTAACCACCACGCTGCATTTTGGTCCGCTTCTCCTTCAACTGACGAACGCCGTTACAGATTTGAGTAAAAATCTGTATTTGTCAGTTTTCTTTTGTGATTAAGGTATTTTTGGGGGGAATGGGGATACATTTCCATGATGGGAAATTAATTCCTCAATAAATGTGGGGAAACAGAAGACCTGCAAAAACAACACAAATCTGTTTGGTTTAAATCCCCCTGGTGCAACTGCATTGTTTGTGCAACTATAACGAGTCTGGACTATGATCAATTAAGCCATATCTATAACTAGTCTGGACTATAATCAATTAAGCCATATTTATAACGAGTCTGGACTATAATCAATTGAGCCATATCTATAACGAGTCTGGACTACGATCAATTAAGCCATATCTATAACGAGTCTGGACTATGATCAATTAAGCCATATCTATAACTAGTCTGGACTATAATCAATTAAGCCATATTTATAACGAGTCTGGACTATGATCAATTAAGCCATATCTATAACTAGTCTGGACTATAATCAATTAAGCCATATTTATAACGAGTCTGGACTATAATCAATTGAGCCATATCTATAACGAGTCTGGACTACGATCAATTAAGCCATATCTATAACGAGTCTGGACTATGATCAATTAAGCCATATCTATAACTAGTCTGGACTATAATCAATTAAGCCATATTTATAACGAGTCTGGACTATGATCAATTAAGCCATATCTATAACGAGTCTGGACTATGATCAATTAAGCCATATTTATAACGAGTCTGGACTATGATCAATTAAGCCATATTTATAACGAGTCTGGACTATGATCAATTAAGGCATATCTATAACGAGTTTGGACTATAATCAATTAAGCCATATTTATAACGAGTCTGGACTATAATCAATTAAGCCATATTTATAACGAGTCTGGACTATAATCAATTAAGCCATATTTATAACGAGTCTGGACTATAATCAATTAAGCCATATTTATAACGAGTCTGGACTATAATCAATTAAGCCATATCTATAATGAGTCTGGACTATGATCAATTAAGACATATCTATAACGAGTCTGGACTATAATCAATTAAGCCATATCTATAACGAGTCTGGACTATGATCAATTAAGCCATATCTATAACGAGTCTGGACTATAATCAATTAAGCCATATCTATAACGAGTCTGGACTATAATCAATTAAGCCATATCTATAACGAGTCTGGACTATAATCAATTAAGCCATATCTATAATGAGTCTGGACTATGATCAATTAAGCCATATCTCTAATGAGTCTGGACTATGATCAATTAAGGCATATCTATAACGAGTCTGGACTATGATCAATTAAGCCATATCTATAACGAGTCTGGACTACGATCAATTAAGACATATCTATAACGAGTCTGGACTATGATCAATTAAGCCATATTTATAACGAGTCTGGACTATAATCAATTAAGCCATATCTATAACGAGTCTGGACTATGATCAATTAAGCCATATCTATAACGAGTCTGGACTATGATCAATTAAGCCATATCTATAACGAGTCTGGACTATAATCAATTAAACCATATTTATAACGAGTCTGGACTATGATCAATTAAGCCATATTTATAACGAGTCTGGACTATAATCAATTAAGCCATATCTATAACGAGTCTGGACTATGATCAATTAAGCCATATCTATAACGAGTCTGGACTATGATCAATTAAGCCATATCTATAACGAGTCTGGACTATGATCAATTAAACCATATTTATAACGAGTCTGGACTATAATCAATTAAGCCATATCTATAACGAGTCTGGACTATGATCAATTAAGCCATATTTATAATGAGTCTGGACTATAATCAATTAAGCCATATCTATAACAAGTCTGGACTATGATCAATTAAGCCATATTTATAACGAGTCTGGACTATAATCAATTAAGCCATATTTATAACGAGTCTGGACTATAATCAATTAAGCCATATTTATAATGAGTCTGGACTATGATCTATTAAGCCATATTTATAACGAGTCTGGACTATGATCAATTAAGCCATATCTATAACTAGTCTGGACTATGATCAATTAAGCCATATTTATAACGAGTCTGGACTATAATCAATTAAGCCATATTTATAACGAGTCTGGACTATGATCAATTAAGCCATATCTATAACGAGTCTGGACTATGATCAATTAAGCCATATCTATAACGAGTCTGGACTATAATCAATTAAGCCATATCTATAACTAGTCTGGACTATGATCAATTAAGCCATATTTATAACGAGTCTGGACTATAATCAATTAAGCCATATTTATAACGAGTCTGGACTATGATCAATTAAGCCATATTTATAACGAGTCTGGACTATAATCAATTAAGCCATATTTATAACGAGTCTGGACTATGATCAATTAAGCCATATTTATAACGAGTCTGGACTATGATCAATTAAGCCATATTTATAACGAGTCTGGACTATAATCAATTAAGGCATACCTAGTAGAAAATTGTAAAAAATAAAGAAAAACTCTTGAATGAGTAGGTGTGTCCAAACTTGACTATATACCAGAGATAAGGGACTGTTGATATTGCAACAACACAACTCAAACGCTGGTTCACCAGTATAAACGTTATTGAAATCCTCGAAGTGTTGTCTGTTAAAGATCATCAGCTGTTTACATCTGCCAACGTATTGGCAGTCCAGTATCCATAAGATCTGTCCCCAGATCTTCCTATACAGTTCATCTCTCTCTGTAGTGTGTTGCCTGGCAATTGAGGAGAATGATAGGCTCAATTAAAGATGCTACAGAACTGCTGTATTTTAAGCACAACTCCGTTCTGCCCAGTTTCCCTGGCGTTGCTACGGTAATCAAGCTGTTTTTACCATCCCTGTATCTATCGCTTCAGGAGGATACATTTTTTCTAAACAAAAAGTAATATGATATGCGCTTCAGAACACCTGAGTAAGCTCCACTCATTCCATCGTTCCATGCCCACTGCGTTTGTTCACTGATATCCCCTCATACATTCAATCAGTTCCTTGTTTCCATTTCACTTCTTCAGTCGCATTCCCAAAGCCCAAGAAACAAACAATTAGCTTCCTAGTACATATGGAAATTAAAAAGGTTAATTCATGACTTTTTGGAGGGTTACTGTCAAAATTATTTATTCAATTTAAAAAAGGCCCATGGGCCACCAGAGCTTGTTCCTCCATAACTTATATTTCAGATAAGACAAGTTCGGGTGTCTACTACTGGATATATGTCTAAAGAGAAGCGGCTATAACATTGCATTTCCTTCAATATTATGGGATGAAGATGTATTCTGGTGAAGTTATTACCATATTTGTGAGGAATAACAGGGCTACCCGTCTGGCAACGAGCCCAGTGCAGGCAGGACATGCTTTTACATCCGATCCTGCTAGTGCTACAAGTAGGTCTTATGATTCTGTTTGCTCTGGACTCCAGAGAAGTGACATGATATATCCCTAGTTGATATTGGCTGACTTTCAGCTCCAAATGCAGGTGTAAAATGCAGATTATTTCTGTCGCCTGTTTTGCGTTTCGAAAATGCATCACCATTTATGGCTGTAATGACAGGCAACATTTGCTCAGCGATTGTGTGCGCATGTATGCAAGTGCACACGTGCATGTGCGTGCGCAAGGGTCCGAGGTTTGTAGGCTACCCCTCCTTTTTGGGGGTGGTGTGACAAAAAACATTTGAAAAACACTGCCAGGAAGTGGTCAGATGCTACACTACAGGACTGTTTTGCTGGCGCAGACTGGAATATGTTCCAGGATTCATCAAATGGCAATGAGGAATACACCACCTCAGTCATCGGCTTCATCAAGTGTGTGTACATATCCCAACCAGAAGCCATGGATTACAGGCAACATCCGCATTGAGCTAAAGATTAGAGCTGCCGCTTTCAAGGAATGGGAGACTAATCCGGAAGCTTATAAGAAATCCTAATATGCCCTCAGACGAACCATCAAACAAGCAAAGCGTCAATACAGGATTAAGATTGAATCTTACTACACCGGCTCTGATGCTCGTCAGATGTGGCAGGGCTTGAAAACTATTACGGACTACAAAGGGATACCCAAACGCGAGCTGCCCAGTGACGCAAGCCTACCAGACGAGCTAAATGCCTTTTATGCTCACTTCGAGGCAAGCAACACTGAAGCATGCACGAGAGCACCAGCTGTTCTGGATGGCTGTGTGATAACACTCTTGGTAGCCGATGTGAACAAAACCTTTATTAAACAGGTCAACCTTCACAAAGCCGCTGGTCCAGACGGATTACCAGGACGTGTACTCAAAGCATGCGCAGACCAACTGTCAAGTGTCTTCACTGACATTTTTCTTTCCCTGACCGAGTCTGTAATACTCACATGTTACAAGCAGACCACCATAGTCCCTATGCCCAAGGAAGCGAAGGTAACCTGCCTAAATGATTATCACCCCGTGGCACTCAAGTTGGTAGCCATGAAGTGCTTTGAAAGGCTGGTCATGGCTCACATCAACAGCATCCTCCCAGACACCCTAGACCCACTCCAATTCACATACCGCCCCAACAAATCCACCGATGACGCAATCTCAATCGCACTCCACACTGCCCTTTCTCACCAGGATGAAAGGAACACGTACGTGAGAATGCTGTTCATCGACTACAGCTCAACGTTCAACACTATAGTGCCCAAGAAGCTCAGCACTAAGCTAAGGACTCTGGGACTAAACACCTCCCTCTGCAACTATATCCTGGACTTCCTGATGGGCCGCCCCCAGGTGGTAAGAGTAGGAAACAACACGTCTGCCACGCTGATCCTTAACACTGGGGCCCCTCGGGCGTGTGTACCTAGTCCCCTCCTGTATTCCCTGTTCACCCACGACTGCGTGGCCAAACACGACTCCAACACCATCATTAAGTTTTCTGACAACACAACAGTGGTAGGCCTGATCACCGACAACGATGAGACGGCCTATAGGGAGGAGGTCAGAGAACTGGTAGTGTGGTACCAGGACAGCTTCTCTCCCTCAATGTGAGCAAGACAAAGGAGCTGATCGTGGACTACAGGAAAAGAAGGGCCGAACAGGCCCCCATTAACATCAACGAGGCTGTAGTGGAGCGGGTCGAGAGTTTCAAGTTCCTTGGTGTCCACATCACCAACAAACTATCATGGTCCAAACATACCAAGACAGTCATGAAGAGGGCGCGACAAAACCTTTTCCCCCTCAGGAGACTGAAAAGATTTGGCATGGGCCCCCAGATCTTTAAAAGGTTCTACAGCTGCACCATCAAGAGCATCCTGACCGATTGCATCACCGCCTGGTATGGCATCTGCTCGGCATCTGACCCTAAGGCTCTACAGAGGGTAGTGCGAACAGCCCAGTACATCACTGGGGCCAAGCTTCCTGCCATCCAGGACCTCCAACCTAGGCGGTGTCAGAGGAAGGCCCCAAAAAATGTGAGAGACTCCAGTCACCCGAGTTATAGAATGTTATACAGCAAGCAGAACCGGAGTATTGCCTCCTTATTGTTATTCTTATTGTGTTACTTTTATGGCTGCGTTACTTCTTATTTCAGCCAACTTGGAAAATATTTTCTTCTTCTTGAACTGCACTGTTGGTTAAGGGCTTGTAAAGTAACCATTTCATGGTAAAGTCTACACTTGTTGTATTCCCCGCATGTGGCAAATACAGTTTGAAAAGTGGCAACTTTACACTATACATGATAGTGGCAACAAATGGAGTTGGGTTGGATATAGTCATGGTAGGGGCGGCAGCGTAGCCTTGTGGTTAGAGCGATGGACTAGTAACTGGAAGGTTGTGAGTTCAAACCCCTGACAAATCTGTCGTTCTGCCCCTGAACAGGCATTTAACCCACTGTTCCCAGGCCGTAATTGAAAATAAGAATATGTTCTTTAACTGACTTGCCTGGTTAAATAAAGGTTAAAAAAAATAATTAAAAAAGGATACAGTATTTCTCAAAATCTATTTTGACTGGAATTGTGTTGGTCGTTGTTAATAAGTGCAGTCTTTATTACAGTTCAAAATAGTTTCGGAAAATGCGTTACTCAACAGATTGTGCCGCTTTTTTCCCCTCTTCTTGTAATAATTGCTCAACAAGTCTGCGTTTGTTGTTTTTTGGGGGTGTGCCTTTTTTTTGTTGAGCACATACCCCCCAAAAGGTCTGTGCACGGCCCTACTCATGACAGAGAGACACGCGCAGAGAGTGAGAAATACCAACCGTGTGCGCACACACTCACACCGCTCATGGAGACGCTCCAGTCCTCCAGTGACCTGAAGCTGTTACCTCCGCTGGAAAGTGGAATCGGAACTTCGCCGTAAGCAAAGAGGCGAGCCGCAAGCTCACAGAGAAACACAATCAAGCGAACGTTATTGTTGTACCAACTCGGAGACAGGCGACCACAGCTCCACTCTGTATATCTGAGTAGCCTACATCATCCGCGGATAAATAAAGACCATAGAATAACATTAACGTTCGATAAAGGTAAGTGATGGTCGGTTTTTTCTTAGACCTATTTTCAACCATACGTATTTTCAGCAACAATACTTATAAGCAGAATCACAAGTTTGTAGTGCGTGCCCTTTTAAGCTCTCCACTGCTTGGCTTGTGTCCAACTGTCCATTCCACAGCATTATCATGAGAGCTTCCCTATACACAAAAGCCATGTACGGAAGCTAAAATAGTTTTTTTAAGAGATAATAAAAATGCACGTAGAACACAGACGACAATAATCTAAGTATCATTAATTGATAGTATATTGTAGGCTGTAGTTGATCGGTATGTGATTTATAAATATAAATACATTGTGTAACTTTTGAAGCCATGTGCAGATTATCATAAATTACTAAAAACATATAAACACATCTATGACACATTATAATGTACTGACATTTAGTTTGGAACATGGCTATTTTCACAACCGAGCTGGCAATGGAACCGACTCGTATGATCCTTTGGGCAATGGTTATCCGTGATTATGTAATATACCGTGCCATGCCTTAACACGTTCTGTCGGTAGAGACGCATATTGACAAGAGGGTTTACAAGCTTGAGTGCTATTTCTAGTTTGACATTAGTTTCACATCTGACTGTGAAATGAAAAGACTTCACTCATTTGCATGGATTTGAATTGCGCCAGGCAATGAATTGGGCGCTTGCACGCACTCTTCAGGCCAGACTCGCAGGCTACACACAGCCAGATCTCAGGCCACACACAGCCAGATCGCAGGCAACACACAGCCAGATCTCAGGCCACACACAACCAGATCGCAGGCCACACACAACCAGATCTCAAGCAACACACAAGTATTGAAGCATCTGTCTGTCATATGGAAAGGTTTTTTTGTAAAAAAATTCAGAAGTGCAAACTCTGCACCTGTGGTTTTCTGAATAGTACACTATTACCTTTGACCTTTATTTAAAATGTTCTACTTCCTTAAACTTTTTTTTTTATCCCCATAAGCAACAATACCATGTGCAGAATATGCATAACATATGCATTTGATAAATCAGTTTAGTGTCAGTTTTGAATCTCTGATGTTTTGAGGCCCTAAGACCTGTTCAGCATTGGTTAATGATAACTCTAATTTGCAATGCGGTGGACGATGCTACGTGTGTCATTTCCATAGATTTGAATAGATATGGTTTTCCATATTGCCGGGAGCAGGTGAAACTAGCATCACTAGCCTTACACCTTACTTGCCTTTGTATTGTTGGAGGAAAGGAGAAATTAACTGCGTCAAAGGCTCCCTCAAATTGGAGACGTTTAACCTGTCGCTCTCTGGGGACAAGGGTTGGAAAATCAATCAAGGATACTCAGAAAAAATCTTGTTCCACACACACACACACACACACACGCACACGCACACACGCACACACACACACACACACACACACACACACACACACACACACACACACACACACACACACACACACACACACACACACACACACACACACACACACACACACACACAGACACATGCACATAAACACACGCAAGCTAACTTGAACAGGAAACAAGCGAATTAGTCTTTGTAATATAATAACATTTGAGTTTATTCATGTTATCTATCTGCAAATAGTTTGATCAACGCAACCGTACAGCCTTTCTAATGATGTCACCCCCACAGAGAGTTTTAGGCGGGGTCTTTTGTTTCAATAGAAAATGGCACCTTTGATCCCCCACTCCAGTTCTTTTTGTTTGTCCCACTCACACCTCGCGGATGAGAAGGGTACGCGCTAACAAGGGCTCTGATGTCGGCAGGGTGTGCTGCATTTGTAATTGGATTATAGTCTAATCACAATAATAAAGTGTGCAATATAAGCGCCATTGCCAGCCCACATTAGTTGGAGAAATTCTCCTTTTAATTCATTGTCTTCTATCACAGAGACACTATATGAATTGTTCCACATTTTTGTTACATTACAGCCTTGTTCTAAAATGTATTACGTTGTTTTCCCCCCTCGATCTACATACAATACCCCATAATGACGAAGCAAAAAAATATATATATATATTTTGCAAATATATTAAAAATAAAAATGTAAATATCACATTTACTATTCAGACCCTTTACTCAGTACTTGGTTGAAGCACCTTTGGCAGCGATTACAGCGTCAAGTATTTTTGGGTCTGATGCTACAAGCTTGGCACACCTGTATTTGGGGAGTTTCTCCCATTATTTTCTGCAGATCCTCTCAAGCTCTGTCAGGTTGGATGGGGAGAGTTGCTGCACAGCTATTTTCAGGTCTTTCCAGAGATGTTCGATTGGTTTCAAGTCCGGGCTCTGGCTGGGCCACTCAAGGACATTCAGAGACTTGCCCCAAAGCCACTCCTGCATTTTCTTGGCTGTGTGCTTAGGGTCGTCCTTCTCCCTCGAATGCTCAGTTTGGCCGGGCGGCCAGCTCTAAAAACAATCTTGCTGGTTCCATAACTTCTTCCATTTAAGAATGATGGAAGCTACTGTGTTCTTGGGGACCTTCAATGCTGCCCTTCCCTAGATCTGTGCCTCGAGACAATCCTGTCTCAGAGCTCTACGGACAATTCCGATGACCTCATGGCTTGGTTTTTGCACTGACATGCAATGTCAATTGTGGGACAATAATACAGACAGGTGCGTGCCTTTCCAAATCATGTCCAATCAATTGAATTTACCACAGGTGGACTCCAATCAAGTTGTAGGAACAATTCAAGGATGATCAGTGGAAACTTTGAGTCTTTGGAAATTTCGAGTTTCATAGTAAAGTGTCTGAATACTTATGTAAATAAGGTATTTCTGTTTTATATATATATACATATATATATATATATATATATATATATGTAATATATGTAAAAATGTCTAAAAACCTGTTTCGCTTTGTCATTATGGGGTATTGTGTGTAGATTTTTGAGGAAAACATGTCATTTAATCCATTTTAGAATAAGGCTGTAACGTAACAAAATGTGGAAAAAGTCCAAGGGTCTGAATACTTTCCGAATGCTCTGTATATCCATAAACAAACCAATTAGGGGCCAGGGTGAGAATGGCTATGGGTCAATTAGAAGCCAGGATGAGAATGTCTATAGGCCAGGATGAGAATGTCTATAGGCCTATTAGAAGCCAGGATTAGTATGACAGAGATAGCATGAAGGGGCAGGTTGGGCCATGTGGTGAACATTCTTTCTAGAAGTGCATTCGGCTCTTTAGTCACCACAGTCAGGATATTTGTTTAACTCCCCTTTCGAATAAGAGCTTCGTTGACATGTGGTTGATATTCAGTCATCCCTATTGACATAGTGTTGATTCTTGGCAGAGATCTAAGCGCTGACTGAATTAGAATGTCAAGCCAGCTTCTTACTGTAACCTTGATGAGACTATGTTATGTGTGATGAGTTATGCATTTTAATTCTGGGCCTGGTTGATCCTAGGATAGGGGAGCAATGGCTGGGTGCTTGGGGCTGTGTAACAGGTACTGTACATAAACCTGTGGTGACTTTGATTATGTGGATCTCAGAATCTGTCACTGTTGTGGGCTCGGCTCCTGTCTCAAACACTTATGTCACAGGTGGCTCTCTTGGGCTATAGTACTGCACACGCACACACGCACACGCACACACGCACACACACACACACACACACACACACACACACACACACACACACACACACACACACACACACACACACGCACACGCACACGCACACACACACACACACACACACACACACACACACACACACACACACACACACACACACACACACACACATCCAATTGCCCACTCACCATTCATACCCTCTTGAGTATGGACCTCATTTCCATAAAATATGTCCTGTTTTTGGCCCTTTCCTCCACATAGATCCCTTCCAGCCCCCTATAGACCATCCAATCCAACCCAGTTTGGTCACAACTGACTAACCCTAAGGTTATTCTTTGTTATTAGGACTGGGCAAAACAATAGACACATCCTTACGCTATCAACACCCACTGGCACTTTGGAGTATGGCACTTTTTCATAAAAGACATCTTGATTATTGACCGCCCACCATGTCTCCGTGGCAACAGCTGGGGGAGAGGGGGGGGTGTGCAGTAGATTAGTCACCCCACCAAACACACACATGTGCACGCACGTTTACACACAGACACAAACACACACTAGTATTAGGACTGATGATGGCTCTGATGCTTACCAGACGTCCAAACGATCAGATACGATAACCCAGAGCATAAAGCATGGAAAAGAGTGGCTCTGTGTAGTTTGACGGCTGTGAGGATCCCGTGGTGCAATGAGTTTGAACATGGCACTGGTAACAGTGTTAATAAATAGCCCATTTGCTGCATGAACTACAGTACACGTTCCGCGTTGAAGTGTTTACTGAAAGCTGCTTTGGACGAAAGCATCTGATTATTAATGGGACTGTGGATCCGTTTTTTTGCCATCATTCAGGTCAAGTGTGGAGAACAGTGCGTGTACACTTTTGTTCCAGCTCAGCTTTAACACACGTGATTCAACTAATCATGTTGTAAAATGGAAGACAACACTTAGCTGATGGGTGGGTTAGTGATGGGCTTGTGTGATGTTTATTCCTGCCCGTCTTCCGGTTTTCTCTTCTCCCTGGCACCTAATTGATCGGTTTACTGTCATCGATTTGCCAATTGACTAAAAAAATAAGACTGTACTTGTTACCATGTTCACATATATTTTAGTGAAAGTTTTTTTTTTAAATGCTATATAAAAAAATGTATAAATAAACATAAAAATAAAACTTTCCTAGGGATGAGGCGGAAGATGGGGTTGTCCTAAAAATGGTCAATTGTATTGTTTTTCATTTGTTGTACCAATTGATTGACTCAATGAAAACAATTGTTCACAAAAAAAAAATCAGTTTTCCAACCAAAGTAAAAATGTGGAAGTGAATATGGAGAGACTTGTTGGATGTACTATTTGATGAAAGTTCTAAACATAAGGTATGTTTTTTCCCCAGCTGTTCTCAGTGCCGCTTAGTTTTATGAAATATCTTTATCTTGGATAAAATGCATCGTTTTGAAAGAAACACACACTATGCTAGTGATTTTCCGTTCCTGACTGAAACTAGAACTCAAAAGGGAATAAGGCTACAACTGTTCCCTTATTGTCACCGAAGCAGAACAACTTCATTTTAATGTTGAACATGTTAAACCTGAATTATTTACATTCCCAGCAGCAGTTGCATCCTTGTTCCTGGTGTCAGACAGAGTAGGGTGAAGTTCACTGATCTTGGGTCAGTTTAGCATTTCTCCCACTAATGGTTAAGGTTAGGATTGGGGGAGAGGAAGCTGATCCTTGATCTGTACTTAGGGGAAACTTCACCCCGGAGCATGTCAGACATTATGCTCCAACTCACGCCCTCATCTTCTCTATAAAAAGAATGCTCGTTTGAATGAACATTTTTCTTGCCACGAGTAGAGCAGTGAAGACTGTAGCACAGACTCAGTGGAAAAAGATTAAGTAAAGTATACATCATTTAGACACACAAGGTTCATTTTAGGACACAGCAAAAATCTAAATGGTGTGGTTGAGCTTTGAACTGGCTACCCCCATAGCTCCACCTGCTGTAATGGAGGATATTTCCAAAATGTTAGGTAAACGTTAAGTAACATTCTCATTAAATTATTTAACCTTTATTTAACTATTCAAGTCAGTTAAGAATACATTCTTATTTATAATGACGGCTTACCAAGAGCACAATCTAATGATACTGTGATATCATGCAGCAGACATTACCTGAACTCAAGCTTTCCCATAACCTTTTGTAAACATTCTTGCAACACATTGCCAATTTGCTGAGAGTATTTTGTTGGTGCATGAGCAGAATCAGGCCCTGTAGCATTCTTTGGCAAATGAGAAATGAAAATACGCAAGTGTACATTGGCTGAGTTTACACAGGCAGCCCAATTCTGATCTCCGCCAATTGGCCTTTTGACCAATCAGATCAGATATTCTTCCAACAGTTAGTCAAAAGATCAGAACTGGGCTGCCTGTGTAAACGCAGCCTTAATGACTGACACAGAAAGGCCCAATTCCAAACCAATCATTCATTACTTGCCCCGGGTTTGTGCTATCTTGCTATGATGAGACTCACAGCTAAAAACAGAATAGGATAGGAATCAGGAGTATGGTACTAGATAGACTTTCCCAATTACAGTTATTCTTTGGCAGATCAAAAAGGGTCTTAGGTGGTGGGCGTGGCAATGAGCATGCCCCCCCATGCTCCCCATGAGCATGATTGGCTGTCATTAAGCTCCATCTTGGCACTGTATTTTTTAGCATTTTTAAAGCTATTTTCATGCAATTCTACAGATTTTTTTTCTTCAGCTTCAATGCTAATTTCTTGTAATTCTACACATTTTGCCATGAAGCTGAAATAAAATGTTACAGTTTCAAAGCTAATTTCCTGCAATTTCATACATTTTGCCATGGCTAATGCTGTGTTCTTACCCTCAAACTGTCTAGCTTTTATTTAGGTGATTGTTAGTTCTCAAGGATCATATATAGCAGCATTATATTTTCTACATTATTTGTATCTAGTTCGTGGTTTAAGTTTACAATGAAATTATTTTTCCATCTCTAAAATAAATGTATGCAACCCGAAGAAAAAAAAAACAGATTAGAAAAATCCCTGCCAATATTGTTCACACCTGTTAAGCCCTTGGGACTAGTTGTAGGGATGTTTGGTTTGTAACGGGGCCGTACTTTATGGCTTTGTTACTGTACTGAGAAAATGTCCGCCTTTCTTTTTGTTTTGGTTTGGGTGAAGGCGAGGCTTACTGACGGGATGACAGAAGTGATGAACACCTGTGATTCGACGGTGGGAGACTTCACCGTCGGAGGTGCCCCAGCAGACGAGGGCATATCCTTTCAGGTGGGACTAATTCAAACAGACACAAAAAAACTAAAACCAACAACACACACTACAGCACAACATAAACATCGTGTACATGCACAAACAAATGATGAGCAACACGTGCACACACACGCACGCACGCACGCACGCACGCACGCACGCACGCACACACACACACACACACACACACACACACACACACACACACACACACACACACACACACACACACACACACACACACACACACATACTCCATGTCACTCTCTCAGATCTCTCTCTTCTCTCTCCTTCCCTGTAGACCCATGACAAGTGCAAATGTCCCTCCATTGCTCTAAACTGACAGCAAGGCTATTTCTGACTGCACCTCCATCACAGCCTCCCCTTTCATCCCCCTCTCATCCTCTGGAAAAAAATCCCATCTGATTTCTGCTAACTTTTTACAGTGAAGACCCAGTGACTTCAAAGACCCAGTGACTTCAAACTCAGTGACTTCAAACTCAGTGACTTCAAAGACCCAGTGACTTCAAAGACCAAGTGACTTCAAAGACCTAGTGACTTGTACGACCCAGTGACTCCAAAGACCCAGTGACTTGTATGACCCAGTGATTTCAAAGACCCATTGACTTCAAAGACCCAGTGACTTGTACGACCCAGTGACGTCAAAGACCCAGTGACTAGTACTACCCAGTGACTTCAAAGACCCAGTGACTTGTACGACCCAGTGACGTCAAAGACCCAGTGACTAGTACGACCCAGTGACTTCAAAGACCCAGTGACTTGTACGACCCAGTGACTTCAAAGACCCATTGACTTGTATGACCCAGTGACTTGTACGACCCAGTGACTTCAAAGACCCATTGACTTGTATGACCCAGTGACTTGTACGACCCAGTGACTTCAAAGACCCAGTGACTTGTACGACCCAGTGACTTCAAAGACCCATTGACTTGTATGACCCAGTGACTTGTACGACCCAGTGACTTCAAAGACCCAGTGACTTGTATGACCCAGTGACTTCAAAGACCCATTGACTTCAAAGGTACCTCCAAAGAACTGGCTTCTCTGTTGTGACTCCAAAGTAAAGTAAATGTGTGTCATTACTTTTAGAAGGCCATGTGCATGTAGGGTCTTTATGGATTTGGCTCAATTCATTGTCTAAAGCCAGTGAAATCTCTCAAGTAAGAGATGGCAGCTAATCCAGGGGCAAACTGTTACTTTCTCAGCCAACCAGCTTGCCCCCTATGCAGATGCAGGTGTTATGGAAGTAATCCCCCCCACACAGTGGTGTTATGGAAGTAATCCCCCCACACAGTGGTGTTATGGAAGTAATCCCCCCACACAGCGGTGTTATGGAAGTAATCCCCCCCCACACACAGTGGTGTAATGGAAGTAATCCCCCCCCACACATAGTGGTGTTATGGAAGTAATCCCCCCCCACACACAGTGGTGTAATGGAAGTAATCCCCCCCCACACACAGTGGTGTTATGGAAGTAATCCCCCCCCACACACAGTGGTGTAATGGAAGTAATCCCCCCACACACAGTGGTGTTATGGAAGTAATCCCCCACACACAGTGGTGTAATGGAAGTAATCCCCCCCACAGTGGTGTTATGGAAGTAATCCCCCCCCACACAGTGGTGTTATGGAAGTAATCCCCCCACAGTGGTGTTATGGAAGTAATCCCCCACACAGTGGTGTTATGGAAGTAATCCCCCCCCACACACAGTGGTGTTATGGAAGTAATCCCCCACACAGTGGTGTTATGGAAGTAATCCCCCCACACAGTGGTGTTATGGAAGTAATCCCCCCACACACAGTGGTGTTATGGAAGTAATCCCCCCACAGTGGTGTTATGGAAGTAATCCCCCCCCACACAGTGGTGTTATGGAAGTAATCCCCCCCCCACAGTGGTGTTATGGAAGTAATCACCCCCCCACACAGTGGTGTTATGGAAGTAATCCCCCCCCACACAGTGGTGTTATGGAAGTAATCCCCCCCCACACAGTGGTGTTATGGAAGTAATCCCCCCCCACAGTGGTGTTATGGAAGTAATCCCCCCACACAGTGGTGTTATGGAAGTAATCCCCCCACAGTGGTGTTATGGAAGTAATCCCCCCACAGTGGTGTTATGGAAGTAATCCCCCCACACAGTGGTGTTATGGAAGTAATCCCCCCCACAGTGGTGTTATGGAAGTAATCCCCCCACAGTGGTGTTATGGAAGTAACACACAGTGGTGTTATGGAAGTAATCCCCCCACACAGTGGTGTTATGGAAGTAATCCCCCCACAGTGGTGTTATGGAAGTAATCCCCCACACACAGTGGTGTTATGGAAGTAATTAATCCCCCACACAGTGGTGTTATGGAAGTAATCCCCCCACACAGTGGTGTTATGGAAGTAATCCCCCCACAGTGGTGTTATGGAAGTAATCCCCCACACAGTGGTGTTATGGAAGTAATCCCCCCCACAGTGGTGTTATGGAAGTAATCCCCCACACAGTGGTGTTATGGAAGTAATCCCCCCACAGTGGTGTTATGGAAGTCCCCCACACAGTGGTGTTATGGAAGTAATCCCCCCACAGTGGTGTTATGGAGTAATCCCCCCACACAGTGGTGTTATGGAAGTAATCCCCCACACACACACACAGTGGTGTTGTGGAAGTAATCCCCCCACACACAGTGGTGTTATGGAAGTAATCCCCCCACACAGTGGTGTTATGGAAGTAATCCCCCCACTCAGTGGTGTTATGGAAGTAATCCCCCCACACAGTGGTGTTATGGAAGTAATCCCCCCCCCCACACACAGTGGTGTTATGGAAGTAATCCCCCACTCAGTGGTGTTATGGAAGTAATCCCCCACTCAGTGGTGTTATGGAAGTAATCCCCCACACAGTGGTGTTATGGAAGTAATCCCCCCACTCAGTGGTGTTATGGAAGTAATCCCCCCACACAGTGGTGTTATGGAAGTAATCCCCCCACTCAGTGGTGTTATGGAAGTAATCCCCCCACACAGTGGTGTTATGGAAGTAATCCCCCCACACAGTGGTGTTATGGAAGTAATCCCCCCACACTCAGTGGTGTTATGGAAGTAATCCCCCCACTCAGTGGTGTTATGGAAGTAATCCCCCCACTCAGTGGTGTTATGGAAGTAATCCCCCCACTCAGTGGTGTTATGGAAGTAATCCCCCCACACAGTGGTGTTATGGAAGTAATCCCCCACACAGTGGTGTTATGGAAGTAATCCCCCCACACAGTGGTGTTATGGAAGTAATCCCCCCACACAGTGGTGTTATGGAAGTAATCCCCCACACAGTGGTGTTATGGAAGTAATCCCCCCACTCAGTGGTGTTGTGGAAGTAATCCCCCCACACAGTGGTCCTATGGAAGTAATCCCCCCACTCAGTGGTCCTATGGAAGTAATCCCCCCACACAGTGGTCCTATGGAAGTAATCCCCCCACACAGTGGTCCTATGGAAGTAATCGCGCCTTGCACAAATTGTGTAATACATCCTCTCGTCGGCTCGAGCTCTTCAGAGGCCCGAGATTTTTTAGATAGAAGTGACACTTGCGGCTTGCAGCTAATGCAAAGAGCCTCGTTACCCCAGCATCCATTTCAAAGCTTTAAATACCGTTTTAGACTAGCGGGAAATGTCAATCAGGGGGGGAGGAAGTGGAAAACATAGTTTCCCATTCAAGTCACTAGCCAAATCTCCTTACCTCTCTCACTGAGCATCATCTTGTGGCATGATTAGTCATGCTGTCTTTTCTCTGGAATGTGTTTTGAGCCCTTGGGGACTACTTGGTAAATTACACATTTGTTGGATGCCACAAAACACTAAACTGAGCATATAATCTAGGGTTAACCTGATCCTACTCCATCAATGTCTCAGATGTTACCAACAGGATTGGCTTTACTAGCAATTCAGTGTTGAATTCAGTTCTGTTCAGTACACCCCAACCCTTACCCTGTTTCCCAGATCTTCCCCTTATTCTTTGGTTACCCCGACGTGATTGTGTTTCCAGATCTTTCCGGACACCCACGAGCGGTTCCCCAAACTGTCGAAGCGGCTTCCGTCCATCGTGGTGGAGCCCTCCGAGAGTGGGGAGGTGGAGAGTGGCGAGCTCCGTTGGCCCCCTGATGACCCCAGTTCCCCTGACGACGACTCCGGAGAGGTTGAGGCCCAGGCAGTAGGTGAGAACCACTAAAATCTATTTACAGCCAAGAGATGTGAAAACCAGGAGGGCTCTCCAGGAGACAATAGAATAGAATCAGTTTATTTTTCTGAAGCAAACTTCAGACAAAAGAGAGGACCTGAGGAACTCTTACTTGCTGTGCCTAATGAAGTTTAGAACATTGTAAAACTATTCAATAGTATTGAGGTTTGTGATTCGGAATACTGGAAAAGACTAGGAGCTTGTAGGTTGTAGTCAGGGGGGTTGGGGGGGGCTGTAAGCAAAATGTAGCTATCCAAATGGAATGTATTTAAATATGTGTGTTGGTGGCAGGTGGAGAACAGCCCGAAGACGAAGAGCAAGTTGACAGAATGATGGGAGGAGTTTAAAACTGACTCTCGCAGTGCTGGCACCATTCCAGCCGTTCACAGTGAGTTTCTCTATGAGGAACAGCAGCAAGGAGGAGGGAGGGTCTTCAGGCTAAACCCTTAATTAATAGAACCGCCAACACATTGGTAGACCTCCACACCACTTGGTGGGGCCGAGTCCTGCACGATTGTCTTAAATAGCTCTTACGTGCCAAACCGTAGTGGGTAGCTTGCTACTGTAAATCAATTGTTGCTTGTTTTACTTTTATGTTTCACAATGCCATTTTTATTAAGTACACCCCTTTCAGAGTTTATCTGTGATCTGAAGATATTGGAATTAAAGACAGGAACGCCTCGGTATATAAAATGTTAATGTATCTGGCTATCTTAGACCAAAGTCTAGAACACTGTACTCTTATGAAAACTGTATGTATACTGTAGATATACAGATTTACACAGTGAGCTTAGAAGAGGAGAATTCATCATTGTATAGCTGTCAGCTTCTGCTCAAATGCATGTTATTATCTATTAGTCCTTATTACAGTTTTGTTTTCCTTTCAAACAACAGGATTTGAAGCATCATTGTATTACAAAGCACATGTACTTGAAAAAACACAACTTTCACATAACTGGTTTTATTATTTAATATTTTGCCCAATTTCATAGCGTGTCTGGGATTGTTTTTGTTCATTAAACTTATAAACGCAACATGGAAAGTGTTGGTCCCATGTTTCATGAGCTGAAATAAAAGATCCCAGAAATTTTCCATACGCTCAAAAAGTTTATTTCTCTCATATTTTGTGGACAAATTTGTTTACATCTCTGTTAGTGAACATTTCTGCTTTGCCAAGATAATCCATCCACCTGACAGTTGTGGCATATCAAGAAGTTCATTAAACAGAATGATCTTTACACAGGTGAACCTAGTGCTGGGGAAAATAAAAGGCGAATGTTCAGTTTTGTCACACGACACAATGCCACAGACGTCTTAAGTTTTGAGGGAGCGTGCAATTGGGATGCTAGATGCAGGAATGTCCACCAGAGCTGTTGCCAGAGAATTTAATGTTAATTTCTATACCATAAACTACACATGCACAACGTTGTTCTAAAAAATTTGGCAGTACATCCAACAAGCCTGACGACCGCAGGCCACGTGTAACCACGCCAGCCCAGGACCTCCACAACCGGCTTCTTCTCCTGCGGGATCATCTGAGACCAGCCACCCAGACAGCTGATGAAACTGAGGAGTGTTCGCTCCCTAGTGGGTGGGCCTGGCTCCTTGGCCTCGGTGGGCCTATGCCCCCCCCCCAGGCCCACCCATGGCTGCACCCCTGCCCAGTCATGTGATATCCATAGATTACGGCCTAATGAATTTATTTCAATTGACAGATTTCCTTATATGAACTGTAACTCAGTAAAATCATTGAAATAGTTGCATGTTGCGTTAATATATTTTTTCAGTATAGTTTGGAGTCTGATATAATGGTTACATTTCAAGAATTCACACAAAAACATCTCGCTCACACCCTTTAAAATGCATTGCAACACATGCACAAACGTAGATACCAAAGCACTTTAGATACCGAAGTGGTGTTTTTATTTTTCTCAACGCATAAGAACTGTATTAATGTTCTATGGGAGTGCACATTTATTTTGTATTGTTTTCAAATATTGAATTCATTTCCCTCTCTAATTACAATTTGATATTTTTCAAACATTTTGCAACAGTTTTATTATCCCACTTATTCACTGTATCACATGTAAATGTGTGGGATATTAACCTATTACAGCCCGTTAGCTGAAACACATTAGCCTGGGTATATACTGTAGCTACTGTACACGAAACCAGAATTGACCATTCATGTCTACTTAGTCTTTTCATGTCTACTTAGTCTTTTCATGTCTACTTAGTCTTTTCATGTCTACTTAGTCTTTTCATGTCTACTTAGTCTTTTCATGTCTACTTAGTCTTTTCATGTCTACTTAGTCTTTTCATGTCTACTTAGTCTTTTCATGTTTACTTAAAGTCTTTTCATGTTTACTTAGTCTTTTCATGTCTACTTAGTCTTTTCATGTCTACTTAGTCTTTTCATGTCTACTTAGTCTTTTCATGTCTACTTAGTCTTTTCATGTCTACTTAGTCTTTTCATGTCTACTTAGTCTTTTCATGTTTACTTAAAGTCTTTTCATGTCTACTTAGTCTTTTCATGTCTACTTAGTCTTTTCATGTCTACTTAGTCTTTTCATGTCTACTTAGTCTTTTCATGTTTACTTAAAGTCTTTTCATGTCTACTTAGTCTTTTCATGTCTACTTAGTCTTTTCATGTCTACTTAGTCTTTTCATGTCTACTTAGTCTTTTCATGTCTACTTAGTCTTTTCATGTCTACTTAGTCTTTTCATGTCTACTTAGTCTTTTCATGTTTACTTAAAGTCTTTTCATGTCTACTTAGTCTTTTCATGTCTACTTAGTCTTTTCATGTCTACTTAGTCTTTTCATGTCTACTTAGTCTTTTCATGTCTACTTAGTCTTTTCATGTCTACTTAAAGTCTTTTGACTTTATAGCTGGTTTTTAACCAAGATTCCACTTATGACAACTGACATGTGAATCTTCCAGAATGCCCCACTTATGACAACTGACATGTGAACCTTCCAGAATGCCCCACTTATGACAACTGACATGTGAACCTTCCAGAATGCCCCACTTATGACAACTGACATGTGAACCTTCCAGAATGCTCCACTTATGACAACTGACATGTGAACCTTCCAGAATGCCCCACTTATGACAACTGACATGTGAACCTTCCAGAATGCCCCACTTAAGACAACTGACATGTGAATCTTCCAGAATGGCCCACTTATGACAACTGACATGTGAACCTTCCAGAATGCCCCACTTATGACAACTGACATGTGAACCTTCCAGAATGCCCCACTTATGACAACTGACATGTGAATCTTCCAGAATGCCCCACTTATGACAACTGACATGTGAATCTTCCAGAATGCCCCACTTATGACAACTGACATGTGAACCTTCCAGAATGCTCCACTTATGACAACTGACATGTGAACCTTCCAGAATGCTCCACTTATGACAACTGACATGTGAACCTTCCAGAATGCCCCACTTATGACAACTGACATGTGAACCTTCCAGAATGCCCCACTTATGACAACTGACATGTGAATCTTCCAGAATGGCCCACTTATGACAACTGACATGTGAACCTTCCAGAATGCTCCACTTATGACAACTGACATGTGAACCTTCCAGAATGCCCCACTTATGACAACTGACATGTGAACCTTCCAGAATGCTCCACTTATGACAACTGACATGTGAACCTTCCAGAATGCCCTACTTATGACAACTGACATGTGAACCTTCCAGAATGCTCCACTTATGACAACTGACATGTGAATCTTCCAGAATGCCCCACTTATGACAACTGACATGTGAATCTTCCAGAATGCCCCACTTATGACAACTGAGATGTGAACCTTCCAGAATGCCCCACTTATGACAACTGACATGTGAACCTTCCAGAATGTTCCACTTATGACAACTGACATGTGAACCTTCCAGAATGCCCCACTTATGACAACTGACATGTGAACCTTCCAGAATGTTCCACTTATGACAACTGACATGTGAACCTTCCAGAATGTTCCACTTATGACAACTGACATGTGAACCTTCCAGAATGTTCCACTTATGACAACTGACATGTGAATCTTCCAGAATGCCCCACTTATGACAACTGACATGTGAATCATCCAGAATGCCCCACTTATGACAACTGACATGTGAATCTTCCAGAATGCCCCACTTATGACAACTGACATGTGAACCTTCCAGAATGCCCCACTTATGACAACTGACATGTGAACCTTCCAGAATGCCCCACTTATGACAACTGACATGTGAACCTTCCAGAATGCCCCACTTATGACAACTGACATGTGAACCTTCCAGAATGCTCCACTTATGACAACTGACATGTGAACCTTCCAGAATGCCCCACTTATGACAACTGACATGTGAACCTTCCAGAATGCTCCACTTATGACAACTGACATGTGAACCTTCCAGAATGCCCCACTTATGACAACTGACATGTGAATCTTCCAGAATGCCCCACTTATGACAACTGACATGTGAACCTTCCAGAATGCCCCACTTATGACAACTGACATGTGAACCTTCCAGAATGCTCCACTTATGACAACTGACATGTGAACCTTCCAGAATGCCCCACTTATGACAACTGACATGTGAACCTTCCAGAATGCTCCACTTATGACAACTGACATGTGAACCTTCCAGAATGCCCCACTTATGACAACTGACATGTGAACCTTCCAGAATGCTCCACTTATGACAACTGACATGTGAACCTTCCAGAATGTTCCACTTATGACAACTGACATGTGAATCTTCCAGAATGCCCCACTTATGACAACTGACATGTGAATCATCCAGAATGCCCCACTTATGACAACTGACATGTGAATCTTCCAGAATGCCCCACTTATGACAACTAACATGTGAACCTTCCAGAATGCCCCACTTATGACACGAAAATAACTGACATGTGAACCTTCCAGAATGCCCCACTTATGACAACTGACATGTGAACCTTCCAGAATGCCCCACTTATGACAACTGACATGTGAACCTTCCAGAATACTCCTCTTCTCAAAACTGACATGAGACCCTCCCAGAATGCGTCACCCATGACATCCGACATGAGAACCATCCAGAATGCCCCACTTATGACAACTGACATGAGAACCTTCCAGAATGCCCCACTTATGATAACTGACATGTGAATCTTCCAGAATGCCCCACTTATGACAACTGACATGTGAACCTTCCAGAATGCCCCACTTATGACAACTGACATGTGAATGCTCCACTTATCCAGAACCTTCCAGAATGCCCCACTTATGACAACTGACATGTGAACCTTCCAGAATGCTCCACTTATGACAACTGACATGTGAACCTTCCAGAATGCCCCACTTATGACAACTGACATGTGAACCTTCCAGAATGCTCCACTTATGACAACTGACATGTGAACCTTCCAGAATGCCCCACTTATGACAACTGACATGTGAACCTTCCAGAATGCCCCACTTATGACAACTGACATGTGAACCTTCCAGAATGCCCCACTTATGACGACTGACATGTGAATCTTCCAGAATGCCCCACTTATGACAACTGACATGTGAACCTTCCAGAATGCTCCACTTAGGACAACTGACATTGGAACCTTCCAGAATGCCCCACTTATGACAACTGACATGTGAACCTTCCAGAATGTTCCACTTATGACAACTGACATGTGAATCTTCCAGAATGGCCCACTTATGACAACTGACATGTGAACCTTCCAGAATGCCCCACTTATGACAACTGACATGTGAATCTTCCAGAATGTTCCACTTATGACAACTGACATGTGAATCTTCCAGAATGTTCCACTTATGACAACTGACATGTGAACCTTCCAGAATGCCCCACTTATGACAACTGACATGTTAATCTTCCAGAATGTTTACGGTAACAGTAATGACTGGTTTCTTATTGTCGAAAAAACAAACAACAATTCACTGCTATACTTCTGTTTATTAAAATACATGTTTGTTATTTGTTATACATTATTTTGGATCTTTATTGATTAAAATATTTATTTTAACATAACATAACGCAAGATAACGCAAGATACTGTACCTGGCTATTTGTGATAAACGCTTGTGAAGAAGATATTTATATATTTATTCTGCATTTTGGTTGGTTGAGTGTTTCTGAGAATGGAATTGAAGCTTGCCAATTCATGTGAAATTTTAAATGGCAGAATTGCACTGAGATGTTGATCGTAGTGGTTCAAACTGAACTTAGTTCTCTTTGTTGGAGTGCAGAGTGAGTGTTGGCTGAGTGTTATTTAGCTGAGGAAAGTGGCCACTGTGTGCGTGTTTGATCAAGTTTGGACTTACCATAGAGCAGCTGGCACTATACTAATTTCTTCATCCCGTGATTGCCAGTTCTGCCTGTTTTGTGACAAATGGGCACTTTGCAGCCCACCTTTCCTGTACACCTGCTGCTGGGGATGTGAGAGGAAATCAGTTGTGAGTTTTTCCCATAGAGATAGTAGAGAGCCAATCTCCAATCTATACAATGGACTCTTCTGTAACGGCATGTGGGGTGCCTATGTGGCACAAGAGCCCTCTATCCATCTTTATGGTTTTCCCCCAGCATCAGCTCTAATGTCCTGGGTCAAGCTTGTTCACAGTTGTCTTCTGGGTTCTCAGGGTGGCCTTCTTCATCCTGGAAAGTACTTTCAGTGCGCCTGTAGGGAGAACTCCTGTCTGGGTGATGTAACTCACGCTGGCAGACACTCTCCTGAGACCATTGTTACCCCACTTGTGGCACACACTGATTGAGCCGGTCTCTTGGAAAACAAGAGCGTCTCAGTGGATGAGAATAGAGTCCTGGAGAAAGACAGACATGATGATGAAGCTGAAGTTCTGTATCTAAGAAAGCCTGTCTGAGATAAAAAGAAGTGTGTTGTAGACCAGGCCTGTAAGGAGATTTGCTCCGGGCTAAAACTAAGCATGATAATGAAAATCAAGAAAAGGAAAACACTTTCTTGTCCAAAGATTGTGGAGAAGAAGCAACAAGAAGTAAGCAAGACAAATCCTTCATATGGCCCTCCTGTCATGTCCTGATCTGTTCAGGAGAGAGCAGCGTAGAGGGAGTCAGATAAGCAACGCACACGAAGTGCCCAGCTTTATCTTGTATGCCCTGCCAAAGACTCTGTTTAGTACTATACCTACAGGAACATTGTTCGAAGAATGATAGCCATGCACCAGTGGCCTAAATCCAGCTAATTTCCCTCTGAGGAGTCTTCCTTCCTCCTCTTATAAGTGAATGATGACACCAGTGTTGAGAGTGTGCCCTATAATATATACCAAGAGACCCCGCTGACCATCTGGCAAGGACCCCTGATAGTTAAGGCCAAACTTCCCCCGCAACTTGGGCCCATCAAACTTACCCTTGAGCTTTGAGGATTGGTGGTTGTTGCTGCTCTCTCTCTCTCTGATTGGTTGTTGCTGCTATGTCAGTTCTTTCTCTCTCTCTTCAGGATTGGTTGTTGCTGCTATGTCAGTTCTTTCTCTCTCTCTTCAGGATTGGTTGTTGCTGCTATGTCAGTTCTCTCTCTCTTCAGGATTGGTTGTTGCTGCTATGTCAGTTCTCTCTCTCTTCAGAATTGGTTGTTGCTGCTATGTCAGTTCTTTCTCTCTCTCTTCAGGATTGGTTGTTGCTGCTATGTCAGTTCTTTCTCTCTCTCTTCAGGATTGGTTGTTGCTGCTATGTCAGTTCTTTCTCTCTCTCTCTTCAGAATTGGTTGTTGCTGCTATGTCAGTTCTTTCTCTCTCTCTTCAGGATTGGTTGTTGCTGCTATGTCAGTTCTTTCTCTCTCTCTTCAGGATTGGTTGTTGCTGCTATGTCAGTTCTTTCTCTCTCTCTTCAGGATTGGTTGTTGCTGCTATGTCAGTTCTTTCTCTCTCTCTTCAGGATTGGTTGTTGCTGCTATGTCAGTTCTTTCTCTCTCTCTTCAGGATTGGTTGTTGCTGCTATGTCAGTTCTTTCTCTCTCTCTCTTCAGGATTGGTTGTTGCTGCTATGTCAGTTCTCTCTCTCTCTTCAGAATTGGTTGTTGCTGCTATGTCAGTACTCTCTCTCTTTTTCTATTTCTTGCTTCCTCTCTTTTGTCCACTGAAGAGCCCTTCTCGTTCTCTCGTCTCTTGCCGTGACGTCAATCGCCCACGTCACCAAGGCAACATTAACTTGCAACACAGGCATCACAGCCGAGTCTCGTCTCCTGCTCTCGCCACGGAGCACTTAACGCTGCAGTGCTTCCATCATTACACCCGTTTAGCAAAATTAACACATCACATCTGTGCTGTAAGCATTATAAAGCATGAACAGAACCGACCATGATTGTTCTATTCTTAAATCTACCCATTCCACCTTTCTCCACAAAAACAAAGGATGTTGATGGTAGCTCTTGGTGGTGTATTTACCAAGTTGGTTACGTAAGAGTGGCTCTCGGTGGTGGCCCATAACAGCTTGGCTGAGTGCCTTAGAGCCAGAGAGAAAAAGCGCTTTCCTCTCCTCCTCTTCCTTCACCTACACAAATCCAACAAGGCTTACCATGCTAGTTCACAGTGGGTCGCTACAGGCCAATTCCGTCCTCAATGGAACACGATGACCTCACTCAGAAAAATCAGATAGAGATTACTATTCAGACCATAATACAAGGATTATTGAGCACACTACCTACCATATCAGTGGTCAGTTGTCATCACATCAATGGCATGGGTCTGATGATACTTGGCTTCAATTAACCCCCTTTTAAGAAGTAGATGAGTGGCTGGAATCTGACAATGTGATGACAACAGGTCCATTAGAATATGTTCAGGCTGGTTCTACATGGGAAATGTTAATAACAGCAGGGTCAGGGGTGAATTGGTGCTGGGAGAAATAGGCATTGGCCAGAAGATACATCCACCAGCTATAGGGTTAGAAGGTGCCCAAAAATACTGTAATTACATGTTGGGAATCATTCATAAAGTCTGCCATCTTGTACAGGTCTCCCTTGTAAAAGTGCTTTATCTCAACAAGATTAGCCTGTATAAATAAAGGTGAAATTAATGCATAAATTAAAGAAATCATCCCCTCAGTGGCTACTCTGACATGATAAGTAGGCTACTACGTGGTAGATCACTTCCCAACCTGGTGACCCTGCTTTATCCGGACGAGGGATGCATCCCAAAATGGCATTCTATTCCCTATACAGCGCAGGACCTTTCACCAGAGCCTGACCAAAAGTAGTGCACTATAAAGGGATTATGCCACCATTTGGGGCTCGTGATACACTGGCAACGTGATACACTGGCAAAAGAGACGAGAGACTGAACCCCACTGTGAAGTGGGTAGAATATATCAACACATGGCCCTTGTGATTGGTCTCAAGTGCACCGAGTGGAACATCTTCCTTCCACTTGTTTGAGTTCCGCAGGATTGCCATAATGAAATCCCTTCCTCCATATTCGTCTGGGACTCCCTTATGCGCCGCTTTGAGGCAATTTCACAGATAAATTTACAGGCTGGGTGATGAAAAAGTCCTTTTTGAAGACCTGAAAATCACAGAGGGGAGAAGTGAGGATGAGAGAGGGAGAGAGAGGAAGATAATGTAGAGGAAATAATGACAGCTGGAAGGAGAGAGACAGGGGGAGAGAGAAATAGAGTCCTGCATTCACACGCTTTTTAGGAGAAAAGTTTGAAAATAAATTGCATCTCGGCACTCGAAAGGAGGTGTTGAGGTGTGAAATCACAATATGCCTCATTTAATTCCAATCAACTCTCTTGTCTCCTCTATCTCTCCTCTCAGACTAAACTGAATCCTCTAAAGGAAACTAAATACCCACTTGATGATTACCTGTACACAACCTGCCCTACATTGTCCGACAGCTTGATCACCTGTTGTTTTTTTTGATCAGCTCAGCTGTGCAATCACCTCCCGGTTGAGGACTCTCGCCACATCCACCAACAGGTGTCACCATTACTGGTTTGAGAAATTGAGAGAGACATTTCAACCTATTCTCTTTCCATAGTCCCTAGAAGATCTTTACAATAAGTGTATGCATTGTAACTGAAGTCGACTACCAGATAACGTGCAGTGTTTAAGAAATGACAAGCATCCCAGTGTCACGTGTTTCACCATCATGCATGCCCTCCCATAAGGTACGTCATAAACGCACCATGCACTTATACACAATTGAAGTAAACAATTGAACTCAAACAAGTGGAAGGAAGATGTTCCACTCGGTGCACTTGAGACCAATCACAAGGGCCATGTGTTGATATATTCCACCCACTTCACAGTGGGGTTAGTCTGATAGTCTGAATAAAAATATATTATTTATCCCCAGTAGGATTCAATTGCAGGGCAGTACCAAAAGAGTGATCCGACATTGATAGTCCACATTCTCCCCAACAGGGGTGTTGGGAGCCAGTCTGTCTTCATTTCAGTTTAGATGTTATGAAGAAACATGTAAAATTCTTGAGTTAGTAGTGCTTGAGTCATATGTTCAACCATGTTTCATCAGTTATTTCAATGTTAAGTTCCTCCTCCCATTTCTGTTTAATATAGTGTTTCTTCGAGGGTAGAATACCCAGGTAAAGATTTTAAGTTTATTTCTATTATTTTGATACTCCCCAAGCTGTATGCGTTAGTTCATTCTTGGATCAATTTCTGAGGTCCGAGGGTCAATCACTTTTATTTATTTAAAAAAGTAGTGTCAAACTTGAAGGTACCTGTAAAAAATCTTGTTCATCCAAGCCATGTTTTTACTTAGGTCCTGGAAGCTCTCTAGATCCCCATTCCTTATAATTGTACAAAATGATGTGATGCCTCTCTGCGTCCACTGTTTACATCTGTTATACTGAGTTGCAGGGATGAAGCTGACAATTCAGCAGTTTGACCACTCTGTCTAAATGAAGTAGCTCAACTATCCTAAAAATCCACTGTTTTATTATATTGTATATTTCTATTAGCATGTCCTTATTACCCAAAACTGGTTGTATAGGGTCTCTCTGTCAAAGTAGTCTCAATGGCTTTTTCCATTTAGATTTGGATTCCGAATTGCGTCAATACAGCAGAGGTCTCAATGGCTTTCCATTTAGATTTGGATTCTGAATTGAGTCAACACAGCAGAGGTCTCAATTGGGCTGACAAAAAAATGATATGTTAGGCTTGGTAAATCCATACCACCCCGTCTTGTCCTTTGGTAATTGTAATGTTGTATATCTAGTTCTTGGTCTCTTACTCTTCCAGATAAACCTTGATGTCCGTTTGTCCCTAAACTGTTTAGGTGGGATTTCTATGGGCAGTGATTGGAACAAATACAGTAACCTCAGCAGTATATTCATCTGGATTATATCAATCCTACTACTAAGATCAAAAGGAAGTGAATTCCACCTGACCAGGTCATTATATATTTTCTTGTTGATGTAATTCATGTCATAAAGTTTGGCCGTATCTTTTGATAGATTTACGACAAGATATTTAATGGATGAAGAGGTCCATTGGAAGCTATAACTCTTCAGCTCTTGCTGTTGGATATGATTCTATACTAGGGCTTAGGTCTTGTGCACGTTAAGCACCTACCCTGATTATCTTTCAAATGTTGGGAAAACATTCATCAAAACATCCTTGTCTTGCCCCTCGTTATAAACTTATTGTTTGTGACAAATGACCATCTATCTTTATTCTGGCAGTTGGACGTGAATACAGTATTGTGATGCACTGTATCACTCCTTTGTTGAAACCAAATCCATCCATCTTTATTCTGGCAGTTGGACGTGAATACAGTATTGTGATGCACTGTATCACTCCTTTGTTGAAACCAAATCCATCCATAACTTGGAATGCATAATCCCATCTCATTGAATCAACTGCTTTTTCTGCATCTAGACTGATTAATCTAGAGCCTTTCTTCTCCAGAATGATATGGTCCATGTAGTGTTCTCCTTATCTTGTCCCGTGTCTGTCTATTTCCTATGAAACCAGTTTGATCCCCATCAATCAATTATGGGAATATGTCCTCCATTCTTTTGGCCATTATTGATGCACACAGTTAATCATCCATGGTAAAAATTGGTCTATAGGAACTGCTTTCATTCTTATCTTTACCCTCTTTTGGAATTACAGATATTATGGCTTCTCTCCATGATGGTGCTAGATCCCCCCTCCTGCAGAGTCCAGTTAAAAAAATACCTGTTCTCTGAAGGCGTTGACCATTTCTGAAAGGAAGACGTCAGTTCCTGGAGATTTGTTTACTTTTAGATTACCTATTGCATAAACCTTTTTTTGTTTTTGATAACTTGTTGAGTGTTACCTAAAATATCTGGTGGTAACCCACGGAGTCGCAAGACTGGTGATGGCACGTCTATTTAGGCTCGTTTGAATGAAGCATTAACACAGTACCAGCATTTTATTCCACCTGCCCCGGAGATTGAAAACAGTGGGAGACTACAAGTTCGCCTCGTAGGGGACTGTTCCGGATACTACCAAGGTGTGGTAGCCTTTTCTGGAGCTTTTACAGACGCCAGAGCATCACCCAGGTGGGTGCTACACGTTCGGGAGTTGATGATCCAGCCTACCTACAGAGAGGAGCTGAATAGTACAGACGTCAAAGTGCCTGATGAAGAGCTCGTGGCCCTATTGACATTTATCCCCGGCTGTACTATGCCCCCCCCCCCCGCTCAAGCGACTGCCTAGATCCAAACGGTCTATACGCCCTATCATCTGAAGCTGCAGAAACAAATCGCCCAACAATCTGCCAGATACTTAAAATAGTTGTGTGTGTTTGTTTTTAAAGCTATTGAGATTGTTTGTAATTAAAAAGCACTATATAAAATACATGTATTATTATGAATAAATGTTTAACGATGAGTATTTGTGAGGACATTGGTTCTAATAAACAGCAAGGTAAAACTATTTGTGAATTGTTAAGACTGCAGGGACAGCCACAAACCAACTACCCATTTCCTTTCCGATGTGAAACATGAGTTGGGGAGTGCCGGGAGCTAAGCAGAACTAACGTTGGAGGATTTAAAGAAGTAAATGGACAAAAAAGAAGAGCCACAGATAGAAATTAGGTCATGTTCACACAGAAATCAGCTTTTTATGTACATTTATGTACATTCTGTCAAACTTCTTTGCCAAGTTGGACATGCGTAGAGCCCGAATATTCACATCTCAGTTTGAGATTTACAATATTATTACCATAGATGTAGTGAGTGTACAAATCATTAGGAACACCTTTACCTAATATTGAGTTGCACCCGTTCGACCTCAGAATAGCCTCAATTTGTCGGGGCATGGACTCCACAAGGTGTCAAAAGCGTTCCACAGAGATGCCGGACGTTACGAAGCCCTTTGGCCCTGCAGTCTAGGGGGGATGGAAACGAGACCCGTAACATATCTCATGCAAATCATAACAGTGAAAAGAAGCAGTGAGAACTAATAACAGACAACTTAACTCTACCGTCAAACACTGATGGTTTATTTGTTAAACACACGGTAAAGGGGGGCTGAGCTGGACCCAATGAAAGAAGTAATAAATATCCAAAAACCCCTAAGCTAGCCTTACTTGCTTCAATAACCGCTAGTAAACTAACCAATAAAATGCAGTGGGTGGTCCACCCAGTTCTAACTAGGGTTCTTAGACAAAGTTTTCCTACGGGTAGTGTATGCCCATGGGCGACTTGGCTTTGTACCCCCTTTTCCCACCAACAAACAAACATTAATACAACAATACATACTCACACACTAACGAAAAAATGTGACATGTAGCTACAAAAAAAAAACAAAAGAGAGATCTGTAGAGACAACTGATGGGGATTCTTTTAAACCAAGGGAAAGGGGCTGTGATTGGGTAAGGGAAAAGGAGCAGGTGTGTCTTCTGATTGGCGACTGATGAGTGACACCTGTGACTAGGACAGAAGGAAAGAAGACAAATACACACACAGGATACTTGTATCCGTAACACCGGCCCAATGCTTCCCACTGTTGGCTGGATGTCCTTTAGGTGGTGGACCATTCTTGATACACACGGGAAACTGTTGAGTGTGGAAAAACCCAGCAGCGTTGGAGTGCTTGACACACTCAAACCAGAGTGCTTGACACCTACTAACATACCCGTTCAAAGGCACTTAAATCTTGTGTCTTGCCCATTCACCCTTCTGAATGGCATACATACACAATCCATGTCTCAAGGCTTAAAAATCCTCCTTTAACCTGTCTCCTACCCTTCATCTACACTGACGGAATTCAACAGGTGACATCAATAAGGGATCATAGACTTCACCTGGATTCACCTGGTCAGTCTATGTCAGAAAAAAGTCCCAAGAAGGCAACACCCTTGGACAGCTCTTCATCCAAAGCCATAGACTACAGCCATGTTAGCACCAACATCCCACATGAAAAAATACTATAGTATATTGTGGTATACAGTGCCTTCAGAAAGTATTCACACCCATTGACTTACTTCACATTTTGTTGCATTACAATCTGAAATCAAAATGTATTAAATAGTTGTTTTTTTTAAATCATCCATATACACGCAGTACTCATAATGACAAAGTGGAAAATATTTAAAAAAAAATGTTTGCACATTTATTGAAAATTAAATACAGAAATACCTAATTTACGTAAGTATTCACACCCATGGGGCAATACTTTGTAGAAGCACCTCTGACAGTGATTACAGCTTTCTGGATAAGTCTCTAAGACCTTTATTCACCTGGATCGTGCAACATTTGCCCATTCTTCTTGTCAAAATTCTTACTCCTGAACTTATAGGCTTGTCATAACAAAGCGGTTGAATTGTTATTGAATCAAGTCATTTCAGCTTTTCATTTGAATTCATTTGTAAAGAATTTGAGAAACATAATTCCACTTTGACATTATGGGGTATTGTGTGTAGGCCAGAGACCAAAACATCTCAATTTAATCAATGTTAAATTTAAGCTGTAACACAACAGCATGTAGAATAAGTCAAGGGGTGTGAATACTTTCTGAAGGCCCTGTATACCACAATATACTATAGTATTTTTTAATGTGGGATGTTGGTGCTAACATGGCTGTAGTCTATGGCTCGGGATGAGGAGCTGTCCAAGGTAGTTCTACAACCCTCTTACAGCCATGAAGGCACTGTAAATGCTATAGTATTCACTGTAGCGTTTTTGCAGACTTTACTGTTGTAATACTTTAGTATGTACTGTAGTTTTCTGTAGTATTTACAGTTAACTATAGTATAAATACTGTAGGAAAAAAACTAAAGTATATACTATATTCATTAATGTAGTGTTTTTGTGTATTGTAGTATACTGTTATATATACTGTAGTGTTTTTGTGTATTGTAGTATACTGTTATATATACTGTAGTGTTTTTGTGTATTGTAGTATACTGTTATATATACTGTAGTGTTTTTGTGTATTGTAGTATACTGTTATATATACTGTAGTGTTTTGCAGACATTACTGTAGTATTTACTTTAATGTTTTGTTTTATTATCTTTGACATGGTAGTGGAGGCCTTTCTACTTTTCCATAATTGGGTGGGTAGGTGGGTTGCTCAGTCAGTAGGTCTTTTGCTATTTTCTGTAACCTGTAGAGAACACAATATATGGTCTATACTTGGCATGTAGGTTTCTCATATGGGTGGCAAACATGTCATTATGGGGGAGTGGAATGAGCAGGGTATATATGCCAATTAAATACTGTAGTATTTACTATAGTTAAAAAAGTGTTGTGTTTTTGCGGACATTGCTGTAGAATTTACTACAGTGATTTTTTTTCTGAATAATACTGTAGTATTCTACGGTATACTATGACATTCTACAGTAAGTACTACACATGATCCAGGGATACTACAGTGTGTAGTGTAGTATTCTACAGTGTACTACATTTTACAATAGAATTCTATGGTAAGTATTGTAGCATTCTATTGTAAACTGGACTATTTTTCCATGTGGGATAGAGAACATGACACTACTACCACTCTCATTTGCATTATTTCTTAATTCTGCCTGGTTGATTCAACACCAAATATCAAACAAACCAAACAATAAGGCCAGCAGGCTAGATCTATTTCCAGCACAACATGGGTCTCCGGGCTCCACATCAGTCCAAGGGAACAGCGTGCCGGTGCCTTTCACAATCAAAGAGACCTTCCAGCAAAGACCAATGTGTGGGTTTGTCATAGAACGCCTAGATATAAAATCAAAGGCTGTGTGAAGGCCAGGGCCGAGGGACCATTTTGGTGAGAATGTGGGGGGCGAGAGCGTTGTAGCAGAGTCATAGAGTTTGGACAACAGAGTTGGATGCCATGTTGTTGGCACTGACCATGGCAGGTAGTCTAGCGGTTTAGAGCATTGTGCTAGCAACTGGAAGGCTGCTGGTTTAAATGCCCCAGCCGACTCAGTGAAAAATCTATTGATTTGCCGTTGAGCAAGGCACTTAACCCTAGTTACATGTTGCAGTCATTCATTCATAATGTGTCATAGATGAACCAAGGCACTCTTTTTATTCTTACATTCCTTCCTAAAATACATTCAAAGTGTAGTGCAGAAATAATTATACAGACACACATACAGAAACAACCTTACCCCCACAGGTGCTCCATTTCATCCCTCTTCACTCCTATCTCTCCTTTGGGTACATTTTTTTGCACCAGTGCCGGAAGCCCCTCTGGCGTGATGCGTGTGTGTCTGACCCATGGGATGAGAACACACACACTGAGTCAAAGTTCACCAGGCTCCCCTGCCAGGCTGGCAGCTGTCACACGGGGTAGCGGCTGATATTTGCAGTGGAAATGTCAGACTCAGTGGTTTCTGCCAGCTGAGCACAGACCAAGATGGGTCACTGTCTGTAGCTTATGGAGGGAGCTGGGGCCTATGTACAGCTTCTGCAGCAAGCGTGTTCAGGTGTTCTTCCATTGGAACTGTGTGTGTGAGCTGTGGTATATGTGAGTATTTGTGTTTTGTGTGTGTGACTTCTCCATCATGTATAGCAGGAGATTGGGCCAAATATAGGTCAGTACTGGTGACCTTTTAAAGCAGCAGGCAGCCCACGGTCCAAAACAGGCCCGCAAGTGATTTTTTTGGGGGCCCCTAAAAGTTTTTTCTATTTCTAGGATTCTAGTTTTTGACTGTAAAATCACCAGGAATTCAGCCCCCCCCCCCATATTACCACGACTAAAGAAAATATATACTGTATGTGATCAAGGTATTACATGTTATTTTAAAACACAATCTCTTTATGGGCTTAGTTGCAGTGTACAAATGGTTATAATTAGTCCTGTCCCCCCGATCATCCAGTCGACATGTCTCCCTGTGGCACTCACAACATGAATGAGTCTCGACAGGAATATTTATTTCTCACATAGGTCGCACAACGGCAAGCTAAAAGGGTAAACCATGGGGTTGTCAGATTTGGCTCTTCATCACTCTTCTTGTTGGCAGAGGAAAAGTAAATGTGGACCATTCTAGCATCTTAAAAGTGCGCCTCAGTAGAAGTATTTTTTCCTGTTGCATATTTTTTGGGGTGTGGCAGAAACAATTTTGAAATGGTGGTGCGCCACAGCTGAATGACAACAGGGGAAACACTGAAAGTATATCCCTTCCCAGTCATAAGACAATATTTAACCTGAGCCACCACACAAAATCATAAATGAGTTTACAGTTTACTCAACCCTGACTAGTAAGGTGCCCCTGTGTGCGTGAGGTGCTTTGAACTATAACTCAATGTTGCAGTAATTCCATTTAGATCCATTTCAAAGAAATTGTTGGAATCAATCAATCATTCCAGAAGAGAATGACACGTCATAACATGGATTAATTGGAATCTTTCTGGTAACACTTTATTTGAATTCTCTACAGATTATCTACAGTAACATTTGAACTAACCCTAGCTCTAACCCTAACCTTAACCTTAACCCTAACCATAGACTTAACCTAAACTTAGCCTAAACTTGACCCTAACCTTTATTCTAAACCAAACCTAAAGATGGTACCGTACTGGATGGCCACTGTTTTACAAGCTCTGACCCAATTTAGCTATTTTGCGATTCTTTTGTCGTTTATATTTACTTCAGTTTCACAAAATGTATCCATTAAAATTTCTTACAACCAACAAGTACTTCTGAACATCAGTTACTTACAGTATCTCAATTCTGGCTTCGATACTCCCTGGCTCTTTCTGTGATTCCAACCAATTTTTGGGCTATCCAAGAGGAAACGACAGCGTTACAGAGGCAAGAGAAGGGGGATCCTGGCGAGATTAAGGTGAAGGGAAAACTGGCCATCTCTTCCCTCCATTTTACTCACCAATCACTTAAAAATAAGATGGATGACCTCTTATCGTGGATTTGCAACCAACGGGACACTCGAAAATGCAATATTCTCTGCTTTCTGAAACATTGCTCTCAGACAAGATACTACTGGCTTTCCAACTTGATGGATTCTCCATTCACCGTACAAACAGGACAGTGGAGTCAGGGAAATTGAGAGGGGGAGGGGTTTGCCGCTTCATCAACAACAACTGGTGTGCTGATTCTAGCGGAGGATATAAACAAGCAGGTCCTCAATGATGTCAATATTTCCCTTGATTCTAAGCAATGTTGTGTTGCTATTTTTATTGACTTGGCCAAAGCTTTTGATACGGTGGACCATTCCATTCTTGTGGGCTGGCTAAGGAATATTGGTGTCTCTGAGGGGTCTTTGGCCTGGTTCGCAAACTATCTCTCTCTCAAAGAGTGCAGTGTATAAAGTCAGAAAATCTGCTGTCTCAGCCACTGCCTGTCACCAAGGGAATATACCAAGGCTCAGTCCTAGGCCCCACACTCTTCTCAATTTACATCAACAACATAGCTCAGGCAGTAGGAAGCACTCTCATCCATTTATATGCAGATGATACAGTCTTACACTCAGCTGGCCCCTCCCTGAATTTTGTGTTAAAAAGCTCTACAACAAATCTTTCTTAGTATCTAACAAGCTTTCCCTACCCTTAACCTTGTTCCGAACACCTCCAAAACAAAGGTCATATGGTTTGGTAAGAAGAATGCCCCTCTACCCACAGGTGTGATTACTAACTGAGGGTTTCGAGCTTGAGGTAGTCACCTTATACAAGTACTTGGGAGGATGGCTAGACAGTACACTGTCTTTCTCTCAGCACATATCAAAGCTGCAGGCTAAAGTTAAATCTAAACTTGGTTTCCTCTTTCGTAATCGCTCCTCTTTCACCCCAGATGCCAATGCACTCTATACTCCTCTGTAAACTGGTCAACTCTGAATGCCCGTCGCAAGACCCACTGGTTGATGTTTATTTATAAAACCCTCTTAGGCCTAACTCCCGCTTATCTGAGATATCTACTGGAGCCCTCATCCTCCACATACAACACTCGTTCTGTCAGTCACATACTGTTAAAGGTCCCCAAAGCGCACACATCCCTGGGTCGCTTGTCTTTTTAGTTCGCTGCAGCTAGCGACTGGAACGAGCTGCAACAAATTCATTCATTCAAAGACTCAATCATGGACTCTTACTGACAGTTGTGGATACTTTGCGTGATGTATTGTTGTCTCTACCTTCTAGCCCTTTGTGCTGTTACCGGTGCCCAATAGTGTTTGTACCATGTTTTGTGCTGCTACCATGTTGTGTTGCTGCCACCATGTTGGGCTGCCACCATGTTGGGCTGCTGCCATGTTGTGTTGCTACCATGTTGTTGTCATGTTGTGTTGCTACCATGCTGTGTTTTCATGTGCTGCTGCCTTGCTATGTTGTTGTCTTAGGTCTCTCTTTATGTAATGTTGTGTTGTCTCTCTTGTTGTGATGTGTGTTTTGTCCTATATTTTTTTTATAAAAGATAAAAAATAAATCCCAGCCCTCGTCCACGCAGGAGGCCTTTTGGTTGGTCGTCATTGTAAATAAGAATATGTTCTTAACTGACTTACCTAGTTAAATAAAGATTTAAAAAATTAAAAAATGTAAAAATATTACACAGGCTCCGACGTCGCATGTGGCAGGGGACTACAGTCCATTACGGATTACAGATGAAAAACAGAGCAGTGATCTGCCCAACGATGCCTCTCTACCCAGATGAACAGGATACATTTTATACAATAACAACATCGTGCCGGGGTGTGACGGCCGGGGTGTGACGGCCGGGGTGTGACGGCCTTCACCGACCCAGATGACCTGGGTTATATCTCTCTCCAAAGCCAACTTGAGTTAGGTCTTTAATCAGGTCAACACCCGCAAGGCCGCGTGGCCTGACAGTATTTCAGGGCCCGTTCACAAAGCATGAGCATAACAGCTAGCAGGTATATTCACGGTAATTTTCAACCTCTCCTTGTCCCAGTCTGTAATCCCCACATGTTTTAAGATGACCATCAACATTCTTCTTCCCAAGAACTCTAAGGCTTCATGACGCAATGACTACCACCCTGTAGCACTCACATCTATAATCACGAAGTGCTTTGAGAGGCTGGTTACGGCACACATCAACTCCATCATCCCAGGCACCCTAGACCCACTCCAATTTGCATACCGCCCCAACAGATCAATAGATGACACAATCTCAAATCCACTTCACACAACCCTCACCCACGGTACAAGAGGAATACCTATGTGAGAATGTTGTTCATTGACTACAGCTCAGTGTTCAACACCATTGTCCCATCCAAGCTCGTCACTAAGCTTAGGACCCTGGGACTAAACACCTCCCTTTGCAACTGGATATTGGACTTTCTGACGGGCTGACGACAGGTGGTGAGGGCAGGCAACATCACCTCCACGACGCTGACCCTCAACACAGGGGTGTGTGCTTAGTCCCCTCTGGTACTCCCTGTTCACCCACGACTGCGTGGCCACGCATGACTCCAACACTGCTGATGACACAACAGTGGTAGGCCTGGTCACCGGCGATGATGACACCCTACAGGGAGGAGGTCAGTGACCTGGCAGTGTGGTGCCGGAACTACAACCTCTCCCTCAACGTCAGTAAGACCAAGCGGTACCGGTGCATCAAGTCTGACACCAACAGGCTCCTGAATAGCTTCTAACCCCAAACCATATGACTGCTAAATAGCTAACTAAATAGCTAACAGATAGGCTACACTGACTATCTGAGTTGACCCTTGTGTATTACTTTATGCACACTCACAGGGTCTTACACACTAATGCACACTGACATTTCAACGCACACACAAACAGTCACTTCTAGACTATGGTGGTCTGTTTGAAACATGTGACTACTACAGACTGGGTCAGGGAGAGGTTGAAAATGTCAGTATGAGTCCTGGTAATCTGTCTGGCACTGTGGCCTTGTGGATATGAACCTATTTAAAGATCTTACTCACATCGGCTACGGAGAGCAGGATCACACAGTCGTCCGGAACAGCTGGTGCTTTCATGCATGGTTCAGTGTTGCTAGCCTCAAAGAGGGAATAGAAAGCATTTAGCTCCTCTGGAAGTCTTGCATCATTGGGCAGCTCGTGGCTGGGTTTCTCTTTGTAATCCGTGATAGTTTGCAAGCACTGCCACATCCGACGAGTGTCAGAGCTGGTGTAGTATTGCAGCTTAGCCTATATGTACGGTCACTTTTGGGACTACGTCATTGATGCACTTATTAATAAAGCCAGTGTCTGATGTGGTAAACTCTTCAATACCATCGAATGAATCCCGGAACATATTACAATCTGTGCTAGCGAAACAGTCCTGTAGCTTAGAGTTTGCTTCATCGGACCACAACTGTATTGAGTGCATCACTGGTACCACCTTCCGGAGACACCTGAAACCCCACCTCTTCAAGGAATACCTCAAGGAATACCTAGGATAGGGTAAGTAAGGGTAAGTAATCGTTCTCACCCCCCTTCTCCCCCAACAAGATTTAGATGCAAGTGGCTGTTCCACTGGTTGTCATAAGGTGTATGCACCAATTTGTAAGTCGCTCTGGATAAGAGCGTCTGCTAAATGACTTAAATGTAATGTAAATGTACTTCCTGTTTGAGTTTTCACTTGTAATCAGGAATTAAGAGGATGGAGTTATGGTCAGATTTGCCAAATGAAGGGTGAGGGAGAGCTTTGTATGTGTCTCTGCGTGTGGAGTAAAGGTGACCTAGAGTTTCTTTGCCTGTAAATGCACAGGTGACATGCTGGTAGAAATTATATAAAATGGATTTAAGTTTGCCTGCATTAAAGTCTCTGGCCACTAGGAGTACCGCTTCTGGATGAGCATTTTGTTGTTTGCTTAGGGCCTTATACAGCTGGTTGAGTGCGGTCTTAGTGCCAGCATCGGTTTGTGGTGGTAAGTAGACATCTATGAAAAATATAGATGAAAACTCTCTTGATAAACAGTATGGTCTGCAGTTTATCACGAGGTATTCTAACTCAGACGAGCATAATCTCGAGTCTTGTTGACAAAGAAACACACTCCGGTCTCTTCAGCTTGCCAGACGCAGATCCACTTCCCTGCAGATGTACAGAAAAAAAACAGCTCAATTTTTATTTTCCATGTCCTTGTTCAGCCACGACTCGGTGAAACATAAGATGTTACAGTTCTTCAGGTCACTTTGATTGGATAGTCTAGAACAGAGCTCAATCATTTTATTTTCCAGTGTTTGCACGTTTGCCAATAGACTGGAGGGTAATGGCAACTTATCCATTTGCCGTCAAGTTAGATATTCCACACGTCGATCCCTATTGCGCCGCCTCCGCTTCCTCCGAGTGACGGGGGATTGGCCTGGTCTGGGATGAAGATTATGTCCATCATATCATATTAGTTGAAATAGAAGTCCTCATCCAAGGTTAGTATTCGCTGTTTTGATGCCCAGAGGCTCAATTCGGTCATAGAAACGGTGGCCGAAACATTATGTATAAAAAAGTTAGGATCAACAAAAAAAAAAAGAAAAAACACAAACTATACTGACTCTACACACACACACCCACTCACATACTATCATATACGCTGCTGCTACTCTGTTGATCGTATATCCTGATGCCTAGTCACCTTACCCCTACTGTATCTACCTCTGAAACTCCAGTATCCCTGCCCATTGTAAATATGGTGCTTGAACTGACTGACCGCACATATAGTATGTTTACTTACTTTCTCGTGTTCTTCTGATTTCTTATTTTTATATCTTGTGTGTTTTTCTTCTACCTTATGTTTTTTTTTTTGTCGTTTTACAATATTATTGATTAGTGTATTGTTGGGTTTAGAGCTTGCAAAAAAAAGGCATATCACTTTACTTGTGCACGTGACATTAAAACTTCAAATTTAACCCTAACCCTAGCAAGCAGTTGCTCATCAACACATAGTATGCCCATGTGTCCTGATGTCACAGTTAAAATGTCTGATTAACGTCACAACAAGACCCCATATTGGCATGAAACTCGAACGTAACCTTCTCATTCTCTCGTCTTCAGTCTTTTCGACCATTCGCCACACGCTGTCCAGATAGCTCATCCCTTAATAATACAAAACCGGAGCTCCGTCTCGTCCCCTCGGCACCATGAATATTTCAACACCCATGTGTCTTATTCACGCTCTCGTCATCTTTCTCTTGATCCCCAGGTGCAGGAAGGAAGATGAGCCGGGGAGCTATTTATGACCCACTAACGGCCCATCAAAGGCCCCTGTTACCATAGATGCCAGCCAGACTTTATTGTGTGGCGGCGTGTCCCGTATAGTACCCTAACCCCAATATAGTGCACTACCATTGGGTGCCATTTAGGCCGCACACTGTCTGCGTGAGTGACAGGCGAGGTAAAGTGTCTGCACTTTTCCCTTCCCATAATCCCATAAGCCTCAGCTCCCCACCACCCCAGGGGCTAATTGGGGTTGGTGGCGGGCGCTGCTGCGTGGCAAACAGCAGGAAGCGCCCTCCTAAAAAAAAAACGCCTCACCCATCCTGATGCCAGGGGAGAGAGAGAAAGACACGATGGGGGACGGGGACAGGGGGGGGGTCCAGCTGTGCCTGCAGACACACACAAGAATGTACGAGTAGGCTGCAAGTACGTCTCAACCGCACCAACGGTGGTGGTGCACACGCACCTGTGCACAAATGGGTGTGTGCTCATGTAGGTGCCCATGGTGTAATGTAGGGTACATACTACTGATGTAAATTAGCCACTTTTAGCCAATCACACTTCAGGATGATGAGGCAGTCAGTTTAATCGTACGTGACAGGCAGGTTCAGGCAGAGATATTTATATGGTTGGCTTCTCCTTTCAGACTGACTCTATTCTCCAGTTTGTGTTGGCAGTAGAGACTTGTTCCATCCAAATGTAATTGGATTCTGGATCATAGTGTTTGTGTGTGTGTTCAAGGTGTCTTATTTCCTAAGTGGGCAAACCCACACACTCTACAGATAGTGTAGTGTTTGGAAAAGATGGTTCAGGGTAGCCTAGTGGTTAGAGTGTTGGACTAGGTACCGGAAGGTTGCAAGTTCAAACCCCAAGGTACAAATCTGTCGTTCTGCCCCTGAACAGGCAGTTAACCCACTGTTCCTAGGCCGTCATTGAAAATAAGAATTTGTTCTTAACTGACTTGCCTAGTTAAATAAAGGTAAAAAAAAAAAATGTAGAGCTGAATGCATCGCTGGCTGATGTAGTCCATGTCCATTAGCTTCATGCTCCTACAAAAATGCCAGCAGATGTTGAACGTTGCTAAATAACCAGCTAAAAAACTTCAAACTGTCTGGGTGACACACCCTAGGTACACCCTACATATGTATTTGGACAGTGATGCTACAATTTAAAAAAAAATGGTTTTATACTCCAGCATTTTGGATTTGAGATTAAATGTTTCATACGTGGTGACAATACAGAATATTTTAGGATATTTCATTTTTTATATATATAGTACCAGTCAAAATTTTGGACACACCTACTCATTCAAGGGGTTTTCTTTATTTTTTAAACGATTTTCTACATTCTACATAGTGAAGACATCAAACCTATGAAATAACCCATATGGAATCATGTAGTAACCAAAAAAGTGTTAAACAAATCAAAATATATTTTAGATTTTAGATTCTTCAAAGTAGCTTGAACACGCTTGGCATTCTCTCAACCAGCTTCACCTGGAATGCTTTTTCAACAGTCTTGAAGGAGTTCCCACATATGCTAAGCACTTGTTGGCTGCTTTTCCTTCACTCTACGGTCCAACTCATCCCAAACCATCTCAATTGGTTTGAGGTCGGGTGATTTCTGGAGGCAAGGCCATCTGATGCAACACATCATTTTCACAGCCTGGAGGTGTGTTGGGTCATTGTCCAGTTGAAAAACAAATGATAGTCCCACAAAGCGCAAACCAGATGAGATGGCGTATCGCTGCAAAATGCAGTGGTAGCCATGCTGGTTACAGCAAGTGTGCCTTGAATTCTAAATAAATCACTGACAGTGTCACCAGCAAAACATCCCCACACCATCACACCTCCTCCTCCATGCTTCACGGTGGGAACCACACATGCAGAGATATTGTTTTTAATTTTTAATTTATTTAACCTTTATTTAACCAGGAAGGGCTCATTGAGATTTTAAATCATCCATTCACCTACTCTGTGTTTTCACAAACACACGACGGATGGAACCAAAAATCTCACATTTGTGACAGATTTCCACTGATCTAATGTTCCTTTGCTTGTGTTTCTTGGCCCAAGCAAGTCTCTTATTCTCATTGGTGTCCTTTAGTAGTGGTTTCTTTGTAGCAATTCGACCATGAAGGCCTGATTCACGCAGTCTCCTCTGAACAGTGTTGAGATGTGCCTGTCACTTGAACACTGTGAATTATTTATTTGTTCATTAGACTGGTAACTCTAATGAACTTATCCTCTGTAGCAGAGGTAACTCTGGGTGTTCCTTTCCTGTGGCGGTTCTCATGAGAGCCAGTTTCATCATAGTGCTTGATGGTTTTTGCGACTGCACACAAAGAAACTTTCAAAGTTCTTGAATTTTTCCGTATTGACCTTCACGTCTTAAAGTAATGATGGACTGTTGTTTCTCTTTCCTTATTTGTTCTTGCCATAATATGAACTTGGTACTTTACCAAATAGCGCTATCTTCTGTATACAACACCTACCTTGTCACAACACAAGCACATTAAGAAGGAAAGAAATGACACAAATTAACTTTTAACAAGGCACACCTGTTAATTGAAACACAATCCAGGTGACTACCTCATGAAGAAGCTGGTTGAGAGAATGCCAACAGTGTGTAATGCTGTCGTCAAGGCAAGGGAAGAATCCCTTGAAGAATCTCAAATTTGTTTAACACTTTTTTGCTTAATACATGATTTTTGTTATTTCATTGTTTTGATGTCTTCACTATTATTTTACAATGTAGAAAATTGTTTAAAAAAAATAAAGAAAAACCCTGGAATGAGTAGGTGTGTCCAAACTTTTGACTTGTACTGTATATATTGCACCAGTAATATGCGACATGTCTTTTGAACTGCTAGAAACAAGCCATTTTCTCTGTAGTAATGCTAAAAACATAATGCGGTACAGCGAAGTCTATTATCGCAACAATTATTATCTGGGGGATTTTCTTTCTCGGCCACACAGTAAGATATTTACAAGCAATTTAGAGCAGACCGGAATGGCTTGTGTCAACTTGAGGTAGCTAACTAGCTACGTTAGCTAAGAAAACATACAGTAATTCAACATTGGCTAACAATAAAGTTACTTATAAGCAAGTCAAGGTATCTACCAAGCAGCTGCTGAAAATATTATTGCACTTCACAACCCTTTCAAGAAGATATTTACTAAATCAGTCTCACCCGACAGCATGAGGTTTGCGCCTGAAACGGATAATTTTGAATTTAGTAAGCATGAGATATTTCTGTAAAGAAATACAGTGTTAGGGTACTTTTTGCCCATAATGCAGTATAATCTACAGCATTAATGCTATAAAACATATTTATGGTATTTTACTGAGCATTCTACAGTGTTTAACTGTTGAAATGACAGAAAAGTGTTACTGTGTTACAGAAAATGTTCATTAGCGTCATCGCTAAGGGCTACAAAAAGTGGTAGACACGCGCACTGCACACACACAGACAGGTGGAATTCTCCTTGTCTCTTCAGAAAGTTGCAGGAAATATAAATCACTGAGGCATTCCGTTCATGTCTTTTGGTAAACTTCGGAAAATGGATTATTTTTCAATACATTTAGTTGATTCCATACAAAGTTCAATTCATTTTATTATGTTTTTGAATTCTGTTTTAATGTGTGGATTCCGTGATCCCGACCGTGTTCTCTGCATCACAGATTTTATAGGGCCCTTATACTACCAACGCATCAACACCATTTATGTACAGAGCGCATAGGAGGAGACTACAGTGACTCAACAGGCACATGGATTTTCCCTGCGGTCATGACTGCTGGTTGGGTGGTAACAAGGCCTCCCCAACAGCCCTAGTCTTATTCCGAAAGAAGTGATGCAGCACTGGTAAACCCAAGAGGGAATCAGGGACCTTGCTTCACATGTAGAACGTGACTTAAGGAGACAAAGGGCACTTTCATTGATATTAGGCACCCTATAAATATAATTGTATACATTATTGTATTGAAACTACACATTACAATTGTGCGTCTTAGGGTGTCAATTGGATCAATCGGAATCTGAAAGCAAAGGATTTCTCTCAATGCTTCAGAGGTGAGTTGGCAGCCTTAGAAGTCACCAGGATTCGGTCAAAGTTAAATAAGGACCAAGAAACTTCCATCCTTGAAGATGACTTGGAAGAATAAGTCTATGACAGCTGCCACTATATCTTCATGGTCTCAAACGATTCCACAGGTGAAGAAGACGGATGTGGATGTCCTGGGCTGGCGTGGTTACACATGGTCTGCGGTTGTCAGGCCAGTTGGACGTACTCACAAATTGACGTTGGTGGCTTATGGTAGAGAAAGGTGGCTTATGGTAGAGAAATTAACATTAAATTATCTGGCAACAGCTCTATCTGGCAACAGCTCCTGCAGTCAAGCCTGTCAAATGCATGCTCCTTGAGCCATCTGTGGCATTGTGTTGTGTGACAAAACTCATGTTTTAGAGTCACCTTTTATTGTCCCCAGCACAGGGTGCACCTGTGTAATGATCATGCTGTTTAATCAGCTTCTTGATATGCCACACCTGTCAGAGGGATGGAGTATCTTGGCAAAGGAGAAAAGCTCCTTTTAGAGAAATACATTTCTGCAATCTTTAATTTCAGGTCATGAAACATGGGACCAACACTTTACATGTTGCACAACAAGATCTCACAAACAATCACGGACATGTCAATCCTTAGGTTAGTTGTTGGCATGATAGCAAGTTCTGTACATGAAAGACTGCTTTATTGTCTGTCTGTCACACTGAAAAACACTGGAGTAAAAATGGAATGGAATTAAAAAGAGATGGATTTTAAGTGACTTACCTGTAAGGTAAGTGGACCAATCAAACATGTTAATGTGTATTAGGCATTCTACTTTAGGTTGAGTTCAACGTATGAACAGAACAGGTAAAAGTCAAAAGTACAAAACTACTGGGCAAGGCAGCCTAACATATGCAGAAAACAAATGTTCACCTTTATTATAAGATAGCCTTATTGTTTAGTATAGTATAAGTATGGTGTTATAGTCCAGAGTGTTTAAAGATGCCTGTCTGCTCCACCTGTTACTGAGGAAACAGCAACCGGGTCAACCTCACCCCAGGGTGAGACATGAGAGCGCCATCCGTCAGTCGATGAATATGCATGACCAATCATCTCCATTACAACCTCATCAGGGAACAGACAAATAGAGGGATCGAGAGCAGGCCCAAGAGATAGACGAGTCCACCCAATCCCGCTAAAATAAGCTCTCGCTCTCTCGACCGTTCTTATCATTATTATCCTCAAGCACTTTTAATATACAGATAAGCAGAGAAAGAGAGAGTAAGGAAGAGATGGAGCAAAAGAGTGGGGAGAAAGAGGTTGAGAGAAGCACAGTGGAGAAAGATATGGAATGTGCGAGAAAGACAAAGAGGAGGAGAGAAATAGAGAGAGAGAAGGCACAAGGAGATGGTGAGGTTTCATCCGAAGAGCCGGATTAAAATTAATACATTCTAATCAGCCGCTTGCCTATATTTAACCTGCTGGACACCAGCCCACACACACACTCATCTGCCTATGAACAATGGACAAATGGGGTGGGATAGGGTAAATGTAGGTGGGATAGGGTAAATGTAGGTGGGATAGGGTAAATGTAGGTGGGATAGGGTAAATGTAGGTGGGATAGGGTAAATGGGGTGGGATAGGGTAAATGGGGTGGGATAGGGTAAATGTAGGTGGGATAGGGTAAATGGGGTGGGATAGGGTAAATGGGGTGGGATAGGGTAAATGGGGTGGGATAGGGTAAATGTAGGTGGGATAGGGTAAATGGGGTGGGATAGGGTAAATGGGGTGGGATAGGGTAAATGTAGGTGGGATAGGGTAAATGTAGGTGGGATAGGGTAAATGTAGGTGGGATAGGGTAAATGTAGGTGGGATAGGGTAAATGTAGGTGGGATAGGGTAAATGTAGGTGGGATAGGGTAAATGGGGTGGGATAGGGTAAATGGGGTGGGATAGGGTAAATGTAGGTGGGATAGGGTAAATGGGGTGGGATAGGGTAAATGGGGTGGGATAGGGTAAATGTAGGTGGGATAGGGTAAATGGGGTGGTATAGGGTAAATGGGGTGGGATAGGGTAAATGTAGGTGGGATAGGGTAAATGTAGGTGGGATAGGGTAAATGGGGTGGGATAGGGTAAATGTAGGTGGGATAGGGTAAATGGGGTGGGATAGGGTAAATGGGGTGGGATAGGGTAAATGTAGGTGGGATAGGGTAAATGGGGTGGGATAGGGTAAATGGGGTGGGATAGGGTAAATGTAGGTGGGATAGGGTAAATGTAGGTGGGATAGGGTAAATGGGGTGGGATAGGGTAAATGTAGGTGGGATAGGGTAAATGGGGTGGGATAGGGTAAATGGGGTGGGATAGGGTAAATGTAGGTGGGATAGGGTAAATGGGGTGGGATAGGGTAAATGGGGTGGGATAGGGTAAATGTAGGTGGGATAGGGTAAATGGGGTGGGATAGGGTAAATGGGGTGGGATAGGGTAAATGTAGGTGGGATAGGGTAAATGGGGTGGGATAGGGTAAATGGGGTGGGATAGGGTAAATGTAGGTGGGATAGGGTAAATGGGGTGGGATAGGGTAAATGGGGTGGGATAGGGTAAATGTAGGTGGGATAGGGTAAATGGGGTGGGATAGGGTAAATGGGGTGGGATAGGGTAAATGTAGGTGGGATAGGGTAAATGTAGGTGGGATAGGGTAAATGGGGTGGGATAGGGTAAATGGGGTGGGATAGGGTAAATGTAGGTGGGATAGGGTAAATGGGGTGGGATAGGGTAAATGTAGGTGGGATAGGGTAAATGGGGTGGGATAGGGTAAATGGGGTGGGATAGGGTAAATGTAGGTGGGATAGGGTAAATGGGGTGGGATAGGGTAAATGGGGTGGGATAGGGTAAATGTAGGTGGGATAGGGTAAATGGGGTGGGATAGGGTAAATGGGGTGGGATAGGGTAAATGGGGTGGGATAGGGTAAATGTAGGTGGGATAGGGTAAATGGGGTGGGATAGGGTCAATGGGGTGGGATAGGGTAAATGTAGGTGGGATAGGGTAAATGGGGTGGGATAGGGTAAATGGGGTGGGATAGGGTAAATGGGGTGGGATAGGGTAAATGTAGGTGGGATAGGGTAAATGGGGTGGGATAGGGTAAATGGGGTGGGATAGGGTAAATGTAGGTGGGATAGGGTACATGGGGTGGGATAGGGTAAATGGGGTGGGATAGGGTAAATGGGGTGGGATAGGGTAAATGTAGGTGGGATAGGGTAAATGGGGTGGGATAGGGTAAATGGGGTGGGATAGGGTAAATGTAGGTGGGATAGGGTAAATGGGGTGGGATAGGGTAAATGGGGTGGGATAGGGTAAATGTAGGTGGGATAGGGTAAATGGGGTGGGATAGGGTAAATGGGGTGAGATAGTGTAAATGGGGTGGGATAGGGTAAATGGGGTGGGATAGGGTAAATGGGGTGGGATAGGGTAAATGTAGGTGGGATAGGGTAAATGGGGTGGGATAGGGTAAATGGGGTGGGATAGGGTAAATGTAGGTGGGATAGGGTAAATGGGGTGGGATAGGGTAAATGGGGTGGGATAGGGTAAATGTAGGTGGGATAGGGTAAATGGGGTGGGATAGGGTAAATGTAGGTGGGATAGGGTAAATGGGGTGGGATAGGGTAAATGGGGTGGGATAGGGTAAATGGGGTGGGATAGGGTAAATGGGGTGGGATAGGGTACATGGGGTGGGATAGGGTAAATGTAGGTGGGATAGGGTAAATGGGGTGGGATAGGGTACATGGGGTGGGATAGGGTAAATGGGGTGGGATAGGGTAAATGTAGGTGGGATAGGGTAAATGGGGTGGGATAGGGTAAATGTAGGTGGGATAGGGTAAATGTAGGTGGGATAGGGTAAATGTAGGTGGGATAGGGTAAATGTAGGTGGGATAGGGTAAATGTAGGTGGGATAGGGTAAATGGGGTGGGATAGGGTAAATGGGGTGGGATAGGGTACATGTAGGTGGGATAGGGTAAATGTAGGTGGGATAGGGTAAATGTAGGTGGGATAGGGTAAATGTAGGTGGGATAGGGTAAATGTAGGTGGGATAGGGTAAATGGGGTGGGATAGGGTAAATGGGGTGGGATAGGGTACATGTAGGTGGGATAGGGTAAATGTAGGTGGGATAGGGTAAATGTAGGTGGGATAGGGTAAATGGGGTGGGATAGGGTAAATGTAGGTGGGATAGGGTAAATGGGGTGGGATAGGGTAAATGTAGGTGGGATAGGGTAAATGTAGGTGGGATAGGGTAAATGGGGTGGGATAGGGTAAATGTAGGTGGGATAGGGTAAATGTAGGTGGGATAGGGTAAATGGGGTGGGATAGGGTAAATGTAGGTGGGATAGGGTAAATGGGGTGGGATAGGGTACATGTAGGTGGGATAGGGTACATGTAGGTGGGATAGGGTAAATGGGGTGGGATAGGGTACATGTAGGTGGGATAGGGTACATGTAGGTGGGATAGGGTAAATGTAGGTGGGATAGGGTACATGGGGTGGGATAGGGTAAATGTAGGTGGGATAGGGTAAATGGGGTGGGATAGGGTAAATGTAGGTGGGATAGGGTAAATGGGGTGGGATAGGGTAAATGGGGTGGGATAGGGTACATGTAGGTGGGATAGGGTAAATGTAGGTGGGATAGGGTAAATGGGGTGGGATAGGGTACATGTAGGTGGGATAGGGTACATGTAGGTGGGATAGGGTAAATGGGGTGGGATAGGGTAAATGTAGGTGGGATAGGGTACATGTAGGTGGGATAGGGTAAATGTAGGTGGGATAGGGTACATGTAGGTGGGATAGGGTAAATGGGGTGGGATAGGGTAAATGTAGGTGGGATAGGGTAAATGGGGTGGGATAGGGTAAATGGGGTGGGATAGGGTACATGTAGGTGGGATAGGGTAAATGTAGGTGGGATAGGGTAAATGTAGGTGGGATAGGGTAAATGTAGGTGGGATAGGGTAAATGTAGGTGGGATAGGGTAAATGGGGTGGGATAGGGTAAATGGGGTGGGATAGGGTACATGTAGGTGGGATAGGGTAAATGTAGGTGGGATAGGGTAAATGTAGGTGGGATAGGGTAAATGGGGTGGGATAGGGTAAATGTAGGTGGGATAGGGTAAATGGGGTGGGATAGGGTAAATGGGGTGGGATAGGGTACATGTAGGTGGGATAGGGTAAATGTAGGTGGGATAGGGTAAATGTAGGTGGGATAGGGTAAATGTAGGTGGGATAGGGTAAATGGGGTGGGATAGGGTAAATGGGGTGGGATAGGGTACATGTAGGTGGGATAGGGTAAATGTAGGTGGGATAGGGTAAATGTAGGTGGGATAGGGTAAATGGGGTGGGATAGGGTAAATGTAGGTGGGATAGGGTAAATGGGGTGGGATAGGGTAAATGTAGGTGGGATAGGGTAAATGTAGGTGGGATAGGGTAAATGGGGTGGGATAGGGTAAATGTAGGTGGGATAGGGTAAATGCAGGTGGGATAGGGTAAATGGGGTGGGATAGGGTAAATGTAGGTGGGATAGGGTAAATGGGGTGGGATAGGGTACATGTAGGTGGGATAGGGTACATGTAGGTGGGATAGGGTAAATGGGGTGGGATAGGGTACATGTAGGTGGGATAGGGTAAATGTAGGTGGGATAGGGTACATGGGGTGGGATAGGGTAAATGTAGGTGGGATAGGGTAAATGGGGTGGGATAGGGTAAATGTAGGTGGGATAGGGTAAATGGGGTGGGATAGGGTAAATGTAGGTGGGATAGGGTAAATGGGGTGGTATAGGGTAAATGGGGTGGGATAGGGTAAATGTAGGTGGGATAGGGTAAATGTAGGTGGGATAGGGTAAATGGGGTGGGATAGGGTAAATGTAGGTGGGATAGGGTAAATGGGGTGGGATAGGGTAAATGGGGTGGGATAGGGTAAATGTAGGTGGGATAGGGGAAATGGGGTGGGATAGGGTAAATGGGGTGGGATAGGGTAAATGTAGGTGGGATAGGGTAAATGTAGGTGGGATAGGGTAAATGGGGTGGGATAGGGTAAATGTGGGTGGGATAGGGTAAATGGGGTGGGATAGGGTAAATGGGGTGGGATAGGGTAAATGTAGGTGGGATAGGGTAAATGGGGTGGGATAGGGTAAATGGGGTGGGATAGGGTAAATGTAGGTGGGATAGGGTAAATGGGGTGGGATAGGGTAAATGGGGTGGGATAGGGTAAATGTAGGTGGGATAGGGTAAATGGGGTGGGATAGGGTAAATGGGGTGGGATAGGGTAAATGTAGGTGGGATAGGGTAAATGGGGTGGGATAGGGTAAATGGGGTGGGATAGGGTAAATGTAGGTGGGATAGGGTAAATGGGGTGGGATAGGGTAAATGGGGTGGGATAGGGTAAATGTAGGTGGGATAGGGTAAATGTAGGTGGGATAGGGTAAATGGGGTGGGATAGGGTAAATGGGGTGGGATAGGGTAAATGTAGGTGGGATAGGGTAAATGGGGTGGGATAGGGTAAATGTAGGTGGGATAGGGTAAATGGGGTGGGATAGGGTAAATGGGGTGGGATAGGGTAAATGTAGGTGGGATAGGGTAAATGGGGTGGGATAGGGTAAATGGGGTGGGATAGGGTAAATGTAGGTGGGATAGGGTAAATGGGGTGGGATAGGGTAAATGGGGTGGGATAGGGTAAATGGGGTGGGATAGGGTAAATGTAGGTGGGATAGGGTAAATGGGGTGGGATAGGGTCAATGGGGTGGGATAGGGTAAATGTAGGTGGGATAGGGTAAATGGGGTGGGATAGGGTAAATGGGGTGGGATAGGGTAAATGGGGTGGGATAGGGTAAATGTAGGTGGGATAGGGTAAATGGGGTGGGATAGGGTAAATGGGGTGGGATAGGGTAAATGTAGGTGGGATAGGGTACATGGGGTGGGATAGGGTAAATGGGGTGGGATAGGGTAAATGGGGTGGGATAGGGTAAATGTAGGTGGGATAGGGTAAATGGGGTGGGATAGGGTAAATGGGGTGGGATAGGGTAAATGTAGGTGGGATAGGGTAAATGGGGTGGGATAGGGTAAATGGGGTGGGATAGGGTAAATGTAGGTGGGATAGGGTAAATGGGGTGGGATAGGGTAAATGGGGTGAGATAGTGTAAATGGGGTGGGATAGGGTAAATGGGGTGGGATAGGGTAAATGGGGTGGGATAGGGTAAATGTAGGTGGGATAGGGTAAATGGGGTGGGATAGGGTAAATGGGGTGGGATAGGGTAAATGTAGGTGGGATAGGGTAAATGGGGTGGGATAGGGTAAATGTAGGTGGGATAGGGTAAATGGGGTGGGATAGGGTAAATGGGGTGGGATAGGGTAAATGGGGTGGGATAGGGTAAATGGGGTGGGATAGGGTACATGGGGTGGGATAGGGTAAATGTAGGTGGGATAGGGTAAATGGGGTGGGATAGGGTACATGGGGTGGGATAGGGTAAATGGGGTGGGATAGGGTAAATGTAGGTGGGATAGGGTAAATGGGGTGGGATAGGGTAAATGTAGGTGGGATAGGGTAAATGTAGGTGGGATAGGGTAAATGTAGGTGGGATAGGGTAAATGTAGGTGGGATAGGGTAAATGTAGGTGGGATAGGGTAAATGGGGTGGGATAGGGTAAATGGGGTGGGATAGGGTACATGTAGGTGGGATAGGGTAAATGTAGGTGGGATAGGGTAAATGTAGGTGGGATAGGGTAAATGTAGGTGGGATAGGGTAAATGTAGGTGGGATAGGGTAAATGGGGTGGGATAGGGTAAATGGGGTGGGATAGGGTACATGTAGGTGGGATAGGGTAAATGTAGGTGGGATAGGGTAAATGTAGGTGGGATAGGGTAAATGGGGTGGGATAGGGTAAATGTAGGTGGGATAGGGTAAATGGGGTGGGATAGGGTAAATGTAGGTGGGATAGGGTAAATGTAGGTGGGATAGGGTAAATGGGGTGGGATAGGGTAAATGTAGGTGGGATAGGGTAAATGTAGGTGGGATAGGGTAAATGGGGTGGGATAGGGTAAATGTAGGTGGGATAGGGTAAATGGGGTGGGATAGGGTACATGTAGGTGGGATAGGGTACATGTAGGTGGGATAGGGTAAATGGGGTGGGATAGGGTACATGTAGGTGGGATAGGGTACATGTAGGTGGGATAGGGTAAATGTAGGTGGGATAGGGTACATGGGGTGGGATAGGGTAAATGTAGGTGGGATAGGGTAAATGGGGTGGGATAGGGTAAATGTAGGTGGGATAGGGTAAATGGGGTGGGATAGGGTAAATGGGGTGGGATAGGGTACATGTAGGTGGGATAGGGTAAATGTAGGTGGGATAGGGTAAATGGGGTGGGATAGGGTACATGTAGGTGGGATAGGGTACATGTAGGTGGGATAGGGTAAATGGGGTGGGATAGGGTAAATGTAGGTGGGATAGGGTACATGTAGGTGGGATAGGGTAAATGTAGGTGGGATAGGGTACATGTAGGTGGGATAGGGTAAATGGGGTGGGATAGGGTAAATGTAGGTGGGATAGGGTAAATGGGGTGGGATAGGGTAAATGGGGTGGGATAGGGTACATGTAGGTGGGATAGGGTAAATGTAGGTGGGATAGGGTAAATGTAGGTGGGATAGGGTAAATGTAGGTGGGATAGGGTAAATGTAGGTGGGATAGGGTAAATGGGGTGGGATAGGGTAAATGGGGTGGGATAGGGTACATGTAGGTGGGATAGGGTAAATGTAGGTGGGATAGGGTAAATGTAGGTGGGATAGGGTAAATGGGGTGGGATAGGGTAAATGTAGGTGGGATAGGGTAAATGGGGTGGGATAGGGTAAATGGGGTGGGATAGGGTACATGTAGGTGGGATAGGGTAAATGTAGGTGGGATAGGGTAAATGTAGGTGGGATAGGGTAAATGTAGGTGGGATAGGGTAAATGGGGTGGGATAGGGTAAATGGGGTGGGATAGGGTACATGTAGGTGGGATAGGGTAAATGTAGGTGGGATAGGGTAAATGTAGGTGGGATAGGGTAAATGGGGTGGGATAGGGTAAATGTAGGTGGGATAGGGTAAATGGGGTGGGATAGGGTAAATGTAGGTGGGATAGGGTAAATGTAGGTGGGATAGGGTAAATGGGGTGGGATAGGGTAAATGTAGGTGGGATAGGGTAAATGCAGGTGGGATAGGGTAAATGGGGTGGGATAGGGTAAATGTAGGTGGGATAGGGTAAATGGGGTGGGATAGGGTACATGTAGGTGGGATAGGGTACATGTAGGTGGGATAGGGTAAATGGGGTGGGATAGGGTACATGTAGGTGGGATAGGGTAAATGTAGGTGGGATAGGGTACATGGGGTGGGATAGGGTAAATGTAGGTGGGATAGGGTAAATGGGGTGGGATAGGGTAAATGTAGGTGGGATAGGGTAAATGGGGTGGGATAGGGTAAATGTAGGTGGGATAGGGTAAATGGGGTGGGATAGGGTACATGTAGGTGGGATAGGGTAAATGTAGGTGGGATAGGGTAAATGGGGTGGGATAGGGTACATGTAGGTGGGATAGGGTACATGTAGGTGGGATAGGGTAAATGGGGTGGGATAGGGTAAATGGGGTGGGATAGGGTACATGTAGGTGGGATAGGGTAAATGGGGTGGGATAGGGTACATGTAGGTGGGATAGGGTACATGTAGGTGGGATAGGGTAAATGTAGGTGGGATAGGGTACATGTAGGTGGGATAGGGTAAATGTAGGTGGGATAGGGTACATGTAGGTGGGATAGGGTAAATGGGGTGGGATAGGGTAAATGTAGGTGGGATAGGGTAAATGGGGTGGGATAGGGTAAATGGGGTGGGATAGGGTAAATGTAGGTGGGATAGGGTACATGTAGGTGGGATAGGGTAAATGTAGGTGGGATAGGGTACATGTAGGTGGGATAGGGTAAATGTAGGTGGGATAGGGTAAATGTAGGTGGGATAGGGTAAATGTAGGTGGGATAGGGTAAATGTAGGTGGGATAGGGTAAATGTAGGTGGGATAGGGTAAATGTAGGTGGGATAGGGTAAATGGGGTGGGATAGGGTAAATGGGGTGGGATAGGGTAAGTGTAGGTGGGATAGGGTAAGTGTAGGTGGGATAGGGTAAATGTAGGTGGGATAGGGTAAATGGGGTGGGATAGGGTAAATGGGGTGGGATAGGGTAAATGTAGGTGGGATAGGGTACATGTAGGTGGGATAGGGTAAATGGGGTGGGATAGGGTAAATGGGGTGGGATAGGGTACATGTAGGTGGGATAGGGTAAATGGGGTGGGATAGGGTACATGTAGGTGGGATAGGGTAAATGGGGTGGGATAGGGTACATGTAGGTGGGATAGGGTAAATGGGGTGGGATAGGGTAAATGGGGTGGGATAGGGTAAATGTAGGTGGGATAGGGTAAATGGGGTGGGATAGGGTAAATGTAGGTGGGATAGGGTAAATGTAGGTGGGATAGGGTAAATGGGGTGGGATAGGGTAAATGTAGGTGGGATAGGGTAAATGTAGGTGGGATAGGGTAAATGGGGTGGGATAGGGTAAATGGGGTGGGATAGGGTAAATGGGGTGGGATAGGGTAAATGTAGGTGGGATAGGGTAAATGTAGGTGGGATAGGGTAAATGGGGTGGGATAGGGTAAATGGGGTGGGATAGGGTAAATGTAGGTGGGATAGGGTAAATGGGGTGGGATAGGGTAAATGTAGGTGGGATAGGGTAAATGAGGTGGGATAGGGTACATGTAGGTGGGATAGGGTAAATGAGGTGGGATAGGGTAAATGTAGGTGGGATAGGGTAAATGGGGTGGGATAGGGTAAATGGGGTGGGATAGGGTAAATGGGGTGGGATAGGGTAAATGTAGGTGGGATAGGGTAAATGGGGTGGGATAGGGTACATGTAGGTGGGATAGGGTAAATGGGGTGGGATAGGGTACATGTAGGTGGGATAGGGTAAATGGGGTGGGATAGGGTACATGTAGGTGGGATAGGGTAAATGTACCTATTAAGCCCACTCCCGTTTTTTGGATTAAAATAAAACATACTTTTTTTTGTGCTGTCTAATGTCACAAACCTGTCAACTCTGGTGAATACATTTGGAGTGGACAGAAGTCACTGAGGTGGAGAGTTCAGGACAAGGTCAGGGTGGAGAGGGAGCTCAAAGTGTCTTCAGGTAGTCTGTAGTAATACAAGTTGAACTAACAGCGTAGGTATGAATAAGAGATGGGAGACAGCATAAAACTGCACTAACAGGAATTAATTGAGCATCTTTAATACAAAAAAACAATCCCACTCTTTATCCCTTTAGATCTAAGGCACTGCATATCAGTGCAAGAGGTGTCACTACAGTCTCTGATTCAAATCCAGGCTGTATCACATCTGGATGTGATTGGGAGTCCTGTAGGGTGGTGTGCGGTGTTGGCTCAGTGTTGTCTTGGTTTGGCATGGGCAGGTGGTTGTTGTTTATAAGAATGTGTTCTTAACTAACTTGCCGAGTTAAAGAAAAACATACAATATCTGTCCTCATACAGAACAAATGGGTTGTAGACTCCTCTCATTATCTGCGGCCCTGGACCTCCGACCTGTATTAAATAAAGGCAGAAAGATTTAGATTTGGGGAGAAAGCGTGACAAATGACAGACAGATAATTTGTGGTAACATCATATTCAGTAATTATATTTTAACACTACATGCAATTTTACATAACATCTCTTGTAATGACACCATTTGTAATCTGATATCTCATGCATAAAGGCAATAGTCATTTTCTTTCCGGGTTATTTTCATTCGGCGTCACTAAGACACGTGACGCCCAACTTCCATCAACACGCCTCCAACGCCACTAGGGGTGATAAAGTCCTAGTCCACAGCTATTCTACCCACAAGCAAGCATACGAGGCCCTCCTTCGTCTCCCATTTGGCCAATCAGATCATGACTGTGCTCCTGCTTCCTGTTTACAAGCAGAAACTCAAACAGGAGGTAACAGTGACTCGCTCCGCTGAGAAATGGTCATCAGAATTAGAGATGATGCTACAGGACTGCTTTGCGCTGATTGGAATATGTTCCGAGACTCCGCCCATAACGTCGGTGAGCTAAATCAGTGATGTTGTCCCCACAGTGAGGGTTGAACTCAAGGCGTTTTACCAGATGAACTCAATGCATTTTATTCACGCTTCAACAATAACAACAACGTGCCGGGCATGAGGGCTCCCATCGACTTAGAGGACTGAGTGATCTCGCTCTCTGAGGCCGACCTGAGTAAGGTCTTTAATCAGGTCAACAATCGCAATGCCAGACAGTATTCCAGGGCGCGTTCTCAGAGCATGCGCAGAACAGTTTGCATATTCACTGTCATTTTCTTATTTTTTTTCTCCCCAATTGGTAGTCAAAGTTTTGTCCCATCGCTGCTATGCGTCCTCTGAAACACAACCCTGCCAAGCTGCACTGCTTCTTGACACACTGCCCGCTTAACCCAGAAGCCAGCCGCACCAATGTGTCAGAGGATACACCGAACAGCTGGCGACTGAAGTCAGGGTGCATGCGCCTGGCCCGCCACAAGGAGTTGCTAGAGCGCGATGGGACAAGGACAAACCCTCCCCAAACCCGGACGACGCTGGGCCAATTGTGTGCCGCCTCATGGGTCTACCGGTCATGGCCGGCTGCGACACAGCCTGGGATCAAACCCAGGTCAGTAGTGACGTCTTTAGTGCTGCGATGCAGTGCCACAGATCGCTGCGCCACTCGGGATGCCGAGTCACAGTCATTTTCAACCTCTCCTTGTCCCAGTCTGTAATTCCCGAAGTTGACCACCATCATTCCTGTTCCCAAGAACTCTATGGCTTCATGGCACAATGGCTACCACCCTGTAGCACTCACATCTGTAATCATGAAGTGCTTTGAGAGGCTGGTTATGGCACAGATTAACTCCACCATCCCAGACACCCTAGACCCACCCCAATCTGCATACCGCCCCAATAGATCCATAAACGGTGCAATCTCAATTACACCCCCCTCTGCCATTACCCACCTAGATAAGAGGAAGACCTATGTGAGATTGCTGTTCATTGCCTACAGCTCAACGCTCAACACCATAGTGCCTTCCAAGCTCATCACCAAGCTTAGGACCCTGGGACTGAACACCTTCCACTGCAACTGGATCTTAGACTTCCTGACGGGGCTGCCCCAGGTAGTGAGGGTAGGTATGGATAGTCCCCTCCTGTACTTCCTGTTCACCCACGACGTCATGGCAACGGAAGACTCCAACCAAATCAAGTTTGCTGACGACACGACGGTGGTAGGCCTGATCACCGGCGACGATGAGACAGCCTACAGGGAGGCTTAAATTGGTCCACACATGAGCACAGTCGTGAAGAAGGCTCGACAGTGCCTCTTCCCCCTCAAGAGGCTAAAAAAGGTTTGGCAAGGGCCCTCAGATCCTCAAAAAGTTATTGACTGGCTGCATCAACGCTTGGTATGGCAATAGCTACGACCTCGGTCACATGGTGCTGAGTTCCCTGCCATCAGGCGGTGTGAAAGGAAGGCCCGGACAATCTTCAGTCTGACACCAACAGGCTTCTAAACAGCTTCTATCCACAAGCCATAAGACTGCTAAATAGCTAACAAAATGGCTACACAGACTGAGTTGACCTTTGTATTTTAATTGAAAAGGTTTGGCATGGGCCCTCAGATCCTCAAAAAGTTCTACAGCTGCACCATTGAGAGAATCTTGACTGGCTGCATCAACGCTTGGCATGGCAACAGCTACGCCCTCGGTCACGTGGTGCTGAGTTCCCTGCCATCCAGAACCTCTATATCAGGCGGTGTGAAAGGAAGGCCCGGACAATCTTCAGTCTGACACCAACAGGCTTCTAAACAGCTTCTATCCACAAGCCAATAAGACTGCTAAATAGCTAACAAAATGGCTACACAGACTGAGTTGACCTTTGTATTTTAACCATGTGTTTGATGTGTTTTGGTTCTGTTCCAGACATTACTATGAGCCCGTCCTCCCCAATCGAGGTGCCACCAGCTGCCTGTGATGCACACACATTTATACTGACTCTCACACACACACACACACACACACACACACACACACACACACACACACACACACACACACACACACACACACACACACACACACACACACACACACACACACACACACACACACACACACAAACAACCACACACACACGCACACACACTCACATACAATCATCATATTCACTGCTGCTACTCTGTTTATCAGATATCCTGATGCCTAGTCACCTTACAGTACCTCTATACATATCTTCCTCTATCACTCCAGTATCCCTGCACATTGTAAATATGGTATTGGAGCTGACCCTGTATATAGTCACCCTACAGTACCTCTATACATATCTTCCTCTATCACTCCAGTATCCCTGCACATTGTAGATATAGTATTGGAGCTGACCCTGTATATAGTCACCTTACAGTACCTCTATACATATCTACCTCTATCACTCCAGTATCCCTGCACATTGTAAATATAGTATTGGAGCTGACTATGTATATAGTCACCTTACAGTACCTCTATACATAGCTACCTCTATCACTCCAGTATCCCTGCACATTGTAAATATAGTATTGGAGCTGACCCTGTATATAGTCACCTTACAGTACCTCTATACATATCTGCCTCTATCACTCCAGTATCCCTGTGTCAGGATTTGGCCAGGGTTGTTCCGGTTTTTGGTCACTAGATGCCCCCATTGTGCCTTTTGACCTTTTGTTTTCCCTTGATCCCCATTATTATTTGCACCTGTGCCTCGTTTCCCCTGATTGTATTTAAACCCTTTGTTTTCCTCTGTTCTTTGCTCTGTGTTTGTATGTTAGCACCCAGCCCTAGTACTCTGAGAACTCTTGTTGATCCCGGTGGACTCTCTTGTGGATCCCGGTGGACTCTCTTGTGGAATTCTGTTTTTTTGTTCTTGTTTGTTTTTTTTGTTTTTTTGAGTATCTTTTGAGGCTTTTTGTGCTTTACCTTCCACCTTGTGGATTTACCTTTTTTGTCTTGGAGGATTACCTTTGTTCTTGTAGGATTCCTTTTGAGGTTGTGGAGTTACATGTTTTCCTGAAGAACTTCACTTTTTTACTTCATTAAATACACCGTCTCAAGTACTGCTGTGTCTGCCTCATCTTCTGGGTTCTGCCGACTATTCGTGGCTCAGTTGGTTAAGTGACTGTTTCTCACTCCGGAGACCCGGGTTCGTAACTGGGTCCTGACACCCTGCACATTGTAAATATAGAATTGGAGCTGACCCTGTATATAGTCACCTTACAGTACCTCCATACATATCTACCTCTATCACTCTAGTATCCCTGCACATTGTAAATATAGTATTGGAGCTGACCCTGTATATAGTCACCTTACAGTACCTCTATACATATCTACCTCTATCATTCCAGTATCCCTGCACATTGTAAATATAGTATTGGAGCTGACTTACCCTGTAAACTCTATGAACCTTTTATAACTTGTTATTCTTGTTGCTATTTGTTCTATCTTCTGTTATTTTTTAGTATTAAACTGATATTGATTACTGCATTGTTGGGTTTAAGAGCTTGCAAAAGAAAGGCATTTCATTGTACTTGTGCACGTGATATTAAAACTTGAAGTAAGCAAGCTATACCAAAGGCTTCAAGATCTGCTGCGAACTTCATAAAACTCCATATCTTGTTTGGACCAGAAGTAATCAGATGATTTATGTTGATTTGTTTGCAACTCTTTTGGAAGCAGGTTCCATATTTTTGGTTCCATTTACCAAAACAGCCATATGGTTTTCATTGAGACTGGTACAAACAAACAAAAGCTTAGTGGAAAACCTGCTCTAATGCTCTTGTCGAACATTACCATTGTACTGTATGTTCCACAGGGATTTTATATCTTGCCGATTTATCTCTCTGTTGGTTTCCAGAGCTTCACAGAAAGTAAAGGTGTTACGAAATCAAATCTTGTAAACTAGAAAGGTTAGTCTTTGGTGTGAAATGAAGCGTATGAGACGATGACAGGGCAAAACCTTTGATCATAATCTGAGTGCATTTTCACAAATTGGATTATGCAGATGTGTGTCCTTTGCCATTTAATCAGGACACAAAAATATGAAGATAGTAACCATGTAGTTTACATGCAAATGCAAATCTTGAACATCCTGGCCTTTATCATAAAGGGCACTTCCTGCCACAGGAAGTCTTGCTTATGGAGCAACAGGAATATCCACTATTCCTCTCGAGGCTCCTCCCAAATCCAGACTTACATATGCTTATCTCTGAACATTTGACACTATGGACCTTTGATCTTTCTCCCCATCGAAGTAAATACAAAACTGAACAGTGAATTGTTTACTAGGAAAGGGATTTACCTGCTAAAACCCCAACATTCTGTCCTATAGCCAAAAACTCACAGACACTAATTTATACACAACACACGCAGAAAGAGAGAGAACTCGCAGTCACACATCAGCTAAAGCTGCTATAAGCTGCAATGCCATTTTAACCAATGGGGAAGAGTGGATGAGGCCCTTCAGATGGGAGAGATAATAATGAGTACATTTACATTTGGACAAGGCAGGCTTTCAAATGAGGGTACACACACACACACACACACAGGGGGGGGGCTGATTAGGGGACTGCCCTCTGGTTACCAGGGTGATTATCATCCTGTGTCCCTGCTCACTGAGCGAGCAACGGGGGACAGAGTGGGGCATCTGAACTGCCACTTCTGGACAATGACAGTGCCCCCAGCAGACATCAGGAATTTGATCTAAATTCAGATTTACTTTCTACAGCATCCAAATGATTAAAACTAGTCTCTGGGCCTAAAACTTCAACTACAAAAGGGCCGTCAACACCAAGGCTGATAACTATAAAGATAACAAAATATATATTGTTCTAATTCAAGTAAACATTAAAACCTAGGTAAATTAGTTTTATATTGGATATTCAGTTTTGATATTGGATATTCGGTTTTCTATAGGTATTGAACCAAGTGCGCCATGTCTATGAAAATTGTATATTCTGAATCAGGGGAGCATGTAAGACAATCCATATTAATTTTCATTAATATTTTCATGTGTTATCTTTGAATTAGATTCAATTGCTTCCCAACCTTATGACATAGAGGTTTAAAACCTACAGTATTCTGATCACCGACATCTCATCTCACTTTTTGGAGCAAGTAAGACAAAATGTTATTCCCATCATGCAATAGGTATTGAAAAGTACTGATCAGCACTGATCAACAACTGCTCAAAATGAACGCTCTCAAATGAGCCCAGTGACAGGAGGCAAAAGAGGCCAATAGAAGGCTTACTCATGCTGACGCGCTTTTCAAACGTTTGACAAATCCTGCATATAATCAGCATTTGTATTATGACTAGCATGTAAACAATATTGTGCTGCTATCATTGCAATGGCCTCGATGTCTATGTCAGAACGCTGGGAAGCTATTGAATTGAATTGGATAATAAAACATTTGAAATATAAATGGCAAAATATTGAAATATTCAGATTGGCTAAACTCATTGACAGAAATGAGTTTAATCTTTTAATTGCACTTTACAAAAAATATAACCACAACAATGTCAAAGATTTTACATAGAAATATATCAGGGGTGTGGATCAGTATCTGTTGTGACCACCATTTGCCTCATGCAGCGTGACACATCTCCTTTGCATAGAGTTGATCAGGCTGTTGGTTGTGGCCTGTGGAATGTTGTCCCACTCCTCTTCAATTGCTGTGCGAAGATGCTGGATATTGGAGGGAAGTGGAACACGCTGTCGTACACATCGATCCAGAGCATCCCAAACATGCTCAATGGGTGACATGTCTGGTGACTATACAGGCCATGGAAGAACTGTGACATTTTCAGCTTCCAGGAATTGTGTACAGATCCTTGTGACATGGAGCAGTGCATTATCATGCTGTAAGGGTTTTCCTGTGGTGAAGGAGAAGCGGACCAAAATGCAGCGTGGTGGTTATTCATGTTCTTTACAATCACCTACAAACACACAGTGCAGCCCAGGCTACCTAAGTATGATTCTCAATCAGAGGCAGGTGTCATTAGTTGTCTCTGATTGAGAATCATACTTAGGTAGCCTGGGTTGCACTGTTTGTTTGTGGGTGATTGTTCCTGTCTCTGTGTGTGCACCAGATAGGACTGTTTAGGTTTTCGTAAATGTATTGTTTTGTTAGTTATTTCATGTCTAGTTCCTTTATTAAAGAACATGAATAACCACCACGCTGCATTTTGGTCCGCTTTTCCTTCACCACAGGAAAACCCTGACAGAATCACCCACCTACCATGGACCAAGTGGCGTGGTAAAAGACAGCAGCAGCAGCAGCAGCAACAACAGCGGCCAGCATCACAGGACTCCTGGACATGGGAGGAGATACTGAACGGAGAGGGACCCTGGGCACAGGCTGGGGAGTATCGCCGCCCCAAAGCAGAGCTGGAGGCAGTGAAAGCTGAGCGGCGGCGATATGAGGAGGCAGCACGGCAGTACGACAGGTACGAGAGGCAGACGAGGTGTGGTACTAAGCCAGGTAGCAGACCTGAGCTCACTCCTCGTGCTTATTATAAGCAGCGCATTACTGGTCAGGCACCGTGTTATGCAGTTAAGCGCACGGTGTCGCCAGTACGTGCCCATAGCCCGGTGCGCTATAGGGCAGCCCCCCGAAAATGCCATGCGAGTGTGGGCATCGAGCCAGGGCGTATGGTGCCTGCTCAGCGTGTCTGGTCGCCGGTGCGCAGTTTTGGTCCAGGGTATCCTGGGAGGGTGCAGTGCGTCCTCTGCCTGCGGTCAGCTCGTGCCGGGCAAATGTGGGATTGGAGCCTAAGGGAGAGGTGCGTGTAGTAAGCACCAGATCTCCCGTGCTTACCCACAGCCCGGTTCAACCTGTGCCTGCACTCTGGAGGGTCCGGGCTAGAGTAGTTGTCCAGCCTGGGGAAGTGGTGCCAAGGTTGCGCACCAGAGCTCCAGTGCTCCCCCACAGCCCGGTCCTTCAGGTGCCTCCTAACACCAAGCCTCCTGAAGGTCTCCCCAGCCTGGTGGTTCCTGTGGCAGCCCCACGCACCAGGCTGTCTCTCTGTCTCCTCCCTGCAGGTGGTCCTGTCTGTCCGGCGCTGCTGCCGGAGTCTCCCGCCTGTCCGGCGCTGCTGCCGGAGTCTCCCGCCTGTCCGGCGCTGCTGCACCAGAGCCCCTCAGCCCAGAGGCGCCAGAGCCCCTCAGCCCAGAGGCGCCAGAGCTTCTGCCCCTCTGTCCAGAGCTTCTGCCCCTCTGTCCAGAGCTTCTGCCCCTCTGTCCAGAGCTTCTGCCCCTCTGTCCAGAGCTTCTGCCCCTCTGTCCAGAGCTTCTGCCCCTCTGTCCAGAGCTTCTGCCCCTCTGTCCAGAGCTTCTGCCCCTCTTCTGCCCCTCTGTCCCGAGCTTCTGCCCCTCTGTCCCGAGCTTCTGCCCCTCTGTCCCGAGCTTCTGCCCCTCTGTCCAGAGCTTCTGCCCCTCTGTCCAGAGCTTCTGCCCCTCTGTCCAGAGCTTCTGCCCCTCTGTCCAGAGCTTCCGCCCCTCTGTCCCGAGCTGCCCCTCTGTCCAGTGGGGTCATTGAGAAGCGTGGCCATGGTTAGAAAGCCACGGAGGCAGACAATAAATCGGACTAAGACAATGGTGAAGTGGGGTCCGCGTCCCGCGCCAGAGCCGCCACCGCGGACAGACGCCCACGCAGACCCTCCCCTATAGGTTAAGGTTTTGCGGCCAGAGTCTGTACCTTTGGGGGGGGGTACTGTCACGTTCTGACCTTTATTTCCTTTGTTTTGTCATTATTTAGTATGGTCACGGCGTGAGTTGGGTGGGCAGTCTGTTTGTTTTTCTATGTTTTGGGTTATTTCTATGTTTCGGCCTAGTATGGTTCTCAATCAGAGGCAGGTGTCATTAGTTGTCTCTGATTGAGGATCATACTTAGGTAGCCTGGGTTGCACTGTTTGTTTGTGGGTGATTGTCTATGTTGATGGCTTGTTTCAGCGCAGCTCGCATTAGCTTCACGGTTGTTATTTTGTTTACTGTTTTTGTATAGTGTTTCTGTGTTCAGTTCTTTCTTTAATTAAACATTCAACATGAACACATACCACGCCGCATTTTGGTCCTCCGATCCTTCTCGCCTCTCCTCTTCAGATGAAGAGGAGGACGACCGTGACACATGCTGAAACATGAGGTGATGGAGGCAGATGAATGGCACAACAATGGGCCTCAGGATCTTGTCACGGTATCTCTGTGCATTCAGATTGCCATCGATAAAATGCAATTGTGTTTGTTGTCCGTAGCTTATGCCTGCCCATACCATAATCCCACCGCAACCATGGGGCACTCTTGTTCACAACGTTGACATCAGCAAACCACTCGCACACACGACGCCATAAACACTGTTTCATTTCAGCTTGTGAAACATGGGACCAACATTTTACATGCGACGCTTATACTTTTGTTCACTGTAGATTTCCGCGGGGCCACAGACATTGACTCTAGGGGGGTAAAAACTTTGCCTTTAATGAGAGTAGTGCGACAGACAGTGGGTGGTGAGGCAGAGGCAATCTGCAATGCAGGAGGAGGCAGAGACAACGAGGAAGCAAGCAGAGAGAGAGGCTTTCCGAGCATTTGGAGAGTAAAAACCACCAATACTTGAAAAAAGAGAAACTGTGGCTTCTAGTCAATGGGGACTACCCCTCAGAGCCTGGTTCCTCTCTACCTGGCACAGCCAGAAGAGGACTGGTCACCCCTCAGAGCCTGGTTCCTCTCTAGGTTTCTTCCTAGGTTTTGGCCTTTCTAGGGAGTTTTTCGAAGCCACTGTGCTTCTACATCTGCATAGCTTGCTGTTTGGGGTTTTAGGCTGGGTTCCTGTACAGCATTTTGTGACATCGGCTGATGTAAAAAGTTGCAAATGCGCGCTGTACGTTACATAGTGATACGTCACGATGTAACGTACAGCGTCGGAGGGGTCCGTTTTTTAATATTTTCTCCAATACTGTTACCATGTTACTATTACCATGTCAATCAACGCTGAATCGAAACGTAGTTCACACCCCGGATTTTGATGCCAACAAAGTTACGACAGTTCCATTCGTTTTCATTGCAGCCTCGTTTGAATGTTGCGGTTATGCACATTTGTACCTAGCTAGCAATCTGGCTTTGTTCACGCCACCTTAAATAGCTAGATTGAAGTTGACATAGTCATGTTTGCTGAAAGAGAAATGTCACTCCCTGTATTTTCTCTGCTGTGTGTGTGTGTGTGTGTGTGTGTGTGTGTGTGTGTGTGTGTGTGTGTGTGTGTGTGTGTGTGTGTGTGTGTGTGTGTGTGTGTGTGTGTAGATTAGATTAGATTATATAGTTTGGCATATTATGTTTGTGTGCATGCGTAACACATTTACAACCAACTGATATATTGGGGTTATGTAGATGTTTGTTTTTTCAAGATGACATCATTATCTCTGAAAACGTTTTTCACCATGGAGACAGGAGTCAGAAGAAGTACATGTAAACACATGCTATTTCTAAGCTATTTTTAATTTCAAGCCACAATAATCATTCCTGAAGCCATTTTGGATATAAAATTGAGAATATTGTGATTATTGAAGAATATACTATAACTATAGCTTAATAGCTTTAGTACAACTGCCTTCCTATTCTTTCTACCAACAGGAAATAATGGTAGGTACTGTTTTCCAAACTGACCCTTGGGTCTCAGTGTCCTTGTGCTGCGGTGGATAAAAGGTCCACCTGTCATGTTCTGACCTTAGTTATTTTATTATGTCTTTGTTTTAGTATGGTCAGGGCGTGAGTTGAGTGGGTTGTCTATGTTAGTTTTTCTATGATTTGCTATTTCTGTGTTTGGCCTGGTATGGTTCTCAATCAGAGGCAGCTGTCAATTGTTGTCCCTGATTGAGAACCATATTTAGGGAGCCTGTTTTCTATTGTGTTTCGTGAGTGATTATTTTCTGTGTTTGTGTATGTTACCAGACAGGACTGTTTCATTCTCGTTTATCGTTTTGTTGTTTTGTTCCAGTATTTGTTTTCATTAAAAGGCATAATGAATACTTACCACGCTGCACCTTGGTCCTCCTCTCTTTCTCCCACAGACGAACGTTACACCACCGAGACCATGAATGAGCTGTGCCATGAGCCAGGATGTGGAGCAGGTGTCATCAGTTCATCCCAAAACGGAAGTGATTTTTTTTCTCTCCATCAAATCAAACTGTATGTCACATGCGCCAAATACAATACAGTGAAATGCTTACTTAAAATCCCTTAACACAACAATGCAGTCTTATGAAAATACAAAAAAAAAGTGAGAGATAATAATAACTAATAATTAAAGAGCAGCAGAAATAACAATTGCGGGGCTATATACAGGGGGTACCGGGCAATGTCAATGTGCGGGGGCACCGGTGTCGAGGTAATTGAGGCAATATGTACATGTAGGTAGAGTTATTAAAGTTATTAAGTGACTATAATAACATAGAGAAGCAACAGCGTAGAAGTCTGTGTGTGGGGGAGGCATACAAGTAGTCTGTGTAGCCATTTGATTAGCTGTTCAGGAGTCTTATGGCTTGGGGGTAGAAGCTGTTTAGAAGCCATCACCATGGAAACAGTGTGTTGTGAGCCAATGGGGGAAGTGGGAGTCCCAGACCAGAGTGGGAAAGTTGTTCGCAGGGAATATTTTGGTGCCATCAGCAGTTTTCCTTTCTGGCTGCTCCCACGCCACATTTGTAGAAACTTGTGACTTCCTCAGCCTGGTGTCCATGTCGTGGTGACAGTTCACCAACATACATCACCTCTACTTTGTGCCAGAGGTTAACCACATGTGGACCCTGCAGACGGAGGCTATTCTGGCTTCAATTGGTGACAGTCCAGTGATTGTATGCGGAGACGCACGCTGAGATGCGCGAGGCCACTGTGCCTCCTTCAGCTCTTACACCATCCTGGACCTGATCCTCACCAAGGAGACAGTGCATGAGACCGATGTGAAGAACAGCTACTGGTTGGAGACGGAGGGTTTAGAGAGATGCCTGCAACATATTGAGGTAAGCTATAAGCATGTTCTTTATTTAAAAAAAAATGTATATCGTTATGCAATGTGTAGGCCTACATTAGGTACCTTTAGTAACAATGCTTTTTATTATCATCCTAACAGGCCCATGGATGCGTAGTCGAAACTCTGACCACCGACAGGCATCCAAGTGTGAGGGTGTTCTTGAGGGACTCCAATCCTCATATCTGGCATGAGTACTACCTGTGGCACAATGCCAAAGATGCGAGGAAACAGCTGTTGGCCATCGCGAAGCCAGAGGTACTATGAAATATATTATAGTAAGCTCAGAACCTCCCAACTTGTCACAATATACTGTAGAAATTAATTTGGTTCTATTTGTTTTTTACAAATTAATTTTCAGACAGAGGCGATAGTTCAAGTCCATGACTCGGGTGTCTCATTTGTTCCTGGTCTGTCTCCGGTACTGCCATGGGTGAGGGCAATCACACACCACTTGGGATACTGTGCCACCACTGCTGGTGGAAGAGTCCAGCTGGCGAAGGAAAAGGGGATCACTGTAGTTCACCACATCACATATGAGCACCCGCAACAGACCTCTCCCCCTGCACACCTGAAGAGGAAGAAACACGACCCTGGCTGATCACAGCATCAACAGCTTTTGAGAAAGTGAGAAACATCATGCCCAACTTGAGATTGCTAAAGGATCTCTGTAAATACACTACATGTCCAAGAGTATGTGAACTCCTGCTTGTCGAACATCTCGTTCCAAAGACATGGGCATCAATATAGAGTTGGTCCCCCTTTTGCTGCTATAACAGCCTCCACTCTTCTGGGAAGGCTTTCCACTAGATGCTGGAACATTGCTGCGGGGACTTGCTTCCATTCAGCCACAAGAACATTAGTGAGGTCGGGCAGTGATGTTGGGCGATTAGGTCTGGCTCGCAGTCGGTGTTCCATTTCGTACCAAAGGTGTTCGATGGGGTTGAGGTCAGGGCTCTGTACAGGCCAGTCAAGTTCTTACACACCAATCTCAGCAAACTATTTCTGTATGGACCTCACTTTGTGCACCACATATCCTGAGGCAGCATTTATTATAGCTGGGGATTTTAAAAAAGCTCATTTGAGGAAAACACTCCCGAAGTTCTACCTACACATTGACTGTAGTACTCGCGCTGGGAAACCACCCGACCACTGCTATTCTCTTCTACGGGATGCCTATAAGGCCCTACCCTGGCCTCCCTTTGGCAAATCAGATCACTCTATTTTGCTCCTTCCTTCCTATAGGCATTGTCATGCTGAATCAGGAAAGGGCCTTCCCAAAACTGATGCCACAAAGTCGGAAGCACAGAATTGTCTAGAATGTCATTGTATACTGTAGCGTTAAGATTTCCCTTCACTGGAACTAAGGGGCACGAACCATGAAAAACAACCCCAGACCATTATACCAAACTTTACAGTTGGCACGACGCATTCGGGCAGGTAGCATTCTCCTGGCATCCGCTAAACCCAGATTCATCAGATGGTGATGCATGATTCATCATTCCAAAGAACATGTTTCCAATGCTCCAGAGTCCAATGGAGGTGAGCTTTAAAACACTCGGCATTATGCATGGTGTGCGTCTGCTCAGCCATTTAAACCCATTTCATGAAGCTCCCGACGAACAGTTCTTGTGCTGACATTCCTTCCAGAGGCAGTTTGGATCTCGGTAGTAAAGTGTTGCAAATGAGGACAGATGATTTTTATGCGCTTCAGCACCTTGAGATTGTGTGGCCGACCACTTCATGGCTGAGCCATTGTTACTCCTAGAAGTTTCCACTTCACAATAACAGCACCTACAGTTGACCGGGCCAGCTCTAGCAGGGTAGACATTTGACAAACTTATGACGATGCCACATTGAAAGTCACTGAGCTGTTCAGTAAGACCGTTCTACTGCCAATTGTTTGTCTATGGAGATTGCATGGCTGTGTGCTCGTTTTTATACACCTGTCAGCAACGGGTGTGGCTGAAATGGCTGAATCCACTCATCTGAAGCGGTGTCCACATACCTTTGTATATTTATATTTAACCTTTATTTAACTAGACAAGTCAGTTAATAACAAATTCTTATTTACAATGAAGGCCTAGGAACAGTGGGTTAACTGCCTTGTTCAGAGGCAGAACTACAGATTTTTACATTATCAGCTCGGGGATTCGATCAAGCAACCTTTCGGTCACTGGGCTACCTGCCGCCCCGTATAAAGTATATATCACAACATTTTGAATAAATTAATAAGCACAAACTTTAAAAAATATATTTTTTGTTTATTTCTCATCTGAGTAACGTTATAACCATAGTAGACTATTTATTAATCTCTAGTTATATTTAATATATATTTTCATTCATAGGTGAACATGAGTGTTCATCCCCTTTACACTAAATAAGTGCCCAAGAGGAACAAGTTTGACCAGCAAGGTGATGGTTGTAAGACTCCAAGGGGCTGCCTTGGACCACAATCATTCGGGGAAAAGACATCAGGCTACAACAAAGGAGGGAGTGCTCAGATTCAAACAATAATTCTTCAAGGCTGCAAAGGCATTGGTGGTGAAATCCATCAACATAAACATTTCCTTTATTTTAGTATACTATAAACGAACGGTATCATTTCAGTTCAGCATACTAGCGCTTTGCCTGTCTACCGGAAGTTAATGCTGTTGCTATGCAACCTCTTGCTAGCTTGTTAGCATACCAAATAACAATCTAGACATTTAACAATTTTGAATGTGTAAATACAATCTGGAGTTGTTTCATGATTAACCACTCATGGTTTGATTGTGGTAATGTACAGAAACTCACCCGACCTAGAATACTGCACAATCAAATGCAGACAGTATTACCTCCCAAGAAAATGCTATTCTTGTCACATCAGCCTTTGCTTTGGCCCCACCTCCTATCTAGCTCAGGCGTTCGGCATCGCCGTCCTTCTAGCTGTTGCCGAACCTACTGCTGGCAATTGCCCTTCATTCTTCACTACACACACCTAGTTCCAATCCCCACTGTATATATACTCCCTCTGCCATTTGTCTTTATCGGTCATTGCAAATGTTACTTGTTTTCTTGAGGAATTTCTCCTACTATTTCCTGAGTACTTTATATTTTACACTTTGGGTTCGCCCTGGGCCTTTTTGTTTATGAAGATATGTTTTCATCACAACTGCGTTTAGGTGTTGTCCCGCTTTGATCTATGGTGCTTAAATAAACTCGGTAGGTATAAACCTGCGACTGCCTACTCCTCTCTACACCAGTGTTATAGTCACAGCCGTGTATATTCCCCCTCAAGCCGATACCACGCGGCCCTCACGGAACTACACTGGACTTTATGCAATCTGGAAACCACATATCCTGAGGCAGCATTTATTATAGCTGGGGATTTAAAAAAAAAGCTCATTTGAGGAAAACACTCCCGAAGTTCTACCTACACATTGACTGTAGTACTTGCGCTGGGAAACCACCCGACCACTGCTATTCTCTTTTACGGGATGCCTATAAGGCCCTACCCCGGCCTCCCTTTGGCAAACAGATTACGACTCTATTTAGCTCCTTCATTCCTAATAGGCAGAAACTTATACAGGAAGTATGCTAAGGTCTATTCAATGTTGGTCTGACCAATCAGAATCCATGCTTCCAGATTGTTTTGATCACGTGGACTGGGATATGTTCCGGGTAACCTCGGATAATAACATTGATGTATACACGGACACGGTGAATGAGTTCATCAGGAAGTGTATAGAGGATGTTGTTCCCAGTGTGACTATTAAAACCTACCCAAACCAAAAACTATGGATAGATGGCAGCATTCACGCTAAACTGAAAGTGTGAACCAGCGCATTTAACCATGGCAATGTGACTGGGAATATGCCTTCCTTCTGTAAGGCAATCAAACAGGCAAAACGTCAGTACAGAGACAAAGTGAAGTTGCAATTCAACGGCTCAGATATGAGACATATGTGGCAGGGTCTACAGACAATCACATGTTACAAAGGGAAAACCAGCCACGCCGCAGACAACGACATCTTGCTCCTAGACAAGCTAAACACCTTCTTCGCCCGATTTGAGGATAACAGTGCCATTGACGCGGTCCGCTCCCAAGGATTGTGGCGTCTCATTCTTCGTGGCTGACGTGAGTAAGATATTTAAGCGTGTTAACCCTCACAAGGCTGCTGGCCCAGGAGGCATCCCTAGCCGTGACCTCAACCTATCACAGTCTGCTGTCCCCACTTACTTCAAGATGTCCACCATTGTTCCTGTACCCATATAGTCATTTAGTTCAGTTACCATGCAAAGGTAACTGAACTAAATGACTATCGCCCCGTAGCACTCACTTCAGTCATCATGAAGTGCTTTGATTTGCTAGTTATTAACGACCATTTCACTTCTACCTTACCTGACACCCTAGACCCACTTCAATTTGCTTACCGCCCCAATAGATACATAGACGATGCAATCGACATTACACTGCACACTGCCCTATCCCACTTGGACAATAGGAATACCTACAGTATGTAAGAACGCTGATCATTGACTACAGCTCAGCCTTCAACACCATAGTACCCTCCAAGCTCATCATCAATCAACCATAGTAGGACTGATTACCAACAACAACGAGACAGTCTACAGGGAGGGCGTCAGAGCCCTCTCTGTCAATGTCAACAAAATGAAGGAGCTGATCGTGGACTTCAGGAAAAAGCAGATGGAGCACCCCCCTATCCACATCGAAGGGACTGCAGTGGAGAAGGTGGAACGCTTGAAGTACCTCGACATCACTGACGATCTGAAATGGTCCACCCATTCAGACAGTGTGGAGCTTCTATCTCAAGGACTTCAGACTTTGAGGCCATCAGACTGTTAAATGGCCATTACTAGCCGGCTACCACCCGGTTACCCAACCCTGCACCTTTGAGGCTGCTGCCCTATATACTTAGACATGGAATCACTGGTCACTTTAATAATCAAATTCAATAAAATTTTATTTATATAGCCGTTCGTACATCAGCTGATATCTCAAAGTGCTGTACAGAAACCCAGCCTAAAACCCCAAACAGCAAGCAATGCAGGTGTAGAAGCACGGTGGCTAGGAAAAACTCCCTAGAAAGGCCAAAACCTAGGAAGAAACCTAGAAAGGAACCAGGCTATGTGGGGTGGCCAGTCCTCTTCTGGCTGTGCCGGGTGGAGATTATAACAGAACATGGCCAAGATGTTCAAATGTTCATAAATGACCAGCATGGTCGAATAATAACAAGGCAGAACAGTTGAAACTGGAGCAGCAGCACAGTCAGGTGGACTGGGGACAGCAAGGAGTATAATAATAATGTTAATAATAATAATGCAATAGTAATAATGGAACACTAGTCACTTTTAATAATGTTTATGTAACGGGTGTGAAACGGCTAGCTTAGTTAGCGGTGTGCGCTAAATAGCGTTTCAATCAGTTACGTCACTTGCTCTGAGACCTTGAAGTAGTAGTTCCCCTTGCTCTGCAAGGGCCGCGGCTCTTGTGGAGCGATGGGTAACGATGCTTCGTGGATGACTGTTGTTGATGTGTGCAGAGGGTCCCTGGTTCGTGCCCGGGTATGGGCGAGGGGACGGTTTAAAAGTATACTGTTACATTGATGATGTTGACCCGGATTACTGGTTGCTGCGGAAAAAGGAGGAAGGTCAAAAGGGGGGTGAGTGTAATGGATGTGAAACGGCTAGCTTAGTTAGCGGTGTGCGCTAAATAGCGTTTCAATCAGTTACGTCACTTGCTCTGAGACCTTGAAGTAGTAGTTCCCCTTGCTCTGCAAGGGCCGCGGCTCTTGTGGAGCGATGGGTAACGATGCTTCGTGGATGACTGTTGTTGATGTGTGCAGAGGGTCCCTGGTTCGTACCCGGGTATGGGCGAGGGGACGGTTTAAAAGTATACTGTTACATTGATGATGTTGACCCGGATTACTGGTTGCTGCGGAAAAAGGAGGAAGGTCAAAAGGGGGGTGAGTGTAATGGATGTGAAACGGCTAGCTTAGTTAGCGGTGTGCGCTAAATAGCGTTTCAATCAGTTACGTCACTTGCTCTGAGACCTTGAAGTAGTAGTTCCCCTTGCTCTGCAAGGGCCGCGGCTTTTGTGGAGCGATGGGTAACGATGCTTCGAGGGTGACTGTTGTCATTGTGTGCAGAAGGTCCCTGGTTCGCGCCCGGGTATGGGCGAGGGGACGGTTTAAAAGTATACTGTTACATTTACATACTGTTTCACTCATCTCATATGTATATACGGTATTCTATTCTACTGTATTTTAGTCAATGCCACTCTGACATTGCTCATCCTATAATTTATATATTAATTCCATTATTTTACTTTTACATTTGTGTGTATTGTTGTGAATTGTTTGATATTACTGCACTGTTGGAGCTAGGAACACAAGCATTTCGCTACAACCGCAACAACATCTGCTAAATATGTGTATGTGACCAATAAAATATGATTTGATTTGATCCGAGCGTTCAATGGCAGTCAAGCACCCAAGCTAACTGGCTAAAGTTGACTAGCTACTTCCAGACACAAATGACAGAACACCCCACTCTGACCATTTTATTCACCCAAGCAGAGCATGTTAGGCTGTTTTCATGTTATCCAGAGCATTGGAGACTGTAATTGTGCTGCTGGCAACAATTTAATGTCACTTTTTTGGGCCGAGCTCTGGCACACAGACGAGAGTGCTCTGAAATGGGAGTAGATAGCCAGAATTAACAATGTCCACTTAAAAGCACAATGACTTTACCACTTAGCTAAGAATGATGTGAATAACCAAGTCAATTAACGTTGGGTAGTTAGTTAGGTAGCAGATAGTTAATATACTGCCTGGCAAGTTCGATGTATTAGTAGCCAACTAACGTTAGGTAACTAGCTAACATACCAGTACATACTGCTCTATTGCTATGCGGTTCGTAAGGATAGCGTAGCTAACAAATTGTCAGTCAACGTAACTGATTTGAAAAGTCATTGCTTTCTTACGCTCAACATTTTCTTAACATTTGTATTTGAATTTGCATCCGCTCTCGTCAGACTTCGGCTGCATATTTTCCGCCATTTTCTTCAAAACTGAAAACGGTGTGAAGCCACGCCCATTGTCTGTATAATTGCATTATGGGCCCTAAAAGCACGGAAATGGTGTCCACTGCTTGTATACTTTGTATTTTTGCGAATTTAGTGCGACATCTGGGAACTTTTGGCATACTAACTATGACCAATAAGCATACTATATACTCATGTCACAAATAGTACTGTTAGTATTAATATTTGAACACAGCTGTGGTGTTTCTGATCTAAGCTCCTACATGGCAGCGTTGACCACTTTGCCAATCAATGTATGTAGGTGTTATTTAAAATATATATATTTCACCTTTATTTAACCAGGTATGCCAGTTGAGAATAAGTTCTTATTTACAACTGCAACCTGGCCAAGACAAAGCAAAGCAGTGCGACAAAAACAACAGATATAGACACAGATAGTTGACAATATGGCGTGAAGATTAGTGCAATGCTTGTCTGTTTCGAAATAAATGGGTTATGCATCTTAATGACCCACAAATATAAAAAGTGGAAGTGTTAAACGTAGCTCTCATGCTGGAAAAGGTTATAGAGACTGGTCTACGATCTCCAACCAGCTGCTTGGTGGAGTTACCATTGCTTTCCAATAGATGGCAGCCTTAGCTAGATGTCACAACTCTAGAAACAGGGTCAGGGGGTTGATGCATGTTCAAAGCAGTTTTATCTTCCAAGCTAGTTTCTCTGGCTACACTTGAACCTGTTGTTATAGTGGACTAAGTGCATTTATACTATTTTTTAGAAACCTACAAAATGTAGGCAAATGTGATTCATCGTTTTAGTTGGACAGATTGTGTAGTTTTTGTCATAAGGCATTATTACATAATGAGCTGACATTAGTTTTAGGTAGTTGCCTTTGCATAACATTAGTTTGAGGTAGTTTGCATGTTCAACTAGCTGGTCTAGCTAGATTACGATTCACATATAGCTAAATTATAATTATAAAGTTTGCTTTATGTAATTATTTTGTGTCTCGTCTGGCTGGCAGCGTATTGGCTGGCAGCGTATTGGCGATGAGTGACTACCATAGCTAGGAGGGCATAGTTGAGCTGAGATGATTCTCGTCTGTAGTTGGAGAGGAGGAAAGAGCTTCCTGTTTACATAACTGAGGTGATTCTCGTCTACTGACTCCCGTCCTCTCACTTCAAAAAGATGACCTGACAGAGAGAAGTGATGACAACAATGTATTTCAAATGTAAAGTAACTATGTTTTTACATGTGCTTAACAAATAGCTAACCAAGTTGTATAGCTAGCTAACACATTCAAATTAAGATCTGAGGAAATTGTTTCTGACATGTGATCAATGACTCAGTCAATTCCAAATATACAATACTGTTAAATTGTGTTAATACTGATTATCACACGAATAAGTTGCTCTTGTGTATCATGTGCTTTATCTGTTTTTGAGCAAATTCCATCTGGGAGGGAAGCTGACAAGGTATGGATTTAACTATTGCTTATATGATGCCTGAGCTCTACATACTACGTGTTCAAAGGATATCAAATTTCATGAAATATGGACAGGGATAAAAGTGTAGTGTATCTGAACACTACTTGTATGTGTTTTTAGACATTGAAGATCGCACCGACTGGGACAGGAACTTCTAAGGGGGAGCTTTATATATAAATGGATGAGACTATTGGTAGAGGCCCTCTATTTCACCTCCCGTTCTGGTCGCCTCAACCATTAATTTAGAGGTAGTGTGGTGGTCTCCCTTTGGGCTCAGGAGGCTAGGGAGAAAGCTAGCCCTGTGCCAAAGAAGAGGAACAATGTCCTTCTGAATTTCCTCAGAGAGACAGGAGAGGAGGGACAATGAGGCTCGGGAGAAAGAGGAGAAGAGAGAGGAAGAGGCTGCCAAGAGAGGGGACAAGTTCCTCTCTCTTTTTGAAAAATGTGTAGATAAGGTGTGAGAGTTTTGAGAGAGATGTGAGTTAGGGTTTTAAAGTTAAATTTTAAAGTTCAAATAGTTAAATTGTAATTAAGCAAGGGTTAACATGATCCACTGCTCCCTGTGTCTCTATACAGTTAGATATTGATAACACCATAACAACCATGTAGCAATTCATGTGAATTGACTTATTATGGTGAATTTTGATGCTGAACTATATTTGATGTCACAAGGGCAAAACAGGAACATGGTAAATTCAGAGAATTGTTGTTTACGTGTTTTACATCTCATGTAGTTCTAACCCTGCAGGGACACGGGGGGTATGCACTCACGACTGTTAGTTGCTCTGGATATGAGCGTCTCGTAAATGACTCAAATGTAAAATCACTACATAATCAGTGGGCCTCTTTAATGTGCTCCCAGCTGACCCTCTTGTGTGTGGTAATGAATCTCAGTTGTAATTTCCTTGATATCTCCCCTCCTTTATCTCCTTCTCAAAGCACATTGGAGCAGACTATCTGAGCTTCCTCCAATGCGTTTTGAGAAGGAGGAGAGAGGAAGCGAGTAATCAAGGAAATACGATCGAGATACAGCTGTTCCCTCTGTTCTTACTCTTATATTACAGGTGATGGGCTGCACTTGTCTGTGTGAAGATTGTGGGGTGCTGTTTTTTGAGCGCAAGAACTAGAATAAATTGAACTGACACATTCCATAATTCTACATGAGACACTCATCTGTTCTACATGATGCAGCATTGTGCCCACACTAAACACAACTCAGGGCTCTTTCTCAACCTTTTTTATCCCTGTTTTTTTCACGGTCCTTCTCATCCAATAGGTTTAAGAAAGGGGTGAGGAGAGAGCATGTAAGGAAACAAGGAAATCCAATTCATGTTTGTGATTGTCCCAGAATGTATCAGAGAAGATCCAAAGTCCCTCTCCTCCGTCTCTTGGTTTAAAGAAGAATCAGAGCAGAGTGTAAAGGACCTTGGGCCACCTGTACAATCACGTATACAGGAAACAAATTAAAGGCAATTTACAAAGTTTAGGACACAAGCTGTATTGTGTAGCACAGATATGAACGTCTCTGCATATGTTCAGCACTATTGATGATAATAAAAATGTTATACAACACCTGTTATACACCACCACCAGGCCTGTTGGCTAGTCCTCCACCACCAGGCCTGTCGGCTAGTCCTCCACCACCAGGCCTGTCGGCTAGTCCTCCACCACCAGGCCTGTCGGCTAGTCCTCCACCACCAGGCCTGTCGGCTAGTCCTCCACCGCCAGGCCTGTCGGCTAGTCCACTACCACCAGGCCTGTCGGCTAGTCCACCACCACCAGGCCTGTCGGCTAGTCCACTACCACCAGGCCTGTCGGCTAGTCCTCCACCTCCAGGCCTGTCGGCTAGTCCTCCACCGCCAGGCCTGTCGGCTAGTCCTCCACCGCCAGGCCTGTCAGCTAGTCCACTACCACCAGGCCTGTCGGCTAGTCCTCCACCACCAGGCCTGTCGGCTAGTCCTCCACCACCAGGCCTGTCGGCTAGTCCTCCACCGCCAGGCCTGTCGGCTAGTCCTCCACCGCCAGGCCTGTCGGCTAGTCCTCCACCACCAGGCCTGTCGGCTAGTCCTCCACCACCAGGCCTGTCGGCTAGTCCTCCACCACCAGGCCTGTCGGCTAGTCCTCCACCACCAGGCCTGTCGGCTAGTCCTCCACCACCAGGCCTGTCGGCTAGTCCACTACCACCAGGCCTGTCGGCTAGTCCTCCACCTCCAGGCCTGTCGGCTAGTCCTCCACCACCAGGCCTGTCAGCTAGTCCACTACCACCAGGCCTGTCGGCTAGTCCTCCACCGCCAGGCCTGTCGGCTAGTCCTCCACCGCCAGGCCTGTCGGCTAGTCCACTACCGCCAGGCCTGTCGGCTAGTCCACCACCGCCAGGCCTGTCGGCTAGTCCTCCACCACCAGGCCTGTCGGCTAGTCCACCATCACCCAGGCCGGTTGTCACGCCCTGGTCTAAGTATTTTGTGTTTTCTTTATTATTTTGGTCAGGCCAGGGTGTGACATGGGTTTTTTATGTGATGTGTTTTGTCTTGGGGTTTTTCGTAGGTATTGGGATTGTGGCTTAGTGGGGTTTTCTAGCATAGTCTATGGCTGTCTGGAGTGGTTCTCAATCAGAGGCAGGTGTTTATCGTTGTCTGATTGGGAACCATATTTAGGCAGCCATATTCTTTGAGTGCTTCGTGGGTGATTGTTCCTGTCTCTGTTAGTTTGCACAAGATAGGCTGTTTAGGTTTTCATGTTACGTCTGTTGTTTTGTATTGTTCGTGTTTATTCGCTTTATTAAACATGTATCAAAATTACCACGCTGCATTTTGGTCCGATCCTTGCTACACCTCCTCGTTAAATACACATCCATATATAGCTCTTCATTTTCTGGTTAAAGCACAATGAAAGTAATAAATTAAACCAAAACAATATTGGTGGATGGTTGTTGAATCAATTATCTTGAGAATTTCTATACCGAACAGAAATATCCATGCAACATGTAAAGGGTTGGTTCCATGTTTCATTAGCTGAAATAAAAGATCCCAGAAATGTTCCACACGCATAAAAAGCTTATTTCTCTCAAATTTTGTGCAGAAATTAGTTTACATGTCTTTTACAGAGCATTTCTCCGTTACCAAGATAATCCATGCACCTGACAGGTGTGGTATATCAAGACCCTCATTAATAAACAACATGTCATACCAGTGGAGGAATACCAAACATGTTTTTATATACTCAGAGGACTATTATTAGCATGTTTTAACCACTCCTATATTGTCACGACTTCCACCGAAGTTGGTTCCTCTCCTTGCTTGGGCGGCGTTCGGCGGTCAACGTCACCGGCTTTCTAGCCACCACCGATCTACGTTTCTTTTTCTATGTGTTTTGTCTTGATTGTACACACCTGGTTTCCATTATGTCATCATTTATTCCCTATTTAACCCTCTGGTTCCCATATGGTTTTGTGCGTGTTTGTTCTTTGTTATGTGGTCGCTCTTTTGTGTTGAGTTAGATTATTATTCCCTGTATGGAATTAGTTTGTGATTATTTGCGAGTAAAGTAGGTTTTTACTCAGTTCTGTGTCCTACCCGCTGCACACTGACACATGACATATATAAATGGTAGATTATTGGACATAGTGTTCGATTTCATTATTACTGAAACAGGATCCAAGTGGTATTGTTAATGGGATTTATCTGTTAATTGAATGATTAGAATATTCCACCATGAAACCATATAATTGTATGGAATTTATTAGAATGTATAAAATTATAACCAATAAATGTGTAGTTCTAGTCAGAATTAGGGTAAAACAATATAGCTAATGTTTATGTCTTTATAGTGTCTTAAAAACAGACTGTCTGAGCAGAATTTGGTGCCGACCTTGGCTAGGGGCCACTGAGAGATTTGCGAAAGAACAGGGAGTGATTCTCACGGTCCCTAATCTTTGTCGGCTGGGTAGCAGGACATTGTGTGCTAATGTTAGTGTGAATGTGTGTGCGTGAGAAGCCAGTATAAAATTAATTGTTTTGTACAACAGAGCAGCGATCTCGTAAATAAACTTTCTGACTATTGTAGCTGGGCCTCCGTCTGATTCATTTCAACCAGTTTCTTACAAATTCTGGGTTTCAGGCTGAGTAGTTAACTGAATGAACATTGAGAACATAATTCTTGTGACAGGTTTATACAGTATAAAGATCCATTCCATAGAAAAAATTGTAGGCCTCTTACACTAGTGTTGTGATGCAAAAATTCTAGCTAGCTGCTGAGCGCACAGAATGAAAAAGGTTTTGTCAGATATTATTCATCCTAATCAGACAGGCTTTTACATGGACGATACACTGGATATAAGACAAGTATTGGAACACTATGAAATATCAGAGAAACCAGTCCCGGTTTTCATAGATGACTTTGAAGAGGCTTTTGATAAAGTATGACTGGAGTTTATATATAAATGCAAAGAATATTTCCATTTTGAAGAATCTCTTATAAAATGGGTTCAAGTTATGTATAGCAACCCTAGATGGAAAATAGTAAATAATGGCTACATCTCAGAAAGAGAAAATAAGACAAGGTTGTCCACTATCGGCATATCTATTTATTATTCTATTTATTGTTCTGAGAAATGAAGGCTATTCCATGAAATATGTTGCCAAGAAGCTGAAGATCTTGTACAACGCTGTGTACTACTCCCTTCACAGAACAGCACAAACAGGCCCTAACCAGAATAGAAAGAGTGGAAGTGAATAACTGAGCAAGAAGACAAGTACATTAGAGTGTCTAGTTTGAGAAACGGACGCCTCACAAGTCCTCAACTGGCAGCTTCATTAAATAGTACCTGCAGAACACCAGTCTCAACATCAACAGTGAAGAGGCAACTATGGGATGCTGGCCTGTGTACCAGTAGCAAGACGGAGTGCATTAATGCTACCTTAATGCTAGTCATTGAGTCAAGCTAGGTACGTAGAACCACATGATGACATTCAGTGCATACATGTACAGTACAGCACTCCTTTAAAAGTATTTTTTTTAAACAAATATTGAAATAATTTAAATAGTTTTGTCATGTTTGCAGCTATGTGGCATAGACACACTCATGTGGCAGGTTAAATTTGTAGTTGGCAATGAACATTTTTTTAAATAATGTTTTAAAATATTTGACTATTGGCCCCTGACCACTACCTGATGCGTGGCCGCGCGTATTGTTGACCGCTATAGTTGACAAATAGCCTCTTTTCCTCGCATCTTTTCAGTTTGATCATTTAGATTGCTACTTTGATAAATGCTATCAATGTGCATAATATCTAACAAGTGTGGCAAGGGTAGGGGAAAAAAAGGTGAAACACTAATGCGCATTCTGACTGAGTGACAGCAAACTTGGCTGCCTGCTGCATGTTGAGGACACATACACACCCACCCTTTGAACGCTGCTCCTAATCTGCAGCTTTTTTAGAGTGAGAATGAGAACGTGCAGGGAGGTATTTAGGCATATTAAAACACTTTGAACATTTGCAGTACTTCATTACAGGTAACGTGAATGTGTTCTCTGTAGGAGTAGCTAGCTGTCTCTGGCTAATAATAATCGCAACGTGAAATATCTCTGACCAGGTTTAATAATGCTTCAGAAAGTTGTTTAGCTCTCCTAGTAGCTGTCAGCTAACTAGCTAGCTAGCCCTCCCTGTCCGGTTGTAAACACTAACGTTATCTACTTCTGTTACAATGAATATATGTAGATATTCAGTCAGGGTCTCTATAATATTTTCAGATTGTGGGTTGCTATAACAGACCGTTCTAATTATCCATCATTCCCTACAGTTTGCACCTGAACTATTATTTTCCTCTCTTACTATCAGTTCGAAGTTACAAAAGTGTATTACAAAAACGGGGCAGGCAAACGACAGGTCAAGGGCAGGCAGAGGTCAGTAATCCAGGGCAGTGTCACAGGGTACAGAACGGCAGGCAGAATGGTCAAAACCGGCAAAACTAGAAAACAGGGACTAGAGGGAAAAATGCTGGTAGGCTTAACAAGATGAACTGGCAACAGACAAACAGAAACACAGTTATAAATGCACAGGGGATAATGGGGGAAATGGGCGACACCTGGAGGGGGTAGAGACAAGCAGAAGGCAGGTGAAACAGACACTTATTTTTGTATATACGTATTAAGGAAATGGAGTTTGTGGACACCCCTTCAAAATAGTGGATTCGGCAATTTCAGCCACACTGATTGCTGACAAGTGTATAAAATCGAGCAAACAGCCATGCAATCTCCACAGACAAACATTGGCAGTAGAATAGCCTTACTGAAGAGCTCAGTGACTTTCAACGCGGCACTGTCATAGGATGCTGCTAGAGCTGCCCCAGTCAACTGTACATGCTGTTACTGCAAAGTGGAAACATCTAGGAGCAACAATGGCTCAGCGGCGAAGTGGTAGGTTACACAAGCTCACAGAACGAGACCATTTTTTTATTTTTATTTCACCTTTATTTAACCAGGTAGGCTAGTTGAGAACAAGTTCTCATTTGCAACTGCGACCTGGCCAAGATAAAGCATAGCAGTGTGAACAGACAACACAGAGTTACACATGGAGTAAACAATTAGCAAGTCAATAACACAGTAGAAAAAATGGGCAGTCTATATACAATGTGTGCAAAAGGCATGAGGAGGTAGGCGAATAATACAATTTTGCAGATTAACACTGGAGTGATAAATGATCAGATGGTCATGTACAGGTAGAGATATTGGTGTGCAAAAGAGCAGAAAAGTAAATAAATAAAAACAGTATAAAAACAGTATGGGAATGAGGTAGGTGAAAATGGGTGAGCTATTTACCTATAGACTATGTACAGCTGCAGCGATCGGTTAGCTGCTCGGATAGCTGATGTTTGAAGTTGGTGAGGGAGATAAAAGTCTCCAACTTCAGCGATTTTTGCAATTCGTTCCAGTCACAGGCAGCAGAGTACTGGAACGAAAGGCGGCCAAATGAGGTGTTGGCTTTAGGGATGATCAGTGAGATACACCTGCTGGAGCGCGTGCTACGGATGGGTGTTGCCATCGTGACCAGTGAACTGAGATAAGGCGGAGCTTTACCTAGCATGGACTTGTAGATGACCTGAGCCAGTGGGTCTGGCGACGAATATGTAGTGAGGGCCAGCCGACTAGAGCATACAAGTCGCAGTGGTGGGTGGTATAAGGTGCTTTAGTGACAAAACGGATGGCACTGTGATAGACTGCATCCAGTTTGCTGAGTAGAGTGTTGGAAGCCATTTTGTAGATGACATCGCCGAAGTCGAGGATCGGTAGGATAGTCAGTTTTACTAGGGTAAGCTTGGCAGCGTGAGTGAAGGAGGCTTTGTTGCGGAATAGAAAGCCGACTCTTGATTTGATTTTTGATTGGAGATGTTTGATGTGAGTCTGGAAGGAGAGTTTGCAGTCTAGCCAGACACCTAGGTACTTATAGATGTCCACATATTCAAGGTCGGAACCATCCAGGGTGGTGATGCTAGTCGGGCATGCGGGTGCAGGCAGCGATCGGTTGAAAAGCATGCATTTGGTTTTACTCGCGTTTAAGAGCAGTTGGAGGCCACGGAAGGAGTGCTGTATGGCATTGAAGCTTGTTTGGAGGTTTGATAGCACAGTGTCCAATGACGGGCTGAAAGTATATAGAATGGTGTCGTCTGCGTAGAGGTGGATCAGGGAATCGCCCGCAGCAAGAGCAACATCATTGATATATACAGAGAAAAGAGTCGGCCCGAGAATTGAACCCTGTGGCACCCCCATAGAGACTGCCAGAGGACCGGACAGCATGCCCTCCGATTTGACACACTGAACTCTGTCTGCAAAGTAATTGGTGAACCAGGCAAGGCAGTCATCCGAAAAACCGAGGCTGAATGAGTGCTGAAGTGTTGAAACACTCACTACCGAGTTAAATACTGCCTCTGGAAGCAACGTCAGCACAATAACTGTTTGTGGAATGGGTTTCCATGGCCGAGAAGGCGCACACAAGCCTAAGATCACCATGCGCAACAGTTTGGGGAAGGCACTTTCCTGTTTCAGCATGACAAAGCAAGGTCCATACAGAAATGGTTTTCGAGATCATTGTGTAAGAACTTGACTGGCCCGAACAGAGCCCTGACCTCAACTCCATCTAACACCTGTGGGATGAATGGAACGCTGACTGTGAGCCAGACATAATCACCCAACATCAGTGCTGACCTCACTGATGCACTTGTGGCTGAATGGAAGCAAGTCCCCGCAGCAATGTTCCAACATCTAGTGGAAAGCCTTCCCAGAAGAGGGGAGGATGTTATAGCATCATAGGGGGGACCAACTCCATATTAATGCATTACATTAAGTAGCCAATTTTGGAATGAGATGTTCGACTAGCAGGTGTTCACATATTTTTGGTCATGTAGTGTATATAGGAAGGAACTACCAAATGTCATTTTTGGTGAGTTTGGACATTTACAAGCAAATGTGAACGAGAGACGTGCAAATGAACAAAGTTTTGATTCATTCTTTGTCTGAAGGAAGACAGTACTGGCTCTGAAGCAGTGTCTGTGTGGAGTTTGGAGTCACTAGGCTACAGGGCCTGCCTGCTCTGCTCGGAGAAGAGGGGAACAGGGATAAGGAGCAGACGGGCAGAGAACCGAGAGAAAAGTCAAGATAGTCAGATGTACAAATAACTCATCCAAAGGGCTTTGACTTCTCAAATACGTCAGAAAGCTTACACAATATGATGCCCCATCACTTTGACGACAGCACATTGACTGATGTGTAGCTACTTTTCTCTGGTACGTTCCTCAGTGTAGCCAGCCTATTTTTCTCCAGTAAATTGCAAGATTAACTTTAAGGTAAATATTAGAAAATGTAGCTAGCTACGTTAATTATACGATGATAAACATTAGAATAATCAATATAAAACACAACCTCTGTCAATACACAGCTGGACTCACCTGCTCCCGCTTTCTCCTGTTGTGATGTTTTCAAACAAACTTACTCAACTGTTCTGGGGAACTATGGTGTGCTTTATAATGTAAAATAATGTGAACGGTGAAATTAAGAGCGCAATCTGCTTTATCTCCTAACGCATTGCACAAGTTACTGCTGGTATTTACTTAAAAAATAGCTACAAATTATTACAAAGTATTGACGGTTGAAAAACCATCCCGTGGCTATTTCCAAATACCCCGGTATACAGTATACAGCCCAAGCCTACTGGATGCACTTCACATGCCGTCTCTGTACAGATGTTCTGCAGCCTAACCCTGTCCAGCAGGGGAACGGCAAGAAAGTCTTTACCCTTCTCCAACATCACCTCCTTCAACAGGTGTTCGATGCACCGGATGGTGGATTCCTCTGTCCAGTATAAAGGGATTGCTCCCTCTTCGCTCGGCGTAGCAGGGCAACATACTCTATACTGTATTCTATACCATCTACTGCACTTTGCCTATGCCGCACGGCCATCGCTCATCCATATATTTATATGTACATATTCTTATCCATTCCTTTACACTTGTGTGTAAAGTAGTAGTTGTTGTGAAATTGTTAGATATTACTGCACGGTCGGAACTAGAAGCACAAGCATTTCGCTACACTCACATTAACATCTGTTAACCATGTGTATATTTCCAAATAATTTGAGTGATTTGATTTGACATCTACTGCTTGAAGATGCACCCTGACAGACTGCTCATGAAGGTAGGATGACAGTAGGGTATGAAGGTAGGGTGACAGTAGGGTATGAAGATAGGGTGGCAGTAGGGTAGAAGGAAGGGTGGCAGTAGGGTACGAAGGAAGGGTGGCAGTAGGGTACGAAGGAAGGGTGACAGTAGGGTACGAAGGAAGGGTGACAGTAGGGTGTAAAGGTAGGGTGACAGTAGGGTAGAAGGAAGGGTGGCAGTAGGGTAGAAGGAAGGGTGGCAGTAGGGTACGAAGGAAGGGTGGCAGTAGGGTACGAAGGAAGGGTGACAGTAGGGTACGAAGGAAGGGTGACAGTAGGGTGTAAAGGTAGGGTGACAGTAGGGTATGAAGGTAGGGTGGCAGTAGGGTATGAAGGTAGGGTGACAGTAGGGTATGAAGGTAGGGTGGCAGTAGCGTATGTAGGTAGGGTGACAGTAGGGTATAAAGGTAGAAGGAAGGGTATGAAGGAAGGGTGACAGTAGGGTAGAAGGTAGGGTGACAGTAGGGTAGAAGTTACTATAGGGTGACAGTAGGGTATGAAGGTAGGGTGACAGTAGGGTAGAAGGTAAGGTGACAGTTGGGTAGGAAGGAAGGGTGACAGTAGGGTAGAAGGTAGGGTGGCAGTAGGGTAGAAGGAAGGGTGACAGTAGGGCAGAAGGTAGGGTGACAGTAGGGCAGAAGGTAGGGTGACCGTAGGGTAGAAGGTACTGTAGGGTAACAATAGGGTAGAAGGAAGGGTGACAGCAGGGTGACAGTAGGGTGACAGTAGGTATGAAGGTAGGGTGACAGTAGGTATGAAGGTAGGGTGACAGTAGCGTAGAAGGTAGGGTGACAGTAGGGTACAAGGTAGGGTGACAGTAGGTATGAAGGTAGGGTGACAGTAGGGTATGTAGGTAGGGTGACAGTAGCGTATGAAGGTAGGGTGACTGTAGGGTAGAAGGTACTGTAGGGTAACAATAGGGTAGAAGGAAGGGTGACATTAGGGTGGAAGGTAGGGTGGCAGCAGGGTGACAGTAGGGTACAAGGTAGGGTATGAAGGTAGGCTGACAGTAGGGTATGAAGGTAGGGTGACAGTAGGGTAGAAGGTAGGGTGACAGTAGTGTATGAAGGTAGGGTGACTGTAGGGTAGAAGGTACTGTAGAATGATGGTAGGGTAACAGTAGGGTATGAAGGTAGGGTACAAGGATGGGTGACAGTGGGGTATGAAGGAAGGGTGACAGTTGGTTATGAAGGTAGGGTGACAGTTGGGCATGAAAGTAGGGTGACAGTTGGGCATGAAGGTAGGGTGACAGTTGGGTATGAAGGTAGGGTGACAGTAGGGTATGAAGGTAGGGTAGAAGGAGGGGTATGAAGGAAGGGGGACAGTAGGGTAGAAGGTAGGGTGACAGTAGGGTATGAAGGTAGGGTGACAGTAGGGTAGAATGTAGGGTGACAGTAGGGTATGAAGGTACTGTAGGGTGACAGTGGGGTATGAAGGTAGGGTGACAGTAGGGTAGAAGGTAAGGTGACAGTTGGGTAGGAAGGAAGGGTGGCAGTAGGGTAGAAGGAAGGGTGACAGTAGGGTAGAAGGAAGGGTGACAGTAGGGTAGAAAGTAGGGTAGAAGGAAGGGTGACAGTAGGGTAGAAGGAAGGGTGACAGTAGGGCAGAAGGTAGGGTGACAGTAGGGCAGAAGGTAGGGTGACCGTAAGGTAGAAGGTACTGTAGGGTAACAATAGGGTACAAGGTAGGGTGACAGTAGGTATGAAGGTAGGGTGACAGTAGGTATGAAGGTAGGGTGACAGTAGGGTAGAAGGTAGGGTTATAGCAGGGTGACAGTAGGGTACAAGGTAGGGTGACAGTAGGTATGAAGGTAGGGTGACAGTAGGGTATGTAGGTAGGGTGACAGTAGCGTATGAAGGTAGGGTGACTGTAGGGTATGTAGGTAGGGTGACAGTAGGGTATGAAGGTAGGGTGACAGTAGGGTATGTAGGTAGGGTGACAGTAGGGTATGTAGGTAGGGTGACAGTAGCGTATGAAGGTAGGGTGACAGTAGGGTATGAAGGTAGGGTGACAGTAGGGTATGTAGGTAGGGTGACAGTAGCGTATGAAGGTAGGGTGACTGTAGGGTAGAAGGTAGGGTAGAAGGTACTGTAGGGTAGAAGGAAGGGTGACATTAGGGTGGAAGGTAGGGTGGCAGCAGGGTGACAGTAGGGTATAAGGTAGGGTATGAAGGTAGGCTGACAGTAGGGTAGAAGGTAGGGTGATAGCAGGGTGACAGTAGGGTAGAAGGTAGGGTGACAGTTGGGTAGGAAGGAAGGGTGACAGTAGGGTAGAAGGAAGGGTGACAGTAGGGTAGAAGGTAGGGTGGCAGTACTTGTTACTCCATACATTTCCCCTGACACCCCAAATTACTTATTACATTGTGACTGCTTAGCAGGACAGGACAATGGTCCAATTCACACACTTCTCAACAGAATATCTCTGATCATCTACTGCCTCTGATCTGGCTGACTCATTAAACACACACGCTTCGTTTATAAATTATGTCTATATGATGCAGCCACCATTATACTTGAAAATCTGGAGAGTGGTACTCAGTAATGGGTTGTATTGGATTTTCCCCAAACATAACACTTTGTATTGCCACATTCTGTGCAATATTTCCTTGGTGCCTTGTTGCAAACACTATGCATGTTTTGGAATGTTTGTATTCTGTGCAGGCTTCCTTCTTTTCACTCTGTCAATTAGGTTAGTATTGTGGAGTAACTACAATGTTGTTGATCCATCCACAATTTTCTCCCATCACAGGCATTAAACTGTAATTGTTTTAAAGTCACCATTGGCCTCGTAGTGTAATCCCTGAGCGGTTTCCTTCCTCTCCGGCAACTGAGTTATGAAGGACGCCTGTATCTTTGTTGTGACTGGGTGTATTGATAAACCATCCAAAGTGTAATTAATAACTTCACCATGCTCAAAGGGATATTCAATGTCAATTTTATTTTTATGTTTTACCCATCCCTGGTCTGTGTGGTTGAATCTGTGTTTGAAATTCACTGCTCGACTCAGGGACCTTACAGATAATTGTATGTGTGGGTTACAGAGTAGTCCTTCAAATATCATGTTAAACACTATTATTGCACACAGAGTGAGTCCATGCAACTTAAGCACATTTTTACTCCTCCTGAACTAATGTAGGCTAGCCATGACAAATGGGTTGAATTGTTATTGACTCAAGACATTTCAGCTTTTCATTTTTTATTAATTTGTAAAAACATTATGGGATAGGCCAGTGATAAATTCAGGATGTAACACAACAACATGTGTAAAATGCAGAGGAGCGTGACTACTTTCTGAAGGCAATGTGTATTGTTTTCGTAATCACATATTGTTTAGGGCAGGCCCATAACTTTTGCAACCTAATGATTATAGCTGTGTTCGGTCACAAAGACATTTATGGTGACAAAATGTGCCACCTGTGGATTCAAAATGAGTAGCCCAATTATACCACAATTTAATTTAGTAATTTTGCATTAAAAAATAAATAGAGGGTAATTCCACTCTCACATATTTTCAAGGTGTAATTTTTACCTTTTTATTTAACTAGGCAGGTCAGTTATTGAGGCAAAACAGGAGAAAGTTGGAAGGATAGGGGAACACCAATCTCTGTCTGGGAGTCATATACAGTGCCTTTGGAAAGCATTCAAACCCCTTGACCTTTTCCACATTTTGTTACGTTACAGCCTTATTCTAAAATGAATCAAATCGTTTTTTTCCCCTTTCAATATTCATACAATAACCCATAACGACAAAAAACGGAATTATCACATTTACATAAGTATTCAGACCCTTTACTCAATACTTTGTTGAAGCACCTTTGGCAGCCATTACAGCCTTGAGTCTTCTTGGGTAAAATGCAACAAGCTTGGCACACCTGTATTTGGGGAGTTTCTCAGATTATTCTCTGCAGATCCTCTTAAACTCTGTCAGGTTTTACGGGGAGCATTGCTGCACAGCTATTTTCAGGTCTCTTCAGAGATGTTCGATCGTGTTCAAGTTCGGGCTCTGGCTGGGCCCGTGTAGAATTGCAGGAAATTTGTGGTAAAACTAAAGAAAAAAATAACATATCTGTTTACCATATGTTAATAAAATACTTTTTCTGCTATCAGATCCCTCAGAATGTATTTAATGATAGTTTTTAAACACGATGCTGAGTTACTGTGAAGCGGCTAATTGTACAGTTAATAGAGCAGCCATTATCTACAGCAGCCAAGAGGATAATGGCTTACATGCCATACACCACTATAAAACCACTGTCCAACCAGGTAGACAGTACACAACAAAGCCATCACAACCATTCTAAATCAGTGTCATGACATTGGCCCGGGGGTTAGGTTTATGACAGTCATAAATACATCTTCCTGCCTTTTTCCTCTCTCTCTGCCCTACTGAGGTTATAGTTGTAAACCCCTTGGTTAACATAGAGATTCTGGGAACGTCTTAATGTGGGGGGAAATTAACTATATTCTGGTAATCCGAACAATTGAACATATGCGGTGGTACTTAATGAATATGATGTCAGTTCGGTTGTCATCTGAGACATTCTCATCAATGATAAGATGACATAAACTCTACAGTGGAAAGTCTACACATTAGAGTTATCGGATTCACATAGAATTGTTGTTCAATTTAAATGTTTGAATATGAAATTATTTGTGATGGGATGAAATGTGATTTTAGCTTCTAAAATGTGAGATGTGGGTTTTCATAAGATATTGCTGCTCACTCAGTGGCCCGCCCACGTGAAGAGAAAGAGGTTGTAAACTATGAAACACACCCCCTTTCTCCCTTCCTATATAAAACTTTGACGACAACATAACTTCCTGTTCCGTTGCGGGAGGATGACGGTCCTATGTCAGAATGGTTTAGATAATAACTACAGAACGAAGCCAACATCAGCATGAGCTTTTATTTTGCGAATTGTATGAACTTTGAACTCTTATTCACGACAGAAGTGATACTGTACCTCCTAGCCGTTGAGTTAGCGACCGCAGCTGCAAACGCAGGTTAGGAAGGAACAGACAGAGTATCCCATCTACAAATGGGATACAAATACACAACAACGTTACTACAACTTATCCAAGTGACCACCAGAGACATTCTTCAAAGGACAGAGGACTTGGTTTGGCAACACGGTCTTCCATCTACCACCAACCTACTGAAGCGCAGCTCAGAGTAAATATTTATTGCATTTTCCTTTTCCAAATGGGGGGTAATTTAGAATGCATAAGATACTGTATTTACGAAAGCCCAGCTTCTTCCCTTTGTTCCTCAGTCTTCCCGCTCCTTCACTCAAAGCCCCTTTTCTTTGTGTAAACAAGCTGTCATATCTGTTCTGCCCGCTAGGGATGTTTTCCTTTATGACGTAATTTGTAATCAAGTTATGATTAATTGTGTGTATGTGAATTCTGCGTGATTAGTTAGGTATTTAGTAAATAAATAATTTAACCCAATTTTGTATTGCTGATTCAAAATATTAGCCAGGGTTCTTGCAGATAACCAAGAATTTACAACTTTCAGATCATGTGACTGAAGTAAGATGAAGATTAATCTTGACTGCTATTGATGTAAAATATTACTAGGTCTTTAAGAGTTTATTCGGAAGATAACAGCTCTATAAATATTATTTTGTGGTGCCCGACTCTCTAGTTAATTACATTTACATGATTAGCTCAATCAGGTGATATTAATTACGGATAAATTATTTTATAGAATAGCATGTCATATCACTTAATCCGGCATAGCCAAAGAGACGACATCAGGATGAGTCAGTGTTGGTTGTATTTGAGGGCTCAAGTAATATTTGCGGGGCTTTTTCAAAGACATCTTCAGTTTTTGTCTTTTAAATTCTGATAAAAGTAAAAATGTTCTTCCTCATGAGGTCTCAGGGCTTGCCCATCTTACTAAATACTTAACTGAACTGACTATTTTTCCTAGACAGTGGCTATTCTCCTCCAGTTGTCTTGCCCGGGCACTTCATAACTGTGTCTCCACAGGGTTACATTCATGCACACTCAGAGTGACTGAGTGGCAGTGGGTATGACTCCAATTTCTGAAGCCAGTACTGATAAATGCATAGTCTGCTTTCACAGCGAAGGATTTGACAGAAGACAGAAGTCACAGCACAGAGCCTTATCAGCCACACCCCAGGTTTATAGAGACCCAAGTGCTGTCAAACAAAGTTTAATCTTTCCCTGCGAAGTGGTTTAATGACTTTCTCTGGCTACATTACAGTCCATTGCTACAAGGTGTTTTATGTTTCTATTGCATGAAAGCATTTTGAGGAAAAACCTCTAAATGCAATAGACACGTAAAACCCCTTTATTACAGTGATATCACAGGCTGCTGCCTACATTGAGATCCAATCACTGGCCACTATACAATGCACTCTAAATAATGCCACTTTAATAATGTTTACATATCTTTCATTACTCATATCATATGTATATACTGTATTTTATACCGTCTATTGCACCTTCGCCATCGCTCATCCATATACTTACATATTCTCCTTCACCCCTTTAGACTTGTGTGTATTAGGTAGTTGTTGGGGAACTGTTAGATTGCTTAGATATTACTCTTAGATATTATTGTTAGATATTAATGCAGTGTCGGAACTAGAAGCACAATAATTTTGCTACACTCGCATTAACATCTGCTAACCATGTGTATGTGACAAATACAATTTGATTTGATTTGAGAGGGCATCAGGTCTTGAATTTATATGGTGGATTGCTTCTTCTCAATTCCATTTTGGCTCTCTCAGACTCACTCAACAGTCTAGGCAGGCTAGCCTGAGAACTACTGTAGAGTGTGAGTGCAATCAGTAGAGAAAAACTGTTCCTGGAGCCCTGTTCCTGGAGAGCTACCATCCAGTAGGTTTCAACTCCATCCCTGTTCCAGGAGAGCTACCATCCAGTAGCTTTAAACTCCATCCCTGTTCCAGGAGAGCTACCATCCAGTAGCTTTCAACTCCATCCCTGTTCCAGGAGAGCTACCATCCAGTAGCTTTAAACTCCATCCCTGTTCCAGGAGAGCTACCATCCAGTAGCTTTAAACTCCATCCCTGTTCCAGGAGAGCTACCATCCAGTAGCTTTAAACTCCATCCCTGTTCCAGGAGAGCTACCATCCAGTAGGTTTTCACTCCAACCCTAATCTAGCCCACCTGATTCTAATAATTAGCTGGTTGATAAGATGAATCAGGTTAGTTTCAACTGGGGTTAGAGCGAAAACCTACAGGAGGGTAGCTCTTCAGGAACAGGGTTGGAGAGCCCTGTACTAGAGCAAGTGGCCCCCTCAGCTGGCCGAAACAAGCACAACATGAATGGCAAGCCAATACCGGTAATAACAGCTCAAAACGATTCACTCAAGCCACAGTCCTTTTTTACGTTCTGAGGGGAAGTCGGGGACATTTCCGGCGATAGATCTAGATGGGGACAGGCCACCAAAATCGTGGACTGTCCCTGAAAATCGGGGATGTCTAGTCACTATCCCACGTTTTTTTATTTTTTTAAATTGCTCCCGAGTTGAGAATGTTGGTAGCCTATCCAGAGACCAATATGGTTACTTAACAAGCCAATGCTAACTAGTGTTAGCACAATGACTGGAAGTCTACAGGTATGCCAGATAGAGCAGGGGTTCTCAAAGTGGGGTCTCCAGGGGTCTGAGGAGGTACTTCCGGTGGTCCATGGTGAGATCTCAAAATATAATTTATTTGTATCTTCCTAATTGTACATTTGAATGACTATTTCAAACAAATCAAATTAATTTTGGCCAAGGGATCCATGGAATAAGTTTAGAGGGTGCAATACAATGTAATAAGATTAATCTACAGTTTATGTTCTTAACCCTGGGCAACATGGGCCTGGGACACTCACAGTGATATTGGTATCCACAGTGTTCCACCAATTATCAATTTTTCAGCTGAGTAAGCCTACTTCTTCTATAGAGTTCTTGTATTGTGCAAAACGCACTGTAATTTAAAGTAAAAACCCTTAGTTGCTACATCCATTTTTGGTTTGGAATTTCATGATATATATACCTATTGATTCATGATAAATATAACTTCTAAATGCCTCATGAGCTTAGTTCAACTGTCGTGCCCCAAAATAACTTGTTTTACTCCAATGTTTGTAATGAATGTATATGTAATCAAACACTGTATAGCTTCAAAACATTGGTAAAACAGTCATGTTGCTATCATGGCTGGTCAGTACCTGTATCCATAGCTCTGTGAGAGTGGTTACATATGTCTAGGCCCATCCCTCAGCTTTTTACCAAAACAGTTCACGCTTTGTTATTGTTTTAATTAAGGACTCTAGCTTTTTGGCTTTAAAACTGCACATTTTTCTCTCTGCCTCGTGGCAAAATGTGTAGAGTTGCAGGAAATGAACTTGCAAAATGTTCTCTTCAATGCAAAGATGTGGAACTTTTAAATGTTCCTTCCCAGGGCCCGATACTTGGCTCATGCACTGCAGAAGTCATAGTAAAACTCCTTGTATGCTATCTTTTATCTCACTCGAGGGGCGTCCCTGATGAATTTGCTTTCACAAAATGTTTGTGAACGCCTTCCCTAGCGAATTCTAAATAGAGCATTCTGAATAATGCTTTTCTATTCCTGATTATCGGTATTTCCTTGGAAATCATTTGAACATTTCTGAATAATAAACATTCCTTTGTATTAGCATAATGCATATATATAAACGCAAAGGGATCATTGACCTTTTGGGAACTATGTTCTCTTGTAAGCAGCTCACTGTAACTGTGCTTCAGTCGCCATCTAGTGTTTAAAGAAGGCAGACACAGCTTTTCATTACAAGATAGGGGTCAATTGCGTTTCAATTCAGGAAGTGAACAAAAAAAAAATGAAAGAAGAATTGAAACTATAGAGCTAATTTCAATTGTTGTATTGGAAATTAAATTAAAGGTACATTACACTTCAATATCAATGTTTGGCCGATTTTGATATATTTTTTATTAGGATCCCCATTTGTTGACACCCTGACACAGAACTAAAAATACATTACACTTCGATATCAATGTTTGGCCGATTTTGATATATTTTTTATTAGGATCCCCATTTGTTGACACCCTGACACAGAACTAAAAATACATTACAAACAATTACAATTTACGTTAAGACATAAGAAACTTTTAACAAGTAGACATTACAGACAGTTAAAATACCTGACCAGTAATACATTTAACATTTAGTAGATGCTCTCTAGTATGGTTTCAGTCTAATGTAAAGATAAGTCCACGTCTAACACAATCGGTTGTAAAGGTACATACAAGTCTCAACCCCAAGTGATTGGAAAAGACAAGCACTACAAATTACACAGCGATTCACTTTTCCATTCAATTTGGATTGTGGCAAAGAGCTGACTCCTTAAAACAGATGTCCTGGGACGTTGAGAGATCTGACAATTTTATTTGGGGGACTACTGAAACCCATTGCCACTGTTTGGTTCCTGCAGAAGAACAAACAAAAAAACATCCTAGTTACTTGTAGTTCGGCTTCAGTCATGCTTCAATACACACATATGAAAAACATGACGTCAATGGCAAGGAATCCACGACGGTTTTTCATTTTTGATAGACTTGTACGGTGTGCAGAGTTTGTTGTAACCTATCCAGCTTGCTGATAACAAAGAGTGATTCATTTTAAGATTGACTTCAGGTGTCCCTGGTGTTGGATTTCCACAACAGCTTTCCCAAAAGGGATGCTGGCCCTTGTTGACTCCAATGCCTCCCATCGTTGTGTCATGTTGGCTGGATGTCCTGTGGGCGGTCGACCATTCTTGATACACACGGAGAATGAAAAACTCAGCAGCGGTGCAGTTCTTGACACACTCAAACCGGTGAGCCTGGCACCTACTACCATACCCCCACTTAAACCATTTGTCTTGCCCATTCACCCTTTGAATGGCACACATACACAATCCATGTCTCAATCGTCTCAAGGCTTAAAGATAATGTTTTTACCTGTCTCCTTCCTTTCATTGACACTGATTGAAGTGGATTTAATAGATGACATCAACAAGTCATCATAGATTTGACCTGGATTCACTTGGTCGGTCTATGTCATGGAACGAGCATGTGTTCCTAATGTTTTGTACACTAAATAAATATACCCTCAGTCGCCAGTTTGTTGGGTACACCCATCTCGTACCGGGTCGGACCTCCCCTTTGCCTCCAGAACAGCCTGAATTATTTGGGGCATCGATTCTACAAGGTGTGATGTTCAAACATTGCTCAATTGGTATCAAAGGACCTAACCAGGAAAACCTTCCCCACACCATTACACGACCTCCACCAGCCTGTACCTTTTACACAAGGCAGGATGGGGCCATGGACTCATGCTGTTGCCACCAAATCCTGACTCTGTCATCAGCATGACACAACAGAAAATGGGATTCATCGGACCAGGTGGTGTTTACCACTCCTCAATTGTCAGGGGTTGGTGATTTGGCGCCCCCTGGAGCCGCTTCTCATCTGCTGCAGTAGGCCATCCGTGACGTAGACTGACGAGTTGAAATAAACACATTAGTTCAAGTGTTTCTGCCTTTTTACCCTCCAAGGGGTAAGAAGAAGGGGAATAACGTCAAAATGTATTTTCTCAAACTGAGGAAACATTATTAATCTTAAACGCACCACACTTCCTCATAAGTGTTGCTTTCCATCACATGTGTGAAAATAGTGTTTCCCATTGGAGTACATTGTGGCTAACGGGATCGTTGCACAATGAACATTGTTTTCATACTTTACAATAGGGCCCCTGAATCAGAAAAACATATTCTTTCAGTCGAGACAAAAACAGACAAAGACGAATTGAAAACAATGAATCCGCTAACTAGAGTGGACAAAGTACACTACTTCACATTCACATTTAACTAGTGGACAAAGTACACTACTTCACATTCACATTTAACTAGTGGACAAAGTACACTACTTCACATTTACAAATGTTCTCTGATGTTTTTTCAACTCTCTTTGCAAATCTGAATAACAATTCAAAGTTGCATAGTATTACATAAATAACAATTAATTGTAAAAAAATACAAATGAAAAAACATCCGTCAACGTGCCTGGAGTTCTACATGGCCCTGAGAGCTGACACCCTGCTGCAAAAGGCAGAAGGACACTTTTAGTCAAAAGAGGTAATGAAAGAAACAAAACAATGCTCCATTCTTACCATCTGACTGGGCCGTATGCACCAAGGTACTTTACCATCTGACTGGGCCGTATGCACCAAGGTACTTTACCATCTGACTGGGCCGTATGCACCAAGGTACTTTACCATCTGACTGGGCCGTATGCACCAAGGAACTTTACCATCTGACTGGGCCTTATGTACCAAGGTACTTTACCATCTGACTGGGCCGTATGCACCAAGGAACTTTACCATCTGACTGGGCCTTATGCACCAAGGTACTTTACCATCTGACTGGGCCGTATGCACCAAGGTACTTTACCATCTGACTGGGCCGTATGTACCAAGGTACTTTACCATCTGACTGGGCCGTATGCACCAAGGTACTTTACCATCTGACTGGGCCTTATGCACCAAGGTACTTTACCATCTGACTGGGCCTTATGCACCAAGGTACTTTACCATCTGACTGGGCCGTATGCACCAAGGTACTTTACCATCTGACTGGGCCTTATGCACCAAGGTACTTTACCATCTGACTGGGCCTTATGTACCAAGGTACTTACAGTTGAAGTCGGAAGTTTACATACACTTTAGCCAAATATATTAAACTCAAGTTTTTCACAATTACTTACATTTAATCCTAGTAAAAACTCCCTGTCTTAGGTCAGATAGGATCACTACTTTGTTTTAAGAATGTGAAATGTCAGAATAATAGTAGAGAGAATGATTTATTTCAGCTTTCATTTCTTTAATCACATTCCCAGTGGGTCAGAAGTGTACATACATTCAATTAGTATATGGTAGCATTGCCTTTAAATTGTTTAACTTGGGGCAAACGTTTCGGGTAGCCTTCCACAAGCTTCCCACAATTAGTTAGGTGAATGTTGGCCCATTCCTCCTGACAGAGCTGGTGTAACTGAGTCAGGTTTGTCGGCCTCCTTGCTTGCGCAAGCTTTTTCAGTTCTGCCCACAACTTTTCTATAGGATTGAGGTCAGGGCTTTGTGATGGACAATACCTTGACTTTGTTGCCCTTAAACCATTTTGCCACAACTTTGGAAGTATGCTTGTGGTCATTGTCCATTCAGAGACCCATTTGCGACTGAGCTTTAACTTCCTGACTGATGTTTGGAGATGTTTCTTCAATATATCCACATAATTTTCCTCCTCATGATGCCATCTATTTTGTGAAGTGCACCAGTCCCTCCTGCAGGAAAGCACCCCCACAACATGATGCTGCCATCCCCGTGCGTCATGGTTGGGATGGTGTTCTTCGGCTTGCAAGCCCCTTTTTCCTTCAAACAAAATGATGGTCATTATGGCCAAACAGTTCTATTTTTGTTTCATCAGACCAGAGGTCATTTCTCCAAAAAGTACAATCTTTGTCCCCATGTGCAGTTGTAAACCGTAGTCTGGCTTTTTTTATGGCAGTTTTGGAGCAATGGCTTCTTCCTTGCTGAGCGGCCTTTCAGGTTATATAATAATAATAATAATAATAATAATAATAATAATATATGCCATTTAGCTGACGCTTTTATCCAAAGCGACTTACAGTCATGTGTGCATACATTCTACGTATGGGTGGTCCCGGGAATCGAACCCACTACCCTGGCATTACAAGCGCCATGCTCTACCAACTGAGCCACAGTATATCGATATAGGACTTGTTTTACTGTGAAAATAGATACTTTTGTACCTGTTTCCTCCAACATCTTCACAAGGTCATTTGCTGTTGTTCTGGGATTGGTTTTCACTTTTCGCACCAAAGTAGGTTAATCTCTAGGAGACAGAACGCGTCTCCTTCCTGAGCAGTATGACGGCTGCGTGGTCCCATGGTGTTTATACTTGCGTACGATTGTTTGTACAGATGAATGTGGTACCTTCAGGCATTTGGAAATTGCTCCCAAGGATAAATCCGACTTGTGGAGGTCTACAATTCTTTTTCTGAGGTGTTGGTTGATTTCTTTTGATTTTCTCATGATGTCAAGGAAAGAGGCACTGAGTTTGAAGGTAGGCAATGAAATACATCCACAGGTACACCTCCAATTGACTCAAATGATGTCAATTAGCCTTTCAGAAGCTTCTAAAGCCATGACATCATTTTCTGGTATTTTTCAAGCTGTTTAAAGACGCAGTCAATTTAGTGTCGGAACCTTCTGACCCACTGGAATTATGATACAGTGAATTATAAGTGAAATAATCTGTCTGTAAACAATTGTTGGAAAAATTAATTGTGTTATGCACAAAGTAGATGTCCTAACCGACTTGCCAAAACTATAGTTTCTTAACAAGAAATTTGTGGAGTGGTTGAAAAACTAGTTTTAATGACTCCATAAATGTATGCATTTCCATATGTCTGTGTTAGCTGCATATGTGACATAACTCCACCGGTCCTATTTATGATATAATTTACAAAAATTATACTTTTTAAAAAAAAATATCGAAAAAATAAGGTTTTTATCAAATAGTATATTTTAGATTAACCACAATATTTGTTGTATTATTTGTTCTGTCTTTTCAGGTGGATTAAACTGAAATTGCAACCAACTTTCTAAGGCTTGTTTAAAAAATAACTATATTTTTGTCACGCCCTGGTCGAAGTATTTTGTGTTTATCTTCATGTATTGGGTCAGGCCAGGGTTTGGCATGGGGTTTTTGTATTGTGGTGTGTTTTGTCTTGGGGTTTTGGTGTGTATGTTTTGGGATTGTAGCTAGTGGGGTGATCTAGCAAAGTCTATGGCTGTCTGGAGTGGTTCTCAATCAGAGGCAGGTGTTTATCGTTGTCTCTGATTGGGAACCATATTTAGGCAGCCATATTCTTTGAGTTTGTGTTGGGTGATTGTCCTTAGTGTCTTTGTTCCTGTTGCTGTATTAATTGACAAGTATAGGCTGTTTCGGTTTTCGTTAACGTTTGTGTTATTTCGTGTTTACGTTTGTTTGATTAAACACGGATCGTAATCTACACGCTGCGTTTTGGTCCGACTCTCCTTCACCACACCTAGAAAACCGTTACAATTTTGGAGACTATTTTGTTTTCAATTAACCGAAAGTGAGCAGTTGTAATCTGAATAAAGGGGAAAAGGCCATTCTTGAACATGGGGTGAGACATTCTTACTAATTTACTAGCGAACCATTTTGGATTTAAGTATAATTTAGAAAGTTAGCAAAAATAGAAAAGATCTTGATACCATTTGTGGAAAAATCACCATGATTAACTCTTTAGTCATATCACAGTTTACAGTCCCCAGGTACCCTCATTTGTTGACTTCTGTGATCGAAAAAGTCTTGGTTTTATGCATGTCAACATCAGAAGCCTCCTCCCTAAGTTTGTTTTACTCACTGCTTTAGCACACTCTGCTAACCCTGATGTCCTTGCCGTGTCTGAATCCTGGCTCAGGAAGGCCACCAAAAATTCAGAGATTTCCATACCCAACTATAACATCTTCCGTCAAGATAGAACTGCCAAAGGGGGCGGAGTCGCAGTCTACTGCAGAGATAGCCTGCAAAGTAATGTCATACTTTCCAGGTCCATACCCAAACAGTTTGAACTACTAATTTTGAAAATTACTCTCTCCAGAAACAAGTCTCTCACTGTTGCCGCCTGCTACCGACCCCGTCAGCTCCCAGCTGTGCCCTGGACACCATTTGTGAATTGATCGCCCCCCATCTAGCTTCAGAGTTTGTTCTGTTAGGTGACCTAAACTGGGATATGCTTAACACCCCAGCAGTCCTACAATCTAAGCTAGATGCCCTCAATCTCACTCAAATCATCAAGGAACCCACCAGGTACAACCCTAACTCTGTAAACAAGGGCACCCTCATAGACGTCATCCTGACCAACTGGCCCTCCAAATATACCTCCGCTGTCTTCAACCAGGATCTCAGCGATCACTGCCTCATCGCCTGTATCCGCCACGGAGCCGCAGTCAAACGACCACCCCTCATCACTGTCAAACGCTCCCTAAAACACTTCTGTGAGCAGGCCTTTCTAATCGACCTGGCCCGTGTATCCTGGAAGGACATTGACCTCATCCCGTCAGTTGAGGATGCCTGGTCATTCTTTAAAAGTAACTTCCTCACCATTTTAGATAAGCATGCTCCGTTCAAAAAATGCAGAACCAAGAACAGATACAGCCCTTGGTTCACTCCAGACCTGACTGCCCTCGACCAGCACAAAAACATCCTGTGGCGGACTGCAATAGCATCGAATAGCCCCGTGATATGCAACTGTTCAGGGAAGTCAGGAACCAATACACGCAGTCAGTCAGGAAAGCTAAGGCCAGCTTCTTCAGGCAGAAGTTTGCATCCTGTAGCTCCAACTCCAAAAAGTTCTGGGACACTGAAGTCCATGGAGAACAAGAGCACCTCGTCCCAGCTGCCCACTGCACTGAGGCTAGGAAACACGGTCTCCACCGATAAATCCATGATTATCAAACTTCAATAAGCACTTCTCAACGGCTGGCCATGCCTTCCGCCTGGCTACTCCAAACTCGGCCAACAGCTCCGCCCCCCCCCCGTAGTTCCTCACCCAAGCCTCTCCAGGTTCTCCTTTACCCAAATCCAGATAGCAGATGTCCTGAAAGAGCTGCAAAACCTGGACCCGTACAAATCAGCTGGGCTTGACAATCTGGACCCGCTATTTCTGAAACTATCTGCCGCCATTGTCGCAACCCCTATTACCAGCCTGTTCAACCTCTCTTTCATATCGTCTGAGATCCCCAAGGATTGGGAAGCTGCCGCAGTCATCCCCCTCTTCAAAGGGGGAGACACCCTGGACCCAAACTGTTGCAGACCTATATCCATCCTGCCCTGCCTATCTAAGGTCTTCGAAAGCCAAGTCAACAAACAGGTCACTGACCATCTCGAATCCCACCGTACCTTCTCCGCTGTGCAATCTGGTTTCCGAGCCGGTCACGGGTGCACCTCAGCCACACTCAAGGTACTAAATGATATCATAACCGCCATCGATAAAAGACAGTACTGTGCAGCCGTCTTCATCGACCTCGCCAAGGCTTTCGACTCTGTCAATCACCAAATTCTTATCGGCAGACTCAACAGCCTCGGTTTTTCGGATGACTGCCTTGCCTGGTTCACCAATTACTTTGCAGACAGAGTTCAGTGTGTCAAATCAGAGGGCATGCTGTCCGGTCCTCTGGCAGTCTCTATGGGGGTGCCACAGGGTTCAATTCTCGGGCCGACTCTTTTCTCTGTATATATCAATGATGTTGCTCTTGCTGCGGGCGATTCCCTGATCCACCTCTACGCAGACGACACCATTCTATATACTTTCGGCCCGTCATTGGACACTGTGCTATCAAACCTCCAAACGAGCTTCAATGCCATACAGCACTCCTTCCGTGGCCTCCAACTGCTCTTAAACGCGAGTAAAACCAAATGCATGCTTTTCAACCGATCGCTGCCTGCACCCGCATGCCCGACTAGCATCACCACCCTGGATGGTTCCAACCTTGAATATGTGGACATCTATAAGTACCTAGGTGTCTGGCTAGACTGCAAACTCTCCTTCCAGACTCATATCAAACATCTCCAATCGAAAATCAAATCAAGAGTCGGCTTTCTATTCAGCAACAAAGCCTCCTTCACTCACGCCGCCAAGCTTACCCTAGTAAAACTGACTATCCTACCGATCCTCAACTTCGGCGATGTCATCTACAAAATGGCTTCCAACACTCTACTCAGCAAACTGGATGCAGTCTATCACAGTGCCATCCGTTTTGTCACTAAAGCACCTTATACCACCCACCACTGCGACTTGTATGCTCTAGTCGGCTGGCCCTCACTACATATTCGTCGCCAGACCCACTGGCTCCAGGTCATCTACAAGTCCATGCTAGGTAAAGCTCCGCCTTATCTCAGTTCACTGGTCACGATGGCAACACCCATCCGTAGCACGCGCTCCAGCAGGTGTATCTCACTGATCATCCCTAAAGCCAACACCTCATTTGGCCGCCTTTCGTTCCAGTACTCTGCTGCCTGTGACTGGAACGAATTGCAAAAATCGCTGAAGTTGGAGACTTATCTCCCTCACCAACTTCAAACATCAGCTATCCGAGCAGCTAACCGATCGCTGCAGCTGTACATAGTCTATAGGTAAATAGCTCACCCTTTTTCACCTACCTCATTCCCATACTGTTTTTATACTGTTTTTATTTATTTACTTTTCTGCTCTTTTGCACACCAATATCTCTACCTGTACATGCCCATCTGATCATTTATCACTCCAGTGTTAATCTGCAAAATTGTATTATTCGCCTACCTCCTCATGCCTTTTGCACACATTGTATATAGACTGCCCATTTTTTTCTACTGTGTTATTGACTTGCTAATTGTTTACTCCATGTGTAACTCTGTTGTCTGTTCACACTGCTATGCTTTATCTTGGCCAGGTCGCAGTTGCAAATGAGAACTTGTTCTCAACTAGCCTACCTGGTTAAATAAAGGTGAAAAAAAACAACAAAAAAAAACAGTTTACCTATTTGCTTAGTGACACCTAGTGACCTGCTTTTTAAATTTAATATAAAAATATTAAATTTGATTTGCAATGGCAAGCCAGACAAAATTAAAAGGGCCTATTTATATAACCAATATGAAAATTAAATCTTAAAGCATTACACCTCTCACTAAGGGCATCAGTCATAATCATGGTGATTTTTCCACAAATAGACAGGTATTTTCCTTTCCATGGTAGCAAGATCTTATCTATTTTTGTTAACTTTCTATGAAAATGTATTGGAGTGAGAATTTATTTCTTTTGGGGATTTGTACACAGAGTATGTCCACATCCCTGTCAGACCATTTTATTGGTAAATTACACGGGAATGTAAAAGTTTCATTTTTTAGTGATCCAATACGTACTATTGGACACTTATTGGACACTTATCATAATTTGGTTTTAATCCAGAGAGGTTAGCAAAAGTATCTAGATCCTCTATGAGGCTGTGGAGGGATTCTAATTGTGGTTTTAATCCAGAGAGAAGAGCAAAAGTATCTAGATCCTCTGAGGCCGTGTAGAGATTCTAATTGTGGTTTTAATCCAGAGAGAAGAGCAAAAGTATCTAGATCCTCTATGAGGCTGTGGAGGGATTCTAATTGTGGTTTTAATCCAGAGAGAAGAGCAAAAGTATCTAGATCCTCTGAGGCCGTGTAGAGATTCTAATTGTGGTTTTAATCCAGAGAGAAGAGCAAAAGTATCTAGATCCTCTATGAGGCTGTGGAGGGATTCTAATTGTGGTTTTAATCCAGAGAGAAGAGCAAAAGTATCTAGATCCTCTATGAGGCTGTGTAGAGATTCTAATTGTGGTTTTAATCCAGAGAGAAGAGCAAAAGTATCTAGATCCTCTATGAGGCCGTGTAGAGATTCTAATTGTGGTTTTAATCCAGAGAGAAGAGCAAAAGTATCTAGATCCTCTATGAGGCTGTGGAGGGATTCTAATTGTGGTTTTAATCCAGAGAGAAGAGCAAAAGTATCTAGATCCTCTATGAGGCTGTGGAGGGATTCTAATTGTGGTTTTAATCCAGAGAGAAGAGCAAAAGTATCTAGATCCTCTGAGGCCGTGTAGAGATTCTAATTGTGGTTTTAATCCAGAGAGAAGAGCAAAAGTATCTAGATCCTCTATGAGGCTGTGGAGGGATTCTAATTGTGGTTTTAATCCAGAGAGAAGAGCAAAAGTATCTAGATCCTCTATGAGGCTGTGTAGAGATTCTAATTGTGGTTTTAATCCAGAGAGAAGAGCAAAAGTATCTAGATCCTCTATGAGGCCGTGTAGAGATTCTAATTGTGGTTTTAATCCAGAGAGAAGAGCAAAAGTATCTAGATCCTCTATGAGGCTGTGTAGAGATTCTAATTGTGGTTTTAAAAGAAAACATGAATCATCAGCGTACAATGCCACCTTTTTGTTTTTAAGTCACGGATTTTGAATCCATTAATATTATTGTTGGATCTCATTTTAACAGCTAACATTTCGATGGCAATAATAACGGGACATGCCGATAGTGGACAACCTTGTTTTACTCCTCTTGACAGTTTAAAACTTTCTGAGATGTAGCCATTATTTACTATTTTACAGCTAGGGTTACTATACATAACTTGAACCCATTTTATAAGAGATTCTCCAAAATTGAAATATTCTAGGCATTTATATATAAACTCTAGTCGTACTTTATCAAAAGCCTTATTCAAAATCAGCTGTGAACACCAGGCCTGGTTTCCCCAATATTTCATAGTATAGTATTGTTTCCAGTACTTGTCTCCAATGTATCGTCCATGTAAAAAAAAAACTGATTAGGATGAATAATATCTGACAATACCTTTTTAATTCTATGCGCCAAGCATTTTTCTAGAATTTTTGCATCACAACACTGAAGTGGACGAGACCTCCAATTTATTTAATGGGCTGTATCTTTATATATACCACTTGGATCCTGTTTCAGTAATAATGATATCAGACCTTCTTGTTGCATGTCCGGTAATCTAGTTTCTATATAGGAGTGGTTAAAACATGCTAATAATGTCATCTGAGTATATCAAAACATGTTTGGTATACTTCCACTGGTATGCCATCCAGCCCTGGAGTTTTCCCATCCTTAAAGGCTTTAATTGCATCAAGAAGTTCCTCCTCTGTAATTTGGCCTTCACATGAGTCTTTCTGTACACATGTTAATTTTGCATTATTAATAGGAAAACAATCCATACAATTAGCTTTGATTAGTGGAGAGGGAAGAAAATGATATGAAAACATATTCTTAAAGTACTTTACTTCCTCTTTCAAAATATAATTTGGTGAATCATGCGTGACTCCATCTTTTGTAACAGGTTTCGATACATTTTGGGGGGTTTTGGTAGCATTTCAATGTTGAAGATTGAAAAAGACTTTTCGGCATTTTTGCCCATATTCCATCCAGTTCGCTTTATTTTTATAATATATTACACTGGATCTTTCTTGAAGAAGTTCCTCCATTCCATTTTGTTTTTCCTCCAACTTATTCTGTGCCTCTATGGTACAGTTTTTATTGCTATCTAACTGTACTGTTATTTCTTCAATTTACTTTATTAATATGGACTCTTTTGATCTAAATTTCTTTTGTTTTATAGATGAGTACTGAGTTGCATGGCCTCTAATGGCACATTTTAAAGTGTCCCATAGAATAAGGGGATCTGCTGTTCCTATGTTATGTCAGAAAAAGTAGGTTAAAAATGATTCTGTTATAGTTATAAGTTATAAACCAGCTATCATTCAGTAGGCTTTGATTAAATGTCCAATATCCTCACCCACGTGGAAATTCTGTAAGAGTAATATATATGCCAATTATGTGATGATCTGACCGCATTCTGTCCCCTATCAACACTTTTAAAACTTTTGGTGCCAGAGAGAATGACATAAGAAAGTAATCAAGACGACTAGCTTGATTAAGTTTCCCCCATGTATATCTCACTAGGTCAGGGTATTAAACCTCCACCATGTATATCTCACTAGGTCAGGGTATTTAAGCCTCCATATATCCACTAACTCCAATATATCCATGACATTCATGATTTCCTTAAGTGCCTGAGGGTGATAGTTTGTAGTGTGATTTCCTTTCCGGTCCATAGAGGTATTTAAGACCGTATTAAAATCTCCCACCACAATAATAGAGTCTAGTGTTGCTTGTAGAGTTGATACATTCTTATACATATGTTCAAAGAAGCTTGGATCATCATTATTCAGACCGTATAGGTATCTGTTTATTGTCCAATAACATATTTAAAATAATCCATCTACCTTGGGGATCTGTTTGGACAATTTGCACATTTGGATATATAAAGTGGGGCAAAACAGTATTTAGTCAGCCACCAAATGTGCAAGTACTCCCACTTAAAAAGATGAGAGAGGCCTGTAATTTTCATCATAGGTACACTTCAACTATGACAGACAAAATGAGAAGAAAAAAAATCCCAAAACTTTAAATTGTAGGATTTTTAATGAATTTATTTGCAAATTATGGTGGAAAATAAGTATTTTAATAATGTATTATTCCAGTCTAGGCGCAATCTAGATATTGGCCACTAGATGGCAGCAGTGTATGTGAAAAGTTTTAGTCTGATCCAATGCACCATTGCATTTCTGTTCAAAATATTGTCTTAAGACTGCCCAAATGTGCCTAATTTGTTTTCTTAATGTAATTATATTCTTTCACTAGTGAAGTGAAGACTATCCATGTGAACCGATCCTCCTAACTGTACAGTCATATTGAGTTTGTGGGAAGATGCTCTAATATACATATGTTATGGTACTTGTTTATAATTAGTAGGTTATTAATTGACCTGGGTCAAATATTGAATTTTGCTCAAGGTATTTTTATATTGAAACCAATAGGCCATTTATTGTTTTGAATTGTGAATTAATACTTTTGTATTGATGTGCATACAGTATTTCTTTATTGTTATTTATCTTCGTATTCTTACTAAAGCTGGTTATATTCTATGACATTTATTCCTAGTGTCCTGCTCATTATTTTAACAGCATTTACTCTCGCATGCAATGTGAGCAAGAAAGGAGAAATTGTGAAATGCATAAACTGTAAATCTGTTAGCATTTATATTGTGCAATTCTAAGAGCTTGGTGCTTTTACATGTTTTGACATGTGGCTTATTTCAAGGAAAACCAAAGGGCCTCCAAATGTTCTCCAATGACTCACCCAATTGAATGCATGAACATCAAAAAAATAATTTACTTTCATTTGGCACCAAGAGAAAAGAGAAGTCGAACCACTGCATTGAACATGGCATTAGAGAGTGTAGTAACTTGACAAGGAATGCCCACACACATTTCTTTAGTGCTTTCCTTTATTTTCAACCTGGGAAATAAAAGGTGTACAGCCATGTACAAACCGTACAAAATACAGCAAAGCGATACAGCCCAACATGTGGCCCACTCAACATGTGGCCTTGTACAGATCTGACTCTGGATGATGACCTCATCAAAGGGGAAAGGTCACGGTCAATGCCAATGCCAATAATAACCATGCACACATGAATAGCAATTATACTATACTGCAGGTAAATACAATACATATTCAATGTCATTATTTATACAGTGTCCACACTATAAGCACTTTTCCACTAAGGCTGCTTTTCACAAACAAAATGGATGTTGTTGATTTGCTTTTCATAATAACACTACTGGCCCTATCCAATCACAACTAATATCACATATAAATGTATAGAAAAGGCCCCAATTATTTCCCTGGCTATAAATAAGTTTGTCATGTTCTCTAGTACAATGAACCAAGTGGAATACACTTACATGAGTCTCCCTTATAACTGTATGATATTGTTCATATTGATGCAGATAAGGGTATTGCTACTGTAACTACTCTGTTACTCTGTCTCTGCCTGGCCGGTTCCCCTCTCTCCACTGGGATTTTCTGCCTCTAACCCTATTACAGGGTCTGAGTCACTGGCTTACTGGTGCTCTTCCATGCCGTCCCTAGGAGGGGTGCGTCACTTGAGTGGGTTGAATCACTGAAAATGGTCTTCCTGTCTGGGTTGGCGCCCCTCCCCCTTGGGTTGTGCCATGGAGGAGATCTTTGTGGGCTATACTCGGCATTGTCTCAGGATGGTAAGTTGGTGGTTGAAGATGTCCCTCTAGTGGTGTGGGGGCTGTGCTTTGGCAAAGTGGGTGGGGTTATATCCTGCCTTCTCACTATCTTTCTTTCTTTCTCTCTCTCTCTCGGGGGACCTGAGTCCTAGGACCATGCCTCAGGGCTACCTGGCATGATGACTCCTTGTTGTCCCCAGTCCACCTGGTCGTGGTGCTGCTCCAGTTTCAACTGTTCTGCCTGCGGCTATGGAACCCTGACCTGTTCACTGTGATTACTATTATTTGACCATGCTGGTAATTTATGAACATTTGAACATTTTGGCCATGTTCTGTTGTAATCTCCACCCGGCACAGCCAGAAGAGGACTGGCCACCCCTCATAGCCTGGTTCCTCTCTAGGTTTCTTCCTAGGTTTTGGATGTTGAACATTTCAGTGAAGACACTTGCCAGTTGGTCAGTGCATACTTTGAGTACATGTCCTGGTAATCCATCTGGCCCAGCGGCCTTGTAAATGTGGACCTGTTTTAAAGGTCTTACTCACATAGGCTGCGGAGAGCGTGATCACAGTCATCTGGACCAGCTGATGCTCTCATGCATGTTTCATGCATCTACAACAGAGGTTCTAGAGAGCTACGGGGTGTGCATGTTCTTGTTCTAGCCGAGCCCTTCAGCTTATCAGGATCTTGGGTAATGGGTTGTCACCACAATGTGTACACATAGCATTACAGCCTCAGGAGTGGTGATCCAATAGAAGATGTTCTCAAGAAATGAGGATCCGCGTAGTCACCCAGCGAGCACATAACGTTCTGAGAACCATTCTTAGAGAATGGTGAGAGTGTGGTTGTCCTATGGTTATTTTGCATACAACGTTCCCACAATGTTCTGGGAATGGTGCAGGATAGTTGCTTGGCTTGGGAACGTTCTCAGCACATTTAAGGAACTTGACAAAATAATGTTATTTTCTTGGTATTTCATTACTTTATCAGAATGTTTCACAAAAGTTCAAACATGGTTACATTTGATTAGATTTTTGGTAATGTTATAGTAAAGATCTCCAACTGGTTTGACATTAGGAATGTTCTCAAATAGTTCAGAAAGTGTTAAGAAACAATGTTCTTCTGTGATAATCTAAATGCTTCAACATAACGTTTTCTACATGTTTCCTATTTAATGTAATGTTTTCTGAACGTTCAGAAAATGTTAAGAAACAACGTTCTTCTGAGAGAATTTCAGTACTTCAGAATAATGTTTTCTTCAGGTTTCCTCCTTGATCTATTGAAAGTTATGTTCTCAGAACATTAAGAAAAGTTTCATAAAAACCACAAGAAAACATGAATGTTCAAAGACCATTCTAAGAATGTTATTGAAAAAGATATAGATTCTGTTCTCAGTGTCAACAAAACCATCTCCATCCTATCTTAGTCTTGCAACATTTTTAAAGTTGCACTATAGTACACAAATCGCTCTGGCATTTCCTTGTTGCTAAAACTCTAAAACTCTAAAATAGTTAGCCTAATTTTAGTTTGTGACCAAATTAGCTAGTATAGTGTAGAGAATCATTTAACCACCTTAGCTGCTGTGAAATGTATTTTCCATAACCAAAATTATTGTTGTTTAAGCTGTTTAAAGCTGGTGCATGAAACCGAAAGTAAAATATGCAAAAACAAATCTCGAACCACAGTAGGACCCAAAAGTTATCAGTGAGTCCCGACCTACCATTGGGAAAACCCAACCTTTGCGAAACACTGCATGAGGACATGCAGTCACCAGTTGTTCACACTCTCTCATATCCATACTGCTGAATACTGTCCGGTAGTGTCCACTCAACTAGGGTCCTTGGTTTACAGCTCGCCATGTATCATTCTCTTTAGGGAAAGTCATTTTATAGCACTGAGTGTGATGATAAACTGTTGGGTGAGGCTGTGATGACACTGGAAGCCTTAGTCGAGTGAGTCATGGATTCTTGGCACCCACTCTACTCTTCTCTATACAAAGAGGGATGAACAAAAACTGACCTTGTGATGTGGGTAACATTTAGACTGTCCCACATACAGTGCCTTAGTGGAACGTCTACATACCCCTGGAACAGTGTTCACATTCTGCGGTCTTGAAATTAAATCTAACAAGGGATTAAATTGAAGATGTATTGATTGTGTATATCTTCACACCCCATATTTAATACTTGGTTTAAGTGCCTTTGGCAGCTATTACTGATGTGAAAAATGTTGAATACGATTCTTCCAACCTTGCACATCTCTTAGGGAAACATACAGTATATCCAAAATGAATTGCTCGAGCTCAGTAAATTTGGTTGGGTATCATTGATGGACAGCAATATTCAAACCTTGTCTTTGATTTTAAAGCAGATTTAAGTCAGGACTGAGACTAGACCATTCAGGAACACCCATCGCCTCTTGGATAGACATTCTGATGTGTCTTTGTTTTTTTAAATGTATTTTATTTCTCCTTTATTTAACCAGGTAGGCTAGTTGAGAACAAGTTCTCATTTGCAACTGCGACCTGGCCAAGATAAAGCATAGCAGTGTGAACAGACAACACAGAGTTACACATGGAGTTAACCAATTAACAAGTCAATAACACAGTAGAAAAAAAGGGGAGTCTATATACAATGTGTGCAAAAGGCATGAGGAGGTAGGCGAATAATTACAATATTGCAGATTAACACTGGAGTGATAAATGATCAGATGATCATGTACAGGTGGAGATATTGGTGTGCAAAAGAGCAGAAAAGTAAATAAATAACTGTGGGGATGAGGTAGGTGAAAATTGGTGGGCTATTTACCAATAGATTATGTACAGCTGCAGCGATCGGTTAGCTGCTCAGATAGCTGATGTTTGAAGTTGGTGAGGGAGATAAAAGTCTCCAACTTCAGCGATTTTTGCAATTCGTTCCAGTGACAGGCAGCAGAGTACTGGAACGAAAGGGGTGTTGAGTGAGTGTTGAATGAGGTGTTGGCTTTAGGGATGATCACTGAGATACACCTGCTGGAGCGCGTGCTACGGATGGGTGTTGCCATCGTGACCAGTGAACTGAGATAAGGCGGAGCTTTACCTAGCATGGACTTGTAGATGACCTGGAGCCAGTGGGTCTGGCGACGAATATGTAGCGAGGGCCAGCCGACTAGAGCATACAAGTCGCAGTGGTGGGTAGTATAAGGTGCTTTAGTGACAAAACGGATGGCACTGTGATAAACTGCATCCAGTTTGCTGAGTGGAGTGGAGTGGAGTCATAAAAATGTGTGCAATTGTCCCGCTGAAAAATAAAATTCTATCCTAGGGTTAGGTTTTCAGAAGACTAAGGAGAGTTCTCCTCTAACTTTTTAGCTGGGCTTTGCTCCTTCCATATTTATTTTGATCCTGACAAACTCTTCAGTCCCTGCCGATGACAAGCATACCCATAACATAATGCTGCAACCACAATACTTGAAAATAATTATAATTTGTAAAATTTTCTTTCACTTTGAAAATGAGTAGGTTCGGTAGATCTACTTGAATCCATTTTTTTTTTATTCAACTTTAAAAATGCAGTCGGGGATTTTAAGCACAACACATTCGTAACATATTGTACGAATTGGATTCGTATCATACGAATTGCTCCCCCATACATTTTAGGGTCAGGAAGTAACATAATACGAAAGGAATGATGTAGTACAGAACTGCATGAAATACAGTAGTAGTACACTGAAAACCGGGACCTGTTTTTGTTTGTGAGCACCATTTTCAAAACTACTGGCTGAAATTATACAAAAGTTCCGGAGCGTCACTTTAAGGCAGCAAAATGTGGATACTGTGCAAGGTGTGTGCAGCTTTTCACTAGGTCACTCTATAATAGTGTCACTGTCCCGGCGGGGTAGCCTAGTGGTTAGAGCGTGTGACTAGTAACCGGAAGGTTGCGAGTTCAAACCCACTGTTCCTAGGCCGTCATTGAAAATAAGAATTTGTTCTTAACTGACTTGCCTGGTTAAATAAAGGTAAAATAAAAAAAATAAAAAAAATAGAGCAGCCATAGTTCATATGTGGACCACGGTCTGGATCCAGACCGAGAACAGAGTCAATATGGACCTGCACAAGGTGCAGTTTTTTTAAGCTGGTAGTGCATGGGCAATTTTCCTCTTTATAAACTGTCAGAAATGTCCAGTTGATCTACTACTAGCCCATGTTAGTTAGATAAGTTAGGCTAGTCAGCTATCTACATCTTGTAGTTATAATGGCTATATTGCGTGCCCAGGGGCCTCGACCCCCAGGGGGCCCCCATTGATTTTGTTGAGTCACTAGGGTATCGTATGAACATCATCATATGTGTAAAATATTGAGACTGTAAAAATAAAATACAAATTCACAGAGCAAGTGGGTGCGGTTGGACATGACCTGGTGGCAGTGTAACAGTATAGCTTCCGTCCCTCTCCTCTCCTCGAAGCAGGGACCCTCTGCACATGAGTGCTTCTGTTTGTCCTATCTGTGCTTGGAGTTCCAAAATATAAGCTTGTTTTTTACTCCAATGTTTGTAAACTGTAAACAAACATTGTGTATCTTTAAAACATGGTTCAAAACTATCATTTTGATCTCATGTTGAGCTATGTCAATGAATCTGAGAATGGTAACGTTTCTCCAGCACCAACTGTTTACCAAAAAGTGGCAAGGTGGCTGCTTTCTGGTTGTTTGAATCCCAGATTGCCTCTTTAAGGTATACATTATTTTCCTGTTGGCAAAAGGTGAGGCAATTGCAGTGAGTGGAAAGCAGGGAAGCAAATTTAAGATAAGTAGAAACTGAAGGGGGAAATTACTTCCTCCAGAAAGACCCATGGTATCCCCCTACCATGCGCACAAAGAGAAACGCTCAGATCTGTGGGCAATCAATATAAACAGTGGACACAGTGGAGTTTTTCAGTCTTGAGTAGAGTGTGATATTGAAGAGCTGCTGCAAGCATTGTTCATTCGGCTATTCACAATGAAGTTTTCTGTTCTCCACGTACTGCCCAGAAGACCGAGGAAGACTAAAGGTAAGATAAATACATATAGCATAACACATATAAATAGCCTAATATACAACGGTTGTAATGTATTCATTGATATGAATAGCCTTTTGTTGATGCCCACTACTACTATGATATACAGCACATTCTAAATAATAGGATTTCATTTTTAGTGGTTGCAATATACAGCATGTGATCGTTTTACATTTGTCTAGTGATTTTGTAAGAGGTTAACTTTCATCACATTGGAAGATGAGATTGAAGAATGGAGTGGGAAATGATGAGGGGAATATTAAACGTGGTCTTTTTAATATTTGATGCAACTTATGTGGGAGGGACAGTCCGAACAATAATAACACTGTTGTTAGTTTTAATAATGATTTAAATTTTATCTGCAAGTGTCAACATAAGAATGACATTCAAATGCATGTTTTTCTAATGATACATTAAGTTTTGTAAAGTATTGATGATGAATAGCAGTCGTCTGTCAAATGTAGGCTATCTACGCCAATGTCTCCGCCCTCTGGCCAGCAATTGTTTATACCAAAGCCTAGTCTACAGGTCTATCTGTCACTATTAGGTTGCGCGGAGGTACCGAATGTTCTGGGAGCATGAAAGGTAGGGACATTTTTATTGGTCTTTGTGCACCTTTTTGGGCACGTTATTAAATATTAAATAACAAAAAATATGTGTCTGCCTGTGTGGTTTTGTTTTGGCTAAGCAAGCTTCACTCAACGTCCGCTATAAGAGAGAGAACGGAAAAGATATTTTGCACAAAATGCGGCTGCGGTGAAATAGTTTTAGTAGAAACCGTGTGTTCAGTTATGCCTATGTTATAACGCGAACCCACTATTGTAGCCTATAACATCGTATCCAGTTTGTTTGCCTGATTTTTACACGTGCCACAATGAAAAGTAAGCTGTGGTTTGATAATAAGTGCTATAAAAAAGTGTGCAATGCCATGATAGGTTTTATGAAGAGAAAATATTTTCGACTGTATAACGTCACCTTTTTTTCCACAGAGGAAATGGGTGCGGTCGGACACGACCCGGTGACAGCGACTGTTCTATCACCTGTAATGGAGGGCAGTGCCAAAACAGTACATGGGAGGTTTAGGCATAAACTGAAGATGCCCCAAATACTAGGCTTTGTGCCAAGACCACGAAGCCCCAAACCCATAGTGGAGAGCAATCCACCTCAAACAGGTATATTTAGCTACAGTATTAAGTGGTCAGAAGTTGTATTCGGCGTTCTCTCTGGTGTTAGAATGTGTGCATAATTTATATAGGTTATATCCTAATTTAAGGTTACTCAATGTTTTGGATGTTTTGGACACACCTACTTATTCAAGGGTTTTTCTTCATTTTTATTATTTTCTACATTGTGGAATAATAGTGAAGACATCAAAACTAGGAAATAACACATAAGGAATCATGTATTAACTAAAAAAGTATTAAACAAATCAAAATATAAATAAAATCAAAATGTATTTGTCACATACACATGGTTAGCAGATGTTACTGCGAGTGTAGCGAAATGCTTGTGCTTCTCGTCCCGACAATGCGGTAATAACCAACGAGTAAACTAACCTAACAATTCCAAAACTACTACCTTATACACACAAGTGTAAAGGGATAAAGAATATGTACATAAAGATATATGAATGAGTGATGGTACAGAACGGCATAGGCAAGATGCAGTAGATGGTATCGAGTACAGTATATACATATGAGATGAGTAATGTATGTTATGTAAACAAAGTGGCATAGTTTAAAGTGGCTAGTGATCCATGTATTACATAAAGATGCAGTAGATGATATAGAGTACAGTATATACATATACATATGAGATGAGTAATGTATGTTATGTAAACATTATATTAAGTGGCATAGTTTAAAGTGGCTAGTGATCCATGTATTACATAAAGATGCAGTAGATGATATAGAGTACAGTATATACATATACATATGAGATGGGTAATGTAGGGTATGTAAACAGTATATTAAATGACATAGTTTAAAGTGGCTAGTGATACATTTTTTTACATCAATTTCCATTATGAAAGTGGCTGGAGTTGAGTCAGTATGTTGGCAGCAGCCACTCAATGTTAGTGGTGGCTGTTTAACAGTCTGATGGCCTTGAGATAGAAGCTCTTTTTCAGTCTCTCGGTCCCTACTTTGATGCACCTGTACTGACCTCGCCTTCTGGATGATAGCGGGGTGAACAGGCAGTGGCTCGGGTGGTTGTTGTCCTTGATGATCTTTATGGCCTTCCTGTGACATCGGGTGGTGTAGGTGTCCTGGAGGGCAGGTAGTTTGCCACCTCACTACCCTCTGGAGAGCCTTACGGTTGTGGGCGGAGCAGTTGCCGTACCAGGCGGTGATACATCCCGACAGGATGCTCTCGATTGTGCATCTGTAGAAGTTTGTGAGTGCGTTTGGTGACAAGCCAAATTTCTTCAGCCTCCTGAGGTTGACGAGGTGCTGCTGCGCCTTCTTCACAACGCTGTCTGTGTGGGTGGACCAATTCAGTTTGTCCGTGATGTGTACCCCGAGGAACTTAAAACTTACTAGCGTCTCCACTACAGTCCCGTCGATGTGGATAGGGGGGTGCTCCCTCTGCTGTTTCCTGAAGTCCACAATCATCTTAATGCGTTTGAGACAGTCAGTTGTGTTGTGACAAGATATGGGTGGTATACAGAAGATAGCCCTATTTGGTAAAAGACCAAGTCTATATTATGCCAAGAACAGCTTAAATAAGCAAAGAGAAACAACAGTCATTACTTTAAGACATGAAGGTCAGTCAATCCCTAAAATGTCAAGAACTCTGAAAGATTCTTCAAATGCAGTCACAAAAACCATCAAGCGCTATGATGAAACTGGCTCTCATGAGGACCTCCACAGGAATGGAAGACCCAAAGTTACTCTCCTGCAGTGGATAAGTTCATTAGAGTTACCAGCCTCAGAAATTGCAGCCCAAATAAATGCTTCACAGAATTCAAGTAACAGACACATCTCAACATCATCTGTTCTGAGGAGACTGCGTGAATCAAGCTTTCATGGTCAAATTACTGCAAAGAAACCACTACTAAAGGACATCAATAATAAGACGAGACTGGGCCAAGAAACAAGAGCAATGGACATTAGACTGGTGGAAATGTTTCCTTTGGTCTGATGAGTCCAAATGTTTTGATTTTTGGTTCCAACCAGCACGTCTTTGTGAGACGCAATGTAGGTGAACAGATGACCTCTGGATGTGTGGTTCCCACCGTGAAGCATGGAGGAGAAAGTGTGACGTGTGGGGGTGCTTTGCTGTCAGTGATTTATTTAGAATTCAAGGCACACTACAAAAGCATTCTGCAGCGATACACCATCCCATCTGGTTTGCGCTTAGTGGGACTATCATTTCTTTTTCAACAGGATAATGACCTAACACACTTTCAGGCTGTGTAAGGGCTATTTGACCAAGAAGGAGAGTGATGGAGTGCTGCATCAGATGACCTGGCCTACACAATCACCCGACCTCAACCCAACTGAGATGGTTTGGGATGAGTTGGAACGCAGAGTGAAGGAAAGGCAGTCAACACGTGCTCAGCATATGTGAGAACTCCGTCAAGACTGTTGGAAAAGCATTCCTTATAAAGCTGGTTGAGAGAATGCCAAGAGTGTGCAAAGCTGTCATCAAGGCAAAGGGTGGCTACTTTGAAAAATATAAAATATATTTTGATTTGTTGAACAATTGTAACATTTTTGGTAACTACATGATTACATATGTGTTATTTCATAGTTTTGATGTCTTCACTATTCTACAATGTTGAAAATAGTAAAAATAAAGAAAAACCCTTGAATGAGTAGGTGTGTTCAAACTTTAGCCGGATACGATACATGCGCTATGATGTAGCCTGTATGAAGTACTAGCCTACTACCTCAATATATTGATTTGTTAGATTTATCATCCTTAAAGAGGAACTCTAAATGAAAGAAATCAGTCATATTATATTTTCCGTCACCATGAGAAATGATTGCCACAATATATTTATGTCACCGTTCATTGTCACGTACAGACTGCACTAAAATAACTATTCAATTACTGTACTTCGTGGTCCGTGATTTGTAGTAACCATTCACCTGAATTCTACTTGTTTATTTTCAGAGGCGGTTTTGGACTTTATGGGGAACCTGAAGGAAAATCGCTTGGTGGAGGCTTGCCAGCAGTTGCTCTTGCGAGAGGACAAGCTATTTGGCCAAGAAACCATGACGGTAGAGGGGTTGGTTCAGGTTTGCAACGAGGACGATAAAGACACGCTCCAAAAAGACTATGAAACCCTGCTGCTCCACTTATGGATGGCAGTTCACACCACCTTTAATTCCACACCCTCAGGAGAACACCTAGAGATACTTCGGAGTGCGGTGGAAACCATAACGCTGCTGGAAGAGAAGGACCAGCAATGGGAAGGGCGGCCCGAGGGCAGCAGCGAGGCCCCCGTGTGGCGGCCACACCAGTGCCGGCACACCCACGACACCCTGCTTGAAAAAATGGTGGATTCTCAAATGAGGAATGCGACAGTGGAGGAGGACAATCTTAGCGTTAGCAGTGTGGACAACCTGTCAACGTCCATGAAAAGGGAGGTATGTAGGATGGGCAAGCGTCTGAAGGAGGACGTTCTCAGAGTGGCCAGGGACATAAGGGACTGCTACCCCCCAGACTTTGACATGTGCAACTTGTATGTGAGACTTTACCATCAGAAGTTCTCAGCAAGGTTAACAGAACTGGCCCGCTCTGGGCTCGATGTGGATGACTGTAACTACCTCCTCTGCTGGGTGAACAATTACTATCCAAAGTAAGTGGGAAATGGGAGGGCAGTTGCCCTGGATTCTTGAAGGGCTTGTTAACAATCAGTGGAAGTGATAGGGGCAATTGTCTTTTTAAAATGTCCAAACATTTAAGTGATGTCAAACCGCATATGTAGTTGATTTGAGTTGATTGGGCCATTACATTTAGAAAATTGAACAATTTCCCCTATCACTGCCATTGATTGTTAGCTAGCAGTGGCTAAAGTTAGCTGAAGTTTGTAGTGGCTGAAACCATCCCACTGGGCAAACACTGGTTGAATCAACGTGGGAAACTATTTGGATTTCCAAAAAGTCTTCAACTTAATGGAATTTTGTTTTCACCCAAATGTATACACATCCAATGACAGAGTGACATTTTTGGTTGATTTCACATTGAATTGACGGTAGTTGACAACTCAACCAAATGTAAATCAAAACCAGATGTTGAACTAACGTGTGTGCCCAGTGGGAAGCCACTACTGTTTGTGGCAGATGCTAAGATGCTCACTATTTTCAGGGTGAGGGAACATTTAAATTAAAAGGGCTAGTTCCCCCCTTTTTTTAAAAATGTCTGCAAATTAAAATCCTGACCTTCCCCTTTAAAAAAAGGCTAGTTCCCCTTTTTAGAAAGTCTGCTAACATAAATGCTGCATATTTGGCATAGCTGATTGGTCAAGGTTGCCTACATTATCCTCCTGCCTTGTACAGTCTGAGTGTTTCTGAGATGTCTCGTATGGTTTCTATCAATGACTTGATGTCATTTACAACATGTTTATATCTGTTTCAGTGACATCTTAAAACACAAAGACCTTGAGGGGCACATCAACATGGAGTCTTTGGGAACTCTTTTATCTGAGAAGGATCTCACAACATTGGAGGAGCAGTATCTACTACAAAAAGAGGTAAACAGGATGCCAGAAACAGCTACATTTAATGAACAGGCTAAATTCATGTGTATACGTCTAGAACCATCCTTTCAGAGTAGCCTGGTCCCAGATCTGTTTGTGCTGTCTTGCAAACTGCTATGGTGTGTTAATGACCATAGGGCTTGGCAAGATAGCACAAACATATCTGGGACCAGGCTACTTTCAGAGTGCTTTAGAATTGGAAATAATGTATTATTTTATAATGTTGTATACAGTGTCTTTCAGAACTATAGTGTCAAGCTTACAGACTTGTGATGACCTGTGCTATGTCGATTTCAGAGTAGAGTCAGGACCTGGTTCTCCAAGGCTCTCAGTAAGGAGGAGGAGGGTTGGCTCAGTGGAAAGAGTCCAGAACTCATTGACGGGTACTGCTTCTGTCCTCTGGCCATTGACATCATACAGGTTGAAACCTATTGGATTACTACTACTTCTTCTAGTACTTGTCTGTGTTCAGCCCTACTCTTTCTTTGACCTGAACATGTTCTTCATTGTTTTCATACTACAGATATGAAGTAGCTTTTTCTCCCGCATGGTTTTATATAAGCTTCATATTAACATGTCAACCTTGACATAATTCTATTTAAACTGACATTACTCTCCAAAACCAAAGTTTGTCTGATATTTTCAGACCTCAAAACAATGAGCCCCATAAATCAGAAATATTTAATAAATGCACTGAATTTCATACGTTTCTACACTGAATTGAGTTGACATGGAATTAATCCCATCCCTGCTCTAAGCTGTGTTGACTGTACAGGGTCAGGTTTTATGTGCTAATACTGTATGTTGTTCTGTTTACTAGGCTGTTGATGGGGCCATGAGAGAGGCCAGGACTATTCTGGGCAGTGAGGCTAAAGCCCAGAGAATCCTTTGTCAGCTGGACAGCTTCTTGATGAGGTAGTATACCCATTTCTTATTGCTCTGGCCACTGGGTCGTGCTCCTTAGGCACCAAATGGAATAAAACAGACTGAAACAGAGAGAGACTACCTGGACTTGTCCAATAAGTAACACTGATTTTCCTTTTCCATTGCAAAACATTTAGGTTGTGTGCCTTAATGAACACGTCCTGTCGTAGTTGAACGTTTCCTTTTCCATTGCAAAACATTTAGGTTGTGTGCCTTAATGAACACGTCCTGTCGTAGTTGAACGTTTCCTTTTCCATTGCAAAACATTTTGGTTGTGTGCCTTAATGAACACGTCCTGTCGTAGTTGAACGTTTCCTTTTCCATTGCAAAACATTTTGGTTGTGTGCCTTAATGAACACGTCCTGTCGTAGTTGAACGTTTGCTTTTCCATTGCAAAACATTGTGGTTGTGTGCCTTAATGAACACGTCCTGTCGTAGTTGAACGTTTGCTTTTCCATTGCAAAACATTGTGGTTGTGTGCCTTAATGAACACGTCCTGTCGTAGTTGAACGTTTCCTTTTCCATTGCTCATCTGAACTTAATCACAAGTTTCTTTTGAAAAACAAAACTTATTCTATTAAGTTTGAATGCTTTGGCTTAGGGCTGTCCAATCTAATATTTTACTGATGAACATGCACGTTGATATCCAGCATCATGCTCAAAGTCATTCAATTAGCTTACTGTGTTCTGGTTTCACAGCCACACAGACAAATTGCATAATTCTACATAGCCTTTTTCCTGGGAAAAGTTGATAATTCAACATTGGTGTTCTATCTACACTGTCTTGTTGCAGACTGTCTTTGATCTTGTTTAGTATGCTACAATTAAGTGTTAATGTCAGAGAATATGGAAAGCCGTTTTGGGTCTTTGCATGTCCAAAAAGATACACGTCAAATAACAGTATTCAGTCAAATAAGTTTGTTGACCGATCAGGACCTGAATATGACTGCACATCACATAACAATTTAACATGTTCATACATTTTTTACACATTGATTACACTATCACTCGTATTTCATATGTCATAACGATTCACCAACACGTATGCTATGATGCTGGTATAGTTTTGTCTTGCACACCCGCCACTGCTGCACGAGCACAGACACACTTCCCCAAACTCTGGACAGTGCTGGTCATAAAAAGAGCTAGCTAGCTGATGGATGCCAACATAGTTCTTCCCCAAAAACATAGCAAAACTACATCATCTGTTTCAGTAGCTATAGTTAGCCGACTTACTGTCTAGCTAGGTTTCATCATCTAAAATACCCCTAATTTATAATTTTGGTATTTTATTAGGATCCCCATTAGCTGTTGCAAAATATAGGTCTTATTTGATCAATGGTGGTCGGACCCACCTATATGAAGCTAGCCACAATAAGGATAGGCCACAATAGTGGAATTAGCAGTTCGCTAGTCTGTCATTGACAGTGATGCAAATTAATACAGATAGTAGAATTATTCCATACTTGAATAAACCATGCTAAACAAGGTTTGAATGTTGTTATATACATAAAAAAAAAAAAAAAAAAGTTAATTTGACAAATCTGTTGAAATCACACTGGATGTATTAGAATTGCATTGGGGGCATCCTTATTTCACTGTACAGCCTTACCGGTGCATTGTGGATCAATGACATGGGGTATCAGACTACTCCGTGTCATCCAGAGAACATTAGCATCGTAGCTCTTATTGCGGGACTCTGAAACCACTGAATTGAGCCACATTCATTGTACCAGTCAAGCTCGCTACCACAGAAGTTGCTAATAACATCTGTATCAAAGATATTAGCTAAATCAGTTTGATCCTGATCATATTTCAAATGCTCACACAGACGTTTTCCCCATTCGGTTGAAAAAAGAATGCCTTATTAGCAACACGGTATTGTAAACTCATCGTACTTGGCAGGTATGTCACTCTGTGTGCTTGTTTTCAGACATATTTTTTGTACAGCTTTGACAGTGCTACTGGTCGTAGTGGTGGAGCTTGGCTTTGCACATGAACGTTCAGCACACACAACATTCTATAATAGAATTGTGTTATTTCACGAGTTCTGTTTTTGACACGCAAAGACCCAAACGGCGTTCCATATGAGAAGCCAGTGTCTGGAGGGTATATTGACAAGGGTGTTGTTAGGCCTGAGATGTCGGCTTCGAAGGCATTATCACTTTTATACAACGGGTTACCAACATATTCAAATAACTTTATTTTTATTAATTTATTCATACTATTTCATCCTTCCGCAAGATATAATCCCAAAACAAATCTAGGGTTGCTACCCAAGCTGGCCGGTTGTTCATTCTATCTATGGACGCGACCCAGTTGCTCAGTCTGTAACGGCGTTCTTCGTTTGTCAAAAGAGAGTCGGACCGAAATGCAGCGTGGTAGTTACTCATGACTTTAATGAATGAAGAGCGTAACATGAAATAACTATAACATATACAAAAACAACAAACGGAACGTGAAACCTATTATAGCCTATCTGGTGAAACATTACACAGAGACAGGAACAATCACCCACGGAATACAAAGCGAAACTCAGGCTACCTAAATACGGTTCCCAATCAGAGACAACGAGAATCACCTGACTCTGATTGAGAACCGCCTCAGGCAGCCAAGCCTATACAACACCCCTACTCAGCCGCAATCCCAATAATACAAAAACCCCAATACGAAATACAACAACATAAACCCATGTCACACCCTGGCCTGACCAAATAATAATAGAAAACACAAAATACTAAGACCAAGGCGTGACACAGTCTTTTTGTTCTGTATCTATGGACGCGACCCAGTTGCTCAGTCTTTTTGATCTGTATCTATGGACGCAACCCAGTCATTCAGTCTTTTTGTTCTGTATCTATGGACGCAACCCAGTTGCTCAGTCTTTTTGTTCTGTATCTATGGACGCAACCCAGTTGCTCAGTATTTTGTTCTGTATCTATGGACGCGACCCAGTCATTCAGTCTTTTTGATCTGTATCTATGGACGCAACCCAGTCATTCAGTCTTTTTGTTCTGTATCTATGGACGCAACCCAGTCATTCAGTCTTTTTGTTCTGTATCTATGGACGCGACCCAGTCCTTCAGTCTTTTTGTTCTGTATCTATGGACGCGACCCAGTCCTTCAGTCTTTTTGTTCTGTATCTATGGACGCGACCCAGTTGCTCAGTCTTTTTGTTCTGTATCTATGGACGCGACCCAGTCATTCAGTCTTTTTGTTCTGTATCTATGAACGCGACCCAGTCATTCAGTCTTTTTGTTCTGTATCTATGGACGCAACCCAGTTGCTCAGTCTTTTTGTTCTGTATCTATGGACGCGACCCAGTCATTCAGTCTTTTTGTTCTGTATCTATGGACGCAACCCAGTTGCTCAGTCTTTTTGTTCTGTATCTATGGACGCGACCCAGTTGCTCAGTCTTTTTGTTCTGTATCTATGGACGCAACCCAGTCATTCAGTCTTTGTTCTGTATCTATGGACCCAACCCAGTCATTCAGTCTTTGTTCTGTATCTATGGACGCGACCCAGTTGCTCAGTCTTTTTGTTCTGTATCTATGGACGTGACCCAGTTGCTCAGTCTTTTTGTTCTGTATCTATGGACGCAACCCAGTCATTCAGTCTTTTTGTTCTGTATCTATGGACGCGACCCAGTTGCTCAGTCTTTTTGTTCTGTATCTATGGACGCGACCCAGTCATTCAGTCTTTTTGTTCTGTATCTATGGACGCAACCCAGTCATTCAGTCTTTTTGTTCTGTATCTATGGACGCAACCCAGTCATTCAGTCTTTGTTCTGTATCTATGGACGCGACCCAGTTGCTCAGTCTTTTTGTTCTGTATCTATGGACGCGACCCAGTTGCTCAGTCTTTTTGTTCTGTATCTATGGACGCAACCCAGTCATTCAGTCTTTTTGTTCTGTATCTATGGACGCGACCCAGTTGCTCAGTCTTTTTGTTCTGTATCTATGGACGCGACCCAGTCATTCAGTCTTTTTGTTCTGTATCTATGGACGCAACCCAGTCATTCAGTCTTTTTGTTCTGTATCTATGGACGCAACCCAGTCATTCAGTCTTTGTTCTGTATCTATGGACGCGACCCAGTTGCTCAGTCTTTTTGTTCTGTATCTATGGACGCGACCCAGTTGCTCAGTCTTTTTGTTCTGTATCTATGGACGCAACCCAGTCATTCAGTCTTTTTGTTCTGTATCTATGGACGCGACCCAGTCATTCAGTCTTTTTGTTCTGTATCTATGGACGCGACCCAGTCATTCAGTCTTTTTGTTCTGTATCTATGGACGCAACCCAGTCATTCAGTCTTTGTTCTGTATCTATGGACCCAACCCAGTCATTCAGTCTTTGTTCTGTATCTATGGACGCGACCCAGTTGCTCAGTCTTTTTGTTCTGTATCTATGGACGCGACCCAGTTGCTCAGTCTTTTTGTTCTGTATCTATGGACGCAACCCAGTCATTCAGTCTTTTTGTTCTGTATCTATGGACGCGACCCAGTTGCTCAGTCTTTTTGTTCTGTATCTATGGACGCGACCCAGTCATTCAGTCTTTTTGTTCTGTATCTATGGACGCAACCCAGTCATTCAGTCTTTTTGTTCTGTATCTATGGACGCAACCCAGTCATTCAGTCTTTGTTCTGTATCTATGGACGCGACCCAGTTGCTCAGTCTTTGTTCTGTATCTGCTCAGTCTTTTGTATCTATGGACGCGACCCAGTTGCTCAGTCTTTTTGTTCTGTATCTATGGACGCAACCCAGTCATTCAGTCTTTTTGTTCTGTATCTATGGACGCGACCCAGTTGCTCAGTCTTTTTGTTCTGTATCTATGGACGCGACCCAGTCATTCAGTCTTCTTGTTCTGTATCTATGGACGCAACCCAGTCATTCAGTCTTTTTGTTCTGTATCTATGGACGCGACCCAGTTGCTCAGTCTTTTTGTTCTGTATCTATGGACGCGACCCAGTCATTCAGTCTTTTTGTTCTGTATCTATGGACGCGACCCAGTCGTTCAGTCTTTTTGTTCTGTATCTATGGACGTGACCCAGTTGCTCAGTCTTTTTGTTCTGTATCTATGGACGCGACCCAGTCATTCAGTCTTTTTGTTCTGTATCTATGGACGCGACCCAGTCATTCAGTCTTTTTGTTCTGTATCTATGGACGCGACCCAGTTGCTCAGTCTTTTTGTTCTGTATCTATGGACGCGACCCAGTTGCTCAGTCTTTTTGTTCTGTATCTATGGACGCGACCCAGTTGCTCAGTCTTTTTGTTCTGTATCTATGGACGCGACCCAGTTGCTCAGTCTTTTTGTTCTGTATCTATGGACGCAACCCAGTCATTCAGTCTTTGTTCTGTATCTATGGACCCAACCCAGTCATTCAGTCTTTGTTCTGTATCTATGGACGCGACCCAGTCATTCAGTCTTTGTTCTGTATCTATGGACGCGACCCAGTTGCTCAGTCTTTGTTCTGTATCTATGGACGCGACCCAGTTGTTCAGTCTTTTTGTTCTGTATCTATGGACGCGACCCAGTTGCTCAGTCTTTTTGTTCTGTATCTATGGACGCAACCCAGTCATTCAGTCTTTTGTTCTGTATCTATGGAGTCATTCAGTCTTTTTGTTCTGCAACCCAGTCATTCAGTCTTTTGTTCTGTATCTATGGACGCAACCCAGTCATTCAGTCTTTGTTCTGTATCTATGGACGCGACCCAGTCATTCAGTCTTTGTTCTGTATCTATGGACGCGACCCAGTTGCTCAGTCTTTTTGTTCTGTATCTATGGACGCAACCCAGTCATTCAGTCTTTTTGTTCTGTATCTATGGACGCAACCCAGTCATTCAGTCTTTTTGTTCTGTATCTATGGACGCGACCCAGTCATTCAGTCTTTTTGTTCTGTATCTATGGACGCGACCCAGTCATTCAGTCTTTTTGTTCTGTATCTATGGACGCAACCCAGTCATTCAGTCTTTGTTCTGTATCTATGGACCCAACCCAGTCATTCAGTCTTTGTTCTGTATCTATGGACGCGACCCAGTTGCTCAGTCTTTTTGTTCTGTATCTATGGACGCGACCCAGTTGCTCAGTCTTTTTGTTCTGTATCTATGGACGCAACCCAGTCATTCAGTCTTTTTGTTCTGTATCTATGGACGCGACCCAGTTGCTCAGTCTTTTTGTTCTGTATCTATGGACGCAACCCAGTCATTCAGTCTTTTTGTTCTGTATCTATGGACGCGACCCAGTTGCTCAGTCTTTTTGTTCTGTATCTATGGACGCGACCCAGTTGCTCAGTCTTCTTGTTCTGTATCTATGGACGCGACCCAGTCATTCAGTCTTTTTGTTCTGTATCTATGGACGCGACCCAGTTGCTCAGTCTTTTTGTTCTGTATCTATGGACGCGACCCAGTCATTCAGTCTTTTTGTTCCAGTCATTCAGTCTTTTTGTTCTGTATCTATGGACGTTGACCCAGTCGTTCAGTCTTTTTGTTCTGTATCTATGGACGTGACCCAGTTGCTCAGTCTTTTTGTTCTGTATCTATGGACGCGACCCAGTCATTCAGTCTTTTTGTTCTGTATCTATGGACGCGACCCAGTTGCTCAGTCTTTTTGTTCTGTATCTATGGACGCGACCCAGTTGCTCAGTCTTTTTGTTCTGTATCTATGGACGCGACCCAGTTGCTCAGTCTTTTTGTTCTGTATCTATGGACGCGACCCAGTTGCTCTTTCTAAATGTTCCACTGCCATACCTGCTGGCAACGTTCTTATCCCTTGCTTGCTAGCTAGTCAACTATGGCTAACTTACAGGCACATCAAAAAGCCAGAATAACAGCAAAGTATCTATATTTGCATTTGTTTAAGCTGTTTTCTAGTGACATTTATTTGGATACGTCCATAACAATTAGCTAATGAGGCGTGATTTCGGCTGGCATAAATAATGTGTTCACTCATCAGGACACTGTTGTTCAGAGGAGCTAGCCAACAGCACAGCTAACACAATCACTGTTGTTCAGAGGACCTAGCCAACAACACAGCTAATACAATCACTGTTGTTCAGAGGACCTAGCCAACAACACAGCTAATACAATCACTGTTGTTCAGAGGACCTAGCCAACAGCACAGCTAACACAATCACTGTTGTTCAGAGGAGCTAGCCAACAACACAGCTAACACAATCACTGTTGTTCAGAGGACCTAGCCAACAACACAGCTAACACAATCACTGTTGTTCAGAGGAGCTAGCCAACAACACAGCTAACACAATCACTGTTGTTCAGAGGAGCTAGACAACAACACAGCTAACACAATCACTGTTGTTCAGAGGACCTAGACAACAACACAGCTAACACAATCACTGTTGTTCAGAGGAGCTAGCCAACACCACAGCTAACACAATCACTGTTGTTCAGAGGAGCTAGCCAACAACACAGCTAACACAATCACTGTTGTTCAGAGGAGCTAGCCAACAACACAGCTAACACAATCACTGTTGTTCAGAGGAGCTAGCCAACAACACAGCTAACACAATCACTGTTGTTCAGAGGAGCTAGCCAACAACACAGCTAACACAATCACTGTTGTTCAGAGGAGCTAGCCAACAACACAGCTAACACAATCACTGTTGTTCAGAGGAGCTAGCCAACAACACAGCTAACACAATCACTTCAAACTGATTTCGGTGAGACAGACAGCAAGGTTTATACAAATATCCTCTGTTGAAAACTAAATGTTAGTCTAAAAGAAATGTGATATAATGTTTGCTTTTTATAGTTGCTTGGCTGGGCTGATGAGACAGTGGATTGCGCAGTCATATGGAACAGAGTAAATAGGCATTTTAACGTCATAGATTTCGCCGGTGGTAACTGGTGGAATAGACACCGGCTTGAATGCAGTTTTAACCAATCAGCATTCAGGATTAGACCCACCCGTTGCATAACTGAGGAATATGAACTGCAGTGTTACTATTCAACATTTTACTGACATAATGAAAAAGAACCTGGAGAAACATGATGACATTTTGTACAATGTATATTTGCAGCTATAAGAGATCTCTTGAAGAATTTGTGAAGGCAAGACGGGAGAACACTCAGGCAGTCGTGAAAGCTAACTTGGTTAACATTGAACAATTCAGGTAGGCCAAAAACTGTTGTTCATTTCACCAAGTAATTTGTTTAATACAATCACATTTTCTGTGTTCATTTGCTTGGTATTTGAAGGGTAGCTAGCTACACATGAGCTTCATAACACATGTATAATCCTTACATAAAGCATTCATAAGCACTAAGTAAGCATTTCGTGGATGCTTTTTGTTTCTACTAATCCCCAATCTCATGAAACAGTATTGATCTATATGCATGCAGTCTCACAATCTGAAGTTGTATCATTTGTTCTACTTATCTAGCTACTTTTAGACACTCTAGGAAAGGGAACGGTCAGTTGTAACTGAATGCATTCAATTGAAAATGTGTCTTCCGCATTTAACCCAACCCCTCTGAATCAGAGACCTGCGAGGGGCTGCCTTAATCAAAATCCACGTCATTGGCACCCAGGGGAACAGTTCTGCCTTGCTCAGGGGCAGAACGACAGATTTTGACCTTGTCGGCTCGGTGATTGAAAGTACCTTTTGAACTGCCATTGTCATTCTATCCCTCCAATCCTCCCAACCTCTTTGACTTCATAAATCCAACATTGATGTAATGACATTGGATCCTCCTTTACAGAGACTTCATAGTGAGAAGAGAGGAGTCAATCCCAGAAGAGATCCGGACAAGCTGTATGTCCACATTGGCAGACCTGAGAGACTGTGGCTACGGATACTTCACCGGCCCCATACATGAGGAGCTCAGGGTAGGCTACATGCGACAGCAGAGACACCAAGCATAATAGTCTAGCAAGACTCCAATGTACAATGCTCCGTTTGCTCTGTTAATTTGGTTGACTTTTGGCATCTAGTTCAAAATCCCAGACAACCTTTCTCAAATTAGATGATTTTTCCTTACCCAGGAGTTACTTGAGAGACTTGTCCCGAAGCCACCAAAGTACTTTGCTCTGTTCATCTTTCCCTCGATCCTGACTAGTCTCCCAGTCCCTGCCGCTGAAAAACATCCCCACAGCATGATGCTGCTGCCACCATCATGCGTCACTGTAGGGATGGTGCCAGGTTTCCTCCAGATGTGATGCTTGGCATTCAGGCCAAAGAGTTCAATCTTGGGTTCATCAGACCAGATAATCTTGCTTCTCATGGTCTGAGTCCTTAGGTGCATTTTGGCAAACTCCAAGAGGGCTGCCATGTGCCTTTAACTGAGAATTGTCTAACGTCTGGTCACTCTACCATGAAAGCCTGATCGGTGGGAGTGCTGCAGAGATGGTTATCCTTCTGGAAGATTCTCCAAACTCCACATAGCAACTCTGGCGCTCTGTCAGAGTAACTATCGTGTTCTGGTCAGCTCCCTGACCATGGCCCTTCTCCCCCGATTGCTCAGTTTGGCCAGGCGGCCAGCTCTAGGAAGATTCTTGGTAGTTCCAAACTTGCTACATTTAAGATGAAGGAGGTAATTGTGTTTTCCTAGGATCCTTCAATGCTGCAGAAACGTTTTGGTACCCTTCCCCAGATCTGTGCCTCGACACAATTCTGTCTCGAAGCTCCACCGACTTATTTCCGCACGTGTAATAGTTCCAATGTAGTTTCCTTTTGCTTTTGGACTCGTCAATCAAGCCAGGTTATTTTATCCGCTATCCTCTTTTGACCGGAAACAAACTCTGTTTTGACATCAAGGCCGATTCCACTGTGGGCAAACTGATAGCATATCCTACAATCAATAAGAGAGTGTGTGTGTGTTGCAGAGGTGGTTCGTTGAACTGCGCTCCTTTTGACCTTTGCATAAAACCCCAAAAAACCAAACTCTGCTGTTTCCTGAAGTCCATGATCAGCTCCTTTGCTTTGTTGAGTGAGAGGTTATTTTCCTGGCACCACTCTCCCAGGGCGCTTACCTCCTCTCTGTAGGCTGTCTCATCATTTTTGATAATCAGGCCTACTACTGTTCTGTCGTCTGCAAACTTGATGATTGAGTTGGAGGCGTTGGTGGCCATGCAGTCATGCGTGAACAGGGAGTACAGGAGGGGGCTGAACATGCACTGTGTTGAGGATCAGCGAAGGAGAGATGTTGTTTCCTACCTTCACCAGCTGGGGGTTGCCCGTCAGGACCCAGTTGCAAAGGGTTGGGTTCAAAGCCAGGGACACAAGCTTAATGATGAGCTTGAAGGGTACAATAGTGTTGAATACTGAGCTATAGTCAATGAACATCATTCTTACATAGGCATTCCTATTGTCCAGATGGGATAGAGCAGTGTGCAGTGTGATGGCGATTGTATTGTCTGTGGATCTATTGGGGCAATAAGCAACTGGAAGTGGGTCTAGGGTGTCAGGTAAGTTAGAGGTGATATGATCCTTAACTAGCCTCTCAAAGCACTTCATGATGACAGAAGTGAGTGCTACAGGGCAATAGTCATTTAGTTCAGTTACATTGACTTTCTTGGGTACAAGTGGGGACAGCAGACTGGGATAGGAAGAGATTGAATAAACACTGTAAACACTCCAGCCAGGTGGTCTGCGCATGCTCTGAGGATGCGGCTTGGGATGCTATCTGGGCTGGCAGCCTTGCGAGGGTTAACATGCTTAAATGTCTTATTCACGCCGGCCACAGAGAAGGAGAGCCCACAGTCCTTGGTAGCGGGTCGTGTCGGTGGCACTGTGTTGTCCCCAAAGCAGGCGAGGAAGGTGTTTTGCTTGTCCAGAAGCAAGACATCAGTGTCCCCGATGTGATTGGTTTTCCCTTTGTAGTCCGTGATTGTCAGTAGTCTGAGCCGTTGAATTGCGACTGCACTTTGTCTCTGTTCTGGCGTTTTGCCTGTTTGTTTGCCTTACGGAGGGAATAACTACACTGTTTGTTTTCGGCCATATTCCAAGTCACCCTGCCATGGTTAAATGCGGTGGTTTGCGCTTTCAGTTTTGCACGAAGGCTGCTATCTATCCACGGTTTCTGGTTTGGGCAGGTTTTAATAGTCACTGTGGGTACAACAGCTCCTATACACTTCCTGATGAACTCAGTCACTGTATCCGTGTATTCATCGATGTTATTCTCAGAGGCTACCCGGAACATATCCCAGTCCGCGTGATCAAAACAATTTTGAAGCATGGATTTCAATTGGTCAGACCAGCGTTGAATTGACCTTAGCACGGGTACTTCCTGTTTGAGTGTTTCGGAGCTGCCTCTGGAATAAGTTAAATTGCCCTGGAGGGTACGGCTGCAACACAAAAACAATTCAGGGCTAATAATGTAAGAAATATTACACAAAAAAAACGAAATACTGCAAAGTTGCTCAGGAGCTAGCAGCAGAGCTGCCATAGCTGTCGGCATCATCCAATCAAATTTTAGATACATCTCAAGCATGATCAATGGGAACAAGATGCACCTGAGCTCAATTTCGAATCTCCTAGCAAAAGGTCTCAATACTTATGTAAATAAGGTGTTTCAGTTTTTAATTTTTAATACATTTGCAAAAATGTTTAAAACCGATTTTCATTTTGTCATTGTGGGGTATTGTTTGTAGATTAATTAGGATTTTTCTTTATGAATTTAGTTTAGAATAAGAAGAAGTATGTCATATGCCCTTAACATAAAGTTGCGTTTAAATTAGGTGTTATTGAATGTGCAGAATTGTAGCACAGATTTACTTTATATATATATATTTTTAAGGACATATCATAATACCAACAGCTTGCCAAAAATACAACAACATTGAAACCAAATGGAAGAAAATAGAATTAGCCTTTATAACAACTAGTTAGTTATCTGTTTAAGAAGAGGAAAACAACAAAACAGGTATTTCGAGTCTGATCACTGGAATGTTTCCACTACCTTTGATTGGTTTGATTTTGACTCATTAGGGTCCCTATTAGCCGACGCCAACGGCGACAGCTAGTCTTACTGGGTTCCGACACATAATGAAAAATACATTGTAGACAAAATACTTTACAATTTACACACACACACACACACACACACACACACACACACACACACACACACACACACTGCATGTTCATGTTTTTAAATGTATCTATCAGTTACACGTACAGTGAAATGTGAAAGTATCCAGAGCTCTTGTCATTTTCTACATTTTGTTATGTTACAGCCTTATTCTAAAATTGATTCAATTACATTTTCCCTCATCAATCTACACACAATTCCCCTTTGTGAAAAAGTGAAAAGAGGTTTTTAGAAATGTGTGCAAACTTGTAAAAACAGAAATACCTTATTGACATACGTTTTCAGAACCTTTGCTATGAGACTTGAGATTGAGCTCAGGTGCATCCTGTTTTCATTGATCATCCTTGAGATGTTTCAACAACTTGATTGGAGTCCACCTGTGGTAAATTACATTGATTGGACATGATTTGGAAAGGCAAACAAATGTCTACAACTACATGAGTTGACAATCCAAAAACCAAGCCACGAGGTCAAAGGAATTATCTGTAGAGCTCCGAGACAGGATTGTGTCAAGGCACAGATCTGGGGAAGGGTACCAGTACATTTCTGCAGCATTGAAGGTCCCCAAGAACACATTGGCCTCCATAATTCTTAAATAGAAGAAGTTTAGAACCACAAAGAATCTTCCTAGAGCTGGCCGCCCGGCCAAACTGAGCAATCGGGGGAGAAGGGCCTTGGTCAGGGAGATGACCAAAGTCAGAATGGTCACTCTGACAGAGCTCCAGAGTTCCTCTGTGGATATGGGAGAATCTTCCAGAAGGATAACCATCTCTGCAGCACTCCACCAATCAGGCCTTTATGGTAGTGGCCAGACGGTAGCCACTCCTCAGTAAAAGGCATATGACCGCCCTCTTGGAGTTGCCAAAAGGCACTTAAAGATGCAAGATTTTCACCTTAAGACTAAACAAGATTCTCTGGTCTGATGAAACCAAGATTGAGCTCTTTGGCCTGAATGCCAAGTGTCACGTCTGGAGGAAACCTGGCACCATCCCTACGCTGAAGCATGCTGGTGGCAGCAACATGTTGTGGGGATGTTTTTCCAGTGGCAGGGACTGGGAGACTAGTCAGGATCGAGGGAAAGATGAACGGTGCAAAGTACATTGAGCTCCTTGATGAAAACCTGCTCCAGAGCGCTCAGGGCCTCAAACTGGGGTGAGATTCAGGTACCAACAGGACAACGACCCTAAGCACACAGCCAAGACAACGCAGGAGTGGCTTCGGGACAATTCTCTGAATGTCCTTGAGTGTCCCAGCCACAGCCCGGACTTGAACCCGATCGAACATCTCTGGAAAGACCTGAAAATATCTCTGCAGCGACGCTTGAAAGGATCTGCTAAGAAAAATGTGAGAAACTCCCCAAATACAGGTGTGCCAAGCTTGTAGCGTCATACCCAAGAAGACTTGAGCCTGTAATCGCTGCCAAATGTGTTTCAACAAAGTGCTGAGTAAAGGGCCTGAATACTTACGTAAATGTGATATTTCCGTTTTTTTCTGAAGCAGTTTTTGCTTTGTCATTATGGGTAATTGTGTGTAGATTGATGAGGGGAAAATGATTGAATCCGTTTTAGAATAAGGCTGTAACGTAACAAAATGTGGAAAAAGTCATGGGCTCTGACTACTTTCAGAATGCACTGTACGTGTCCGTACATACACACAACAAGTAGGTCACGAGGCATTGAGCTGGAGGTGGTTTATTTGTTTTTTTTTCTGTGAACCTTTGTTCTTTTTATCTAATCTAATGGTAGGGAGGAAGTAGAATAAATATAAGCCTTCAGGAGAATTCCCTCCTAAATGGTTTCCGACCAACATTATCAAGGCCACAATGTTTGAAGTGCAAAGTGTGACTGTAGGTTACAATGGTACAATGTGGTCATCCAAGTGACCACTCAAATCACATGGCCTGGACCATCTTTGTGGGTTACAGATTGTCCATGTTATTCTCCATAATGTTTTTACTTTTGCACTTCAGTTGTGATGAAACAGTTGATGCATATTAGTAATAAAACACATTTGTTTTATTATAATTATTTACAAATGAGTGGAATAGAGAGGGAATTGATTTTAACTTGAACTATGAAGTTGTTATGGCAGTACAACTGCAACGTTTTCACATCCGGGTCACCGATCATGTTATGACCCACTGGTGTCCACTGCTTCAAGGTCAGATATTGACCTCTGCATGACTTCCTGTCTCCTCAGGTGCAGTACCATAGGCTGTGGACGCAGGCCTGGTTTACTGGGGGTCAGATGGTACTGGATGAAGTTCTGGGGACACTGGACAGACACATGCAGCAATTCACAGACCTCAAACCCATCTGTGTGGAGGTAAGTTTACACTCACACACATGCCAACAGATGTGTGAAAACAAAGACACGTGTACACACAAACACACACACAAACACACAGTGATATTTGTGTGTCTGTGTGTGTGTAGGAGCTGCTGGGCCGGCTGCACATGGAGATGATGGTGGAGTATGTGAAGAGGATGATGAAGAGGAAGATGAGGCTGAAGGACAAGGAGCAGCAGGAGGCAGCAGCCAAGTTACTGGCTGAAGACAGCAGCAAACTGAGTACCTACTTTACTGAAGCAGTAAGCACTGAAGACGCGCACACACACACACACACACCTCATATTGCAGTTAATATAGCTTGAGCGTGTGTGTACACAAACACATGAAAGTAATAGCATTATACACACAAAACCAACTCAAAACACACACTTCAAAACATTTATCCTAAGAATTGTTTTATTTCAAATGTTTATGATGCATAAAGAATAACAAAGAAATAAGGAATTTAAACAACAAATTAACCCCCTAGAGTAACATAATTTAAAAAATCCCCATCAAAATGTCAATTTAAGCTGGAGATGTACAATACCAGTCAAGAGTTTGGATCCAGGGTTTTTCAACCTTTCAATGAGTAGGTGTGTCCAAACCTTTGACTGGCACTTTATGCATAGCGTTCTTTTGGTTGTTAAGTTGTTCTCCCAAGTTAGACTAAGCCCACTGGAATGCATGAGAGCCTTTTCTGTAGCCAATCATGGAAAGATGTTGAAAACAACCACCACCTGGATCATGTTATGACTTGGCAGACTCAAGGCCGAGTCTAAATAAAATCGCCCATGTATCATAAACTGCAGCTGTGGTCTGATTCCCCTAAACTTCTATTTATTTAGACACTCAATAGATATTAGTATCAAATTAAATCCAACTTTATTTAAAGTGAATGTAAACATCTCGATAGAGTAAAGTAGCCCTAACACAGTAAATGGAAGACATTAAATACTTCATTCATAATTATTTTAATGCTGATGATTCAACCATAAACGCATCAGCAACCACAGCTAATGAAGTCACTGAAACCCTTAACAAAGAGTTGCAGTCAGTTTTGGAAATAGGTGGTCAGTAATAAACTGGTCCTGAACATCTCCACAACTAAGAGCGTTTTATTTGGTACAAATGATTCCCTAAGTTATATAGACCTCAGCTGAATCTGGTAATGAATGATGTGGCTGTTGAACAAGTTGAGGATACTAATTTACTTGGCGTTACCTTAGATTGTATACTGTCATGGTCAAAACATATAGATTCAATGGTTGTAAAGATGGGGAGACGTCTGTCAACTTTTCAGAGAAATAAGCTTTTATTGTATGTTTGGAACATATCTGGGATCTTTTATTTCAGCTCATGAAACATGGGACCAACACTTTACATGTTGCGTTTATATTTTTGTTCAGTGTAGTATCAAATCAAATGCAACTTTATTTAAAGTGAATGTAAACATCTCAATGCAGTAAATTAGACATTTTAATGCCATAATACAGTAAATGACAGACATGAAATATGAAAGTATGCATGATTTGACCTATCCACTGTCCACAGGGGTCCAAAATAAGCTGGCTGAATGAGGTCCTCCCTAAAATGGCGGAGGTGGTCAGACTGCAGGACCCAGGAAGCATCCAGCTGGAGATCGTCACCCTGGCTAGGGACTTCCCAGACCTTAGGTGAGACAGACAGACAGATCCTCCACACAAGGCTAACAACATAGATGGAGAGTTTGCCTACAGTACATTCACATAATCACTTAACCTAGTACTACATTTACAGTATCCCAGTGACATAACCTGGTACTACTTTCACAGTACCTCAGTCACATGACGCAGGACTAACATAAAATGGGTCCTCAGATTAAATGTGGGGTTGGCCAAGTGTAAAAGGCATGTCTGCCTGTATATCTTTAAGTCATGTCTGCCTGTATATCTTTAAGTCATGTCTGCCTGTATATCTTTAAGGCATGTCTGCCTGTATATCTTTCATATTCCACATAAGCAGCAACGCCAAAAGTTGTGTGGTCAAAGGTCAACTTGGCCTTAATCCTGCTGAACAGCTGTTTGGGACAAATTTGATCTCAACATCATTCACAGTATGAAATAAGAACACGGAGAATAAAAGTAGAAGACAGAGAATAAAAGTAGAAGACAGAGAATGGAAATAGAAGGCAGAGAAGGGAAATAGAAGACAGAGAAGGGAAATAGAAGACAGAGAAGGGAAATAGAAGACAGAGAATGGAAATAGAACACAGAGAATGGAAATAGAACACAGAGAAGGGAAATAGAAGACAGAATGGAAATAGAAGACAGAATGGAAATAGAAGACAGAATGGAAATAGAAGACAGAGTGGAAATAGAACACAGAATGGAAATAGAACACAGAGAATGGAAATAGAAGACAGAATGGAAATAGAAGACAGAATGGAAATAGAAGACAGAATGGAAATAGAAGACAGAATGGAAATAGAAGACAGAATGGAAATAGAAGACAGAATGGAAATAGAAGACAGAATGGAAATAGAAGACAGATAATGGAAATAGAAGACAGATAATGGAAATAGAAGACAGATAATGGAAATAGAAGACAGAATGGAAATAGAAGACAGAATGGAAATAAAAGACAGAGAATGGAAATAAAAGACAGAGAATGGAAATAGAAGACAGAGAATGGAAATAGAAGGCAGAGAATGGAAATAGAAGGCAGAGAATGGAAATAGAAGACAGAATGGAAATAGAAGACAGAATGGAAATAGAAGACAGAATGGAAATAGAAGACAGAATGGAAATAGAAGACAGAATGGAAATAGAACACAGAGAATGGAAATAGAACACAGAGAATGGAAATAGAAGACAGAGAATGGAAATAGAAGACAGAGAATGGAAATAGAAGGCAGAGAATGGAAATAGAAGACAGAATGGAAATAGAACACAGAGAATGGAAATAGAACACAGAGAATGGAAATAGAACACAGAGAATGGAAATAGAACACAGAGAATGGAAATAGAAGACAGAGAATGGAAATAGAAGACAGAGAATGGAAATAGAAGACAGAATGGAAATAGAAGACAGAATGGAAATAGAAGACAGAATGGAAATAGAACACAGAGAATGGAAATAGAAGACAGAATGGAAATAGAAGACAGAATGGAAATAGAAGACAGAATGGAAATAGAAGACAGAATGGAAATAGAACACAGAGAATGGAAATAGAAGACAGAATGGAAATAGAAGACAGAATGGAAATAGAAGACAGAATGGAAATAGAAGACAGAATGGAAATAGAACACAGAGAATGGAAATAGAAGACAGAATGGAAATAGAAGACAGAATGGAAATAGAAGACAGAATGGAAATAGAACACAGAGAATGGAAATAGAAGACAGAATGGAAATAGAAGACAGAATGGAAATAGAAGACAGAATGGAAATAGAAGACAGAATGGAAATAGAAGACAGAATGGAAATAGAAGACAGAATGGAAATAGAACACAGAATGGAAATAGAACACAGAATGGAAATAGAACACAGAATGGAAATAGAAGACAGAGAAGGGAAATAGAAGACAGAATGGAAATAGAAGACAGAATGGAAATAGAAGACAGAATGGAAATAGAAGACAGAATGGAAATAGAACACAGAATGGAAATAGAACACAGAATGGAAATAGAACACAGAGAATGGAAATAGAAGACAGAATGGAAATAGAACACAGAGAATGGAAATAGAACACAGATAATGGAAATAGAAGACACAATGGAAATAGAACACAGAGAATGGAAATAGAACACAGAGAATGGAAATAGAACACAGAGAATGGAAATAGAACACAGAATGGAAATAGAACACAGAATGGAAATAGAACACAGAATGGAAATAGAAGACAGAGAATGGAAATAGAAGACATAATGGAAATAGAACACAGAGAATGGACATAGAACACAGATAATGGAAATAGAAGACAGAATGGAAATAGAACACAGAGAATGGAAATAGAACACAGAGAATGGAAATAGAACACAGAGAATGGAAATAGAACACAGAGAATGGAAATAGAACACAGAGAATGGAAATAGAACACAGAGAATGGAAATAGAAGACAGAATGGAAATAGAAGACAGAATGGAAATAGAAGACAGAGAATGGAAATAGAAGACAGAGAATGGAAATAGAAGACAGAATGGAAATAGAAGACAGAATGGAAATAGAACACAGAATGGAAATAGAACACAGAGAATGGAAATAGAAGACAGAATGGAAATAGAAGACAGAATGGAAATAGAAGACAGAGAATGGAAATAGAAGGCAGAGAATGGAAATAGAAGGCAGAGAATGGAAATAGAAGACAGAATGGAAATAGAAGACAGAATGGAAATATAACACACAGAATGGAAATAGAACACACAGAATGGAAATAGAACACACAGAATGGAAATAGAACACAGAGAATGGAAATAGAAGACAGAATGGAAATAGAACACAGAGAATGGAAATAGAACACAGAGAATGGAAATAGAACACAGAGAATGGAAATAGAACACAGAGAATGGAAATAGAAGACAGAATGGAAATAGAACACAGAGAATGGAAATAGAAGACAGAATGGAAATAGAAGACAGAGAATGGAAATAGAAGACAGAGAATGGAAATAGAAGGCAGAGAATGGAAATAGAAGACAGAATGGAAATAGAAGACAGAATGGAAATAGAACACAGAATGGAAATAGAACACAGAGAATGGAAATAGAACACAGAGAATGGAAATAGAAGACAGAATGGAAATAGAAGACAGAGAATGGAAATAGAAGACAGAGAATGGAAATAGAAGGCAGAGAATGGAAATAGAAGACAGAATGGAAATAGAAGACAGAATGGAAATAGAAGACAGAATGGAAATAGAAGACAGAATGGAAATAGAACACAGAGAATGGAAATAGAAGACAGAATGGAAATAGAAGACAGAGAATGGAAATAGAACACAGAATGGAAATAGAAGACAGAATGGAAATAGAAGACAGAATGGAAATAGAACACAGAATGGAAATAGAACACAGAATGGAAATAGAACACAGAATGGAAATAGAAGACAGAGAATGGAAATAGAAGACAGAGAAGGGAAATAGAAGACAGAGAAGGGAAATAGAAGACAGAATGGAAATAGAACACAGAATGGAAATAGAACACAGAATGGAAATAGAACACAGAATGGAAATAGAACACAGAGAATGGAAATAGAAGACAGAATGGAAATAGAAGACAGAATGGAAATAGAACACAGATAATGGAAATAGAACACAGAGAATGGAAATAGAACACAGAGAATGGAAATAGAACACAGAGAATGGAAATAGAACACAGAGAATGGAAATAGAACACAGAGAATGGAAATAGAAGACAGAATGGAAATAGAAGACAGAATGGAAATAGAACACAGAATGGAAATAGAACACAGAATGGAAATAGAAGACAGAGAATGGAAATAGAAGACATAATGGAAATAGAACACAGAGAATGGAAATAGAACACAGAGAATGGAAATAGAAGACAGAGAATGGAAATAGAACACAGAGAATGGAAATAGAAGACAGAATGGAAATAGAAGACAGAATGGAAATAGAAGACAGAATGGAAATAGAACACAGAGAATGGAAATAGAAGACAGAGAATGGAAATAGAAGACAGAGAATGGAAATAGAAGGCAGAGAATGGAAATAGAAGACAGAATGGAAATAGAAGACAGAATGGAAATAGAACACAGAATGGAAATAGAACACAGAGAATGGAAATAGAACACAGAGAATGGAAATAGAAGACAGAATGGAAATAGAAGACAGAGAATGGAAATAGAAGGCAGAGAATGGAAATAGAAGACAGAGAATGGAAATAGAAGACAGAATGGAAATAGAAGACAGAATGGAAATAGAAGACAGAATGGAAATAGAAGACAGAATGGAAATAGAACGCAGAGAATGGAAATAGAACACACAGAATGGAAATAGAACACAGAGAATGGAAATAGAAGACAGAATGGAAATAGAACACAGAATGGAAATAGAACACAGAGAATGGAAATAGAACGCAGATAATGACTCCCTGGTAGCTGAGCCACACCTTTATATTTGTGAATATAAGCCAAATTGAAACAAAGGCTTTTTGATTTCTATTTGACAATGAACGCCTTGCTGATTTATAAATACAAGCCATAGCTGATCCTTAGTTATTTTGAGTCCCTTGAATCAAATTATCTCTTTATCTTCCCTCTAATCCTCTCACAATATCTTAAAATGAAACCCTATTGGGGAGGGTTGATGCAGTGAGGTAACTCTGGGCAAGTCAGGTATCACCGGACGGTAACCTAGGTAACAAGGGCCTTCACTGCAGATCTCAGGTGTCTGGCTGACTACACAATATGAGGCATCTCTTCTGTCATGTACTAGTACAGAGATGGAGGGAGGGAGGGAGATACACAGAGAAGGGGTGTAATATGACTCCTGTCTGATGTCTAGAACCGGCCAGCGATCCCTGCTATCCCCAGCACTGTGCAGTGGAAAAATACAGGCCAGGGCTAGAGCATCCCAAATGGCACCCTATTCCCATTATAGTGCAACATTAGTGCACGATGCAGAGAATAGGGTGCCGTTTGAGACTATTCTACCCCTTTTTGGTTCCAGGTAGAACCAAAATGTTTCTACATGGAACCAAAAAGGGTTCTACATGGAACCAAAAAGGGTTCTACCTGGAACCAAAAAGGGTTCTACCTGGAACCAAAAAGGGTTTTCCTATGGGGACAGCTGAAGAACCCTTTTTTAGGCTCTAGATAGCACCTCTTTTCTAATAGTGTATAGAGGCAGAGATGCCAGACACACACAAGCAGTACTATTACTAAATGTTGCTACAACAGCTGCTATAGTGCTTTACTATTTGTATTACTTCTTCCTCTATCACTATTACTGAACTAACACAACTACTGCCACTGATGGTAGCGTTACTATTGCTACCGTTACTACTACTGCTGCAGTACTGTCCTACTACAGTCAACAGTAATATTACCTCTGCTAGTGGGCTAGTCCAGTAGTCTTGCTACTTTTTCTACCACTATTCTGCTCCTTTTTTTAAAAACGAAAATGTCCTTCTGTTTATACTGTAAATGTGGCACATTCTGTGTATACTGGCTTTTCTCTCAGGTTTAGCATGACTTAATGTAGACATTTGGATTGTAAAACTGGCATGGTCAAAACATGTTAATGCAACATTATACATGTTTTATTATATTTAACCTTTATTTAACTAGACAAATCAGTTAAGAACACATATTTATTTACAATGAAGGCCTACCCCAGACCAAACCCGGACGATGCTGGGCTAATTGTGCACCGCCCTATGGGACTCCCAATCACGGCCGGTTATGGTACAGTCTGGAAACAAACCAGGGTCTGTAGTGACGTCTCTAGCCCCGAGTTCCAGTGCCTTAGACCGCTGCGCCGCTTCGGAGCCCAGTTGATTAATATAATGGACAAAAAATGACAGTTTTGAACTTTGTTGATGAACTTTTATTTTTGCTCTTCCACCTTTCTCAGTTGGAGACATATTTCGGCTCTGCTTTCCCTCAAAGCCAACCTATCCACTGCTGATATCCGCGGCATCAAAGAGAGCCTGGTAGAGAACCGTCCTTCAGTCACCTCCTCCAATACCATCCCACCATTCTTTTCCAAGGTTCCAGCAGGCAAATTTTGGCACATGCCATCTTAATTGTGTTATTGTCTTGTTGTAAACTGTTTTTCTGGTTGAGACGACGTCATATATCCAGATTACAACTAACTGGTCTCTGTTATCAAATCAAATGTATTGGTCACACACATATTTAGCAGATGTTATTGCAAAGCTGTCATCAAGGCAAAGCTGTCATCAAGGCAACAGGGGGCTACTTTGAAGAATTTAATATGTAAAATATGTTGATTTGTTGAACATATTTTTGGTTAGTACATGATTCCATATGTGTTATTTCATAGTTTTGATGTCTTCACTATTATTCGATAATGTAGAAAATAGTACAAATACAGTGCCTTGCAAAAGTATTCACCCCGTTGATATTTTTTTTGCATTCCAACATGTAATTTAAATGGATTTTTATTTGATTTAATGTAATGGACAGACACAAAATAGTCCAAATTGGTGAAGTGGAATGAAAATAATTACTTGTTTCAACAACATCCAAATTTTTTTTTTTTAAACAATAGAAAAGGGGTGCGTGCATGTGTATTGACCCCCTTTGGTATGAAGCCCCTAAATAAGACCTGGTGCAACCAATTACCTTCAGAAGTCACATAATTAGTTAGATTGCACACAGGTGGACTTTATTTAAGTGTCACATGATCTAAGTATATTTTCACCTGTTCTGAAAGGCCCCAGGGTCTGCAACACCACTAAGCAAGCGGCACCATGAAGACCAAGGAGCTCTCCAAACAGGTCAGAGAAGTACAGATTAGGGTTGGGTTATAAAGAAATATCAGAAACATTGAACATCCCACGGGGCACCAATAAATCCATCATAAAATAATTGAAAGAATATGGCACCACAACAAACCTGCCAAGAGAGGGCTGCCCACCAAAACTCACGGACCAGGCAAGGAAGGCATAAATCAGAGGCAAAAAAAGAGACCCAAGATAACCCTGAAGGAGCTGCAAAGCTCCACAGCTGAAATTGGAGTATCTGTCCATAGGACCACTTTAAGCCGAACATTCCACAGAGCTGGGCTTTACGGAAGAGTGGCCAGAAAAAAGCCATTTCTTAAAGAAAAAATTAGCAAACACGTTTGGTGTTCACCGAAAGGCAGCTGGGAGACTCCCCAAACATTGAAGAAGATACTCTGGTCAGATGAGACTAAAATGGATCTTTTTGGCCATCAAGGAAAACCCGATGTCTGGCGCGAACCCACCACCTCTCATCACCCCGAGAATACCATCCCCACAGTGATGCGTGGTGGCAGCATCATGCTGTGGGGATGTTTTTCATCGGCAGGGACTGGGAAACTGGTCAGAATGGAAGGAATGATGGATGGCTCTAAATATGAGGAAATTCTTGAGGGAAAGCTGTTTCAGTCTTCCATAGATTTTAGACTGGGACAGAGGTTCACCTAGCAGCAGAACAATGACCCTAAGCATACTGCTAAAGCAACACTTGAGTGGTTTAAGTGGAAACATTTAAATGTCTTGGAATGGCTTAGTCAAAGCCCAGACCTTAATCCAAATGAAAATCTGTGATATGACTTAAAGATTTCTGTACACCAGCGGAACCCATCTAACTTGAAGGAGCTGGAGCAGTTTTGCCTTGAAGAATGGGCAAAAATCCCAGTGGCTAGATGTGCCAAGCTTATAGAGACATACCCCAAGAGACTGGTGGCTCTACCAAATTATTGACTTTGGGGTGGGGGGGTGAACAGTTATGCACGCTCAATTTTTCTGTTTTTTTGTCTTATTTCTTGTTTGTTTCACAGTAAAACATATTTTGCATTTTCAGAGTGGTAGGCATATTGTATAAATCAAATGATACAAGCCCCCCCAAAAAATCTATTTTAATTCCAGGTAGTAAGGCAACAAAATAGGAAACATGCCAAGAGGGGGTGAATACTTTCGCAAGCCACTGTAAATACAAGCCCTGGAATGAGAAGCTGTTTGCAAACTTTTGACTGGTGCTGTATATCAAATGTGGAATAAATTAAATTGTTTCAATGGATGACTCAGTCTGTCTCAGTTTGACTCATAACTCACATGTTTTCTAGTAAAACAAAACAACAAAAACCCCGATGACATCATCTTAATTTAGAGTGTCAGCCCCTGGACATGTAAAATGAGAGGGTCCATTGTCATAGTACGTATGTGTGAATGCTTTGCACCCTGTCCACGACACTTTCTCAAAATGACCTTATTGTTGTCTGAAGCAACAAGTAACTCCTCACACAACCCTCACATTAATCGATGCCTCAGCCAATCAACAGCAAATATGTCACCAGGGCACTGACAATAGCTACTCCCCCATGCTTCTTTATTACTCTAAATCTGCATCCCAAAATGGCACCCTATTCCCTACATAGTGCACTACTGGTGACCCTTTGAGCCCTGGTCAAATGTAGTGCACTAAATAGATAATAGTGGGCCATTTGAGATGCAACCCATATGATTTCCTCCCACACTCCCTTACAAAAGGCACTTTGTTAATGGACTCCCATGTTACACAACCACTCTCTGTCCTCCTCTCAGTTCTGTAAGTGACGTGGTGAATATCCCTCAAGTGTGAATTCATGAAAGGGCAAAACACATGTTGGGTGGGGGAGGGGTACAACAAGGAAAGGGGGTGGTGGCTGTGGGATTTTGAGGAGGTTAGGGGGTTTCAGATGTTTTCAGAAGATGGACGGGGACTCTACTGTCCTAGCTTCAGGGGGAAGCTGGTTCCTCCATTGGGGTGCCAGGACAGAGAATAGTTTTGACTGGGCTGAGAGGAACTGTCCTCCTGTAGGAATGGGAGAGCCAAGAGACCTGAGGTGACAGAACAGAGTACTTGGTGTGTAGGGTTTGAGCATAGCCTGAAGATTGGGAGGGACTGTTCCTGTTGCTGCCCTGTAGGCAAGTACCATGGTCTTGTAGTGGATGCGAGCTTCGACTGGAAGCCAGTGGAGTGTGTGGAGGACCAGGTGACATGAGAGAACTTGGGAAGGTTGAACGCCAAGCGGGCTGCGGTGTTCTGGATACGTTGCAGTGGTTTGATGGCAGAAGTGGGGAGCCCAGCCAACAGCAAGTGGTTGGGTGTCATCCACATACCAATGATGATAGATTTTTATAAATGATTCAATCTGGAAGAGTAGCAAAGGTATCCGAGCAGGTTGCTTGGAATGTTCTGCTACAGAAATGAGTGGATTCCTGGACTGGCATCTTGCAGATTTCTGAAATAATATATATATATATATATATATATATATATATGTGTGTGTGTGTGTGTGTGTGTGTGTGTGTGTGTGTGTGTGTGTGTGTTGCCCCTGAAAACATTGAGATCCAGATAAACATTTTGCTGAAACGAGAAAATTCAGAGAAGCACGAAACTGATTTACATCAAACTGAAGTGAGAAAATGTATGTTTTTACATCATGCATTCGACACTCTTATCCAGATCGAGTGCATGCATTTTCATACTAATCCCCAGTGGGAATCAAACCCATAACCCCACAAACGCCATGCTCGACCAATTGAGCCACAGGAACAATGTTTCCACTGGAATTCATCAAATTGATTAACAGATTCATCCCAAAACATTTTTTATTCTAGTTTCTATCGTAGAATTGTTGTCTATTCTCCTGAACGTTGTCTCCAACTTAAATATTTTCATATGAATTTAATCTGTTATGAGCAATAGCAGCTGGTCTCTCTGAGTCACATTTTAATGTTGCAAATCCAACGAGGAAATTTTGTTCCGCATAAATGACTGTGTCATTTGGTTTTGAGCCTGGTCATGTCTGCCTGCTAAACTCACGCCTATTTGATGTATTGGTTTATGTGCAAATTCAGTGAAAATGCACCTTATTTTTACTACTGGCCATTGTGCGGAGTGGAAAATGTGACATCACCCACATTCCATTGTACAGGCTTTAACTGCTAAACTGTGGATTAGAACCCTGTCCCTGTCTGGATCCAAAGAACAAGAGAAGCACAACAACAGTTTTGATATTCCAGTGACTATGGGAGCATCAGTCCTACCTGCCACAAACAACCCAACCATGCTGGTGTAAGGGGTAACAGCCACTACTGTCTCCTGGGATATTTTGTATCACAGGAAATACGATGACAGTAGCGTTCTATGGTACAGGAGTGCTGAGACAAATGTTGCTTTGAGATAACTAGCCTGTAGTATCAGACAAAGGGAATCTGATAGTGCTGGAGACTTTTCGAAAAAAGACAACTAACATCTGCAATGCTCCGGCTGTGATCCTTGGAGATTTTTCGACCACAATCCTCCTTACTGTGCGTGGGGGGGGGTTCAAAATAGGACACACGTCCTCTTCCAAGCCGATTGTTAACATCTCCAGTTGCTTTAAACTTCTTAATTATTGCCCTGATTGTGGAAATGGGCATTTTCAACCGTTGAGATATTTTCTTGTAGCCATTTCCTGATTTGTGAAACTCAACAACCTTTTGTCACACATCATTACTGTATTTCCCATAGTGATGGATGACTATGGGAACTTGGCCTGTGTGTCACCTCATATTTATTCCCCAGTGAAGCAGGAAGTCATGGCTTACCACTTAAGTGTTCCTAATCTCTCAGGTGAACTTTAAACCCGTAACATATGAATGGGAACATACTTCAGCTAGATTGTACTCGTAAGAATTTCTAGGGGTGCCAATTGCTCGTATTTACCGAAGGTATGAATATTAGTTGGAGGGCAATGTAGTCGTGCACTAAAAAACATGTTTAATAGAGAATGTCCTTTTAGAATGATTTTTAGTTCAGGACTAGAATTAATCTGTGTGTGAAACCAACCCAACATATTTATGTCTGTATTCTTACTTAACACATTTGTATTCTTTCCAGAAATGGCCAAAAGAGGTTTTCAAAAGCAGACAAGGCTGTGATGAAATTGAAAAAAAGTGCGTTGAAAGTACATTCCATAAACCTTTCGCACTCATCATACTTATATCTCCCTCCAGCGTGAGTGATTACCATTATATAATAGTCTAACTGTGACGGCACAAGGCGAGACCCAGATGCAGACACGGGAGGCAGATGGTTTGAGTCTTTGATATTTAATACATCCAAAAAGGGTTAGGCAAGAGAATGGTTGTGGACAGGCAAAAGGTCAAAACCATTTCAGAGTCCAGGAGGTACAGAGTGGCGGACAGGCTCGAGGTCAGGGCAGGCAGGGTCAAGGTCAGGGCAGGCAGAATGGTCAGGCAGGCTCAAGGTCAGGGCAGGCAGAATGGTCAGGCAGGGTCAAGGTCAGGGCAGGCAGAATGATCAGGCAGGGTCAAGGTCAGGGCAGGCAGAATGATCAGGCAGGGTCAAGGTCAGGGCAGGCAGAATGGTCAGGCAGGGTCAAGGTCAGGGCAGGCAGAATGGTCAGGCAGGGTCAAGGTCAGGGCAGGCAGAATGGTCAGGCAGGGTCAAGGTCAGGGCAGGCAGAATGATCAGGCAGGGTCAAGGTCAGGGCAGGCAGACTGGTCAGGCAGGGTCAAGGTCAGGGCAGGCAGAATGGTCAGGCAGGGTCAAGGTCAGGGCAGGCAGACTGGTCAGGCAGGGTCGAGGTCAGGGCAGGCAGAATGGTCAGGCAGAGTCAAGGGCAGGCAGAATGGTCAGACAGGCAGGTACAGAGTCCAGAAAACAGGCAAGGGTCCAAACCGGGAGGATTAGTAAAAGATCTTCGAAAACGTAGGCGCATGGGAAAACCCAGCTGGTTGACTTGGAAACATACAAGACGAACTGGCACAGAGAGACATGAAACACAGGGATATATACACCAGGGATAACAAGCGACACCTGGGGGGGGGTGGAGACAATAACAAGGACAGGGGAAACTGATAAGGGTGTGACACTAACATTAGATTGAGACCATAGGTCTCTAATAGGTGCCAATGATCTGTTCTCACTGTGTCACACCTCAGGAAGAGGGTGGTGGTGTTTTGTGGTCATGTCAAAATGCCATAGTGACTTTGTATCACAATATTTCTATACAATACATACCATTAGAATAAGGGGGAAAACAGTACAGACCAATAGAAGAAATCTCCTTCCTCTGTGAAGTTGTTGGTAAATTCTGGGGATAAAACGTATTTGTCTACTTATTTGATTTAATCAAGACTAGGAAATAGAAATGACAATAGCCCTATAAAGAGAACTCACTCAACAGAATGATTTTTCAGATGAGACTCTGGGGGGGATGAACATATTGTGTGAAAGGAAATGTGTTCTTGAAGTTGATGATGTTGAGGGAAATGCATTCTTATGACTGTGATGATTGCTTATAGAGGAGAAAGGACTGGCAGAATTATTTATGTGATTTTGTAGAACAATGCTGACATTTCCATTACCTCAGCTCAAGCATTTCCAGACTAACCCTAATGAATAACATGTCAAGTTAGTATTTCTCTAAATGTTCATTAAAGGCTTTCGCTTGATAGATGGATTTAGCAACAGCAGACGATGGATTGTGACACTTATAAACACAAATGTGTAAAAAATGACTCCATGAAAAATAAATGTCATTGCCTGGTTCCAGTGTGGCCTTGGTGAGCAGACCATTCCTCGACACATTCATAAATGTAATATTTGAAACTATGCTGCCCTCTAGTGGATATTACTTGAAAAGGAGTAAGATTATATATATTTAATGTTATCATTTTACATTTCTTGTAGAATTAGACTACAAATAGCCTTCAATTATATTGTGAACATGTCATGTATTTTGGCATTTATTGGAACTATGATAAAAATGTCTATCTATTATAATGATATAACATCCGAATGTCATCAAATTGTTTTGAGGGGCTTTTATGAATCGATATAGACAGTGTTGCACTGTCATCAGTCTTTGTGTTCCACTCTGCAGCTAAGCCACTGTATGTTGTCACCATGCTGTTTAGATTTCAGTCATTCTAGCAGACAGTCTTATCCAGAGTGTCTTACAGTGTATTCATCTTAAGATAGCTGGGTGAGACAACCACATATCAAGTGCATTTTGCCTCAATAAAGTAGTTATCAGCAAATGTGTGAAGTTCACTACATTTTTGTTCAGACCTACAGTACGAAATAGCTCAAAAATAAACGCTCACATTCCTGGTGTCACAGAGCTGGACTGTATTACAGTCCTCTGTGGCTCACCACAGTGAAGGCTCTGCTTTCACACCCAGAACTTAACACGGATTGGAACAGCACACTTCCTTTGATTACGTCCCCTCTCTGTATTCTACTACCACAGCTTCATTGTGTATAGGGTCTGTCTCCTTCAGAGGACCAGGGTTTGGGGGGGGGGTCCCTGAAGACTTGAAGATCCAGTGTATTGCAAACGCTATTGGAAGCAGCCCAATGGAATCAGTTGCCAATTCGCTTCCTTGAAAACCCCAATATAACACAGATACTGACTAAATCAAACTGGATTTTCAACATTGTTTTGGGTATTACAATGCAGAGACAAAGATAATAGAGAAATAATAGAAGAATAAAAACACAGAGTAATAAAAATGATACATAACTTGGCTACATAGACAGGGTATCAGTACCGAGTCGATATGCAGGGTACGAGGTGATTGAGGTAGAAATGTACAAATAACTAGAAATAAAGTGACTAGGCAACAGGATAGATAATAAACAGTTGCAGCAGCATTTGTGATGAGTCAAAAAAAGTGCAATGGTACGGCTTGCCGTGCGGTAGCAGAGAGAACAGTCACTTAGGTGACTTTAGACAATTTATAAGGCCTTAAGGCCTTCCTCTGACACCGCCAGGTCCTGGATGGCAGGGAGCACGGCCCCAGTGATGCACTGGGATGTCGGCAGTATCCTCTATATGGGCCTTGAGGTCGGATGCCAACCAGTGATGCAGCCAGTCAAGATGTTCTCAATGATGCAGCTGTAGAACGTAGAATGTTGTGACGTTGTGAGGATCTGAGGGCCCATGCCAAATCTTATCAGCCTACTGAGGGGGAAGAGGTAGATTCCGTTGTTAGATTCTGGGTTAAACTTGGAACATTGTTATACTCAGAAGTATAGTATCTGAGGAGTGATACATTTATTTTAACCCTTTTTTCTCCCCAATTTCATGGTATCCAATTGTTTTAGTAGCTACTATCTTGTCTCATCACTACAACTCCCGTACGGGCTCGGGAGAGACGAAGGTTGAAAGTCATGAGTCCTCCAATACACAAGCCGCTTCTTAACACAGCGCACATCCAACCCGGAAGCCAGCCGCACCAATGTGTCGGAGGAAACACTGTGGAACCTGGCAACCTTGGTTAGCACGTACTGCGCCCGTCCCGCCACTGGAGTCGCTGGTGCGCAATGAGACAAGGATATCCCTACAATTGTGCTTGCTCCACTGACCTCCCGGTCGCGGCCGGTTACGACAGAGCCTGGGCACGAACCCAGAGTCTCTGATGGCACAGCTAGCGCTGCAGTACAGCGCCCTTAACCACTGCGCCACCCGGGAGGCCCTAAAGACTGTTTTTACATCAGAAGTTAATGGTTATCCGTAGGAGCCAGATGACTTTGGAATGTGTTGGGTGGACGGGAGGAAGTCACAGGATTGCTATAGGGGATAGAGGTGGAGGTCTTTGGATTAGGCATCAAGGGGTTGAGGTCAGATCCCCTTAAGGGAGAAACAATGGTTTATTACCCAATCACTTTGTCTTCCTGTCGAACCTGTCTTGGTTAAGCTTTTCATAGAGTTTTTTACTCTGAGAATTAAAACCTAACACTTCTTCATGACTGTATCAGTGTGTGTGGACCATGATAGATCCTAAGTGATGGAGACACAGAGGTACTTGAAGCTCTCAACCTGCTCCACTACAGCCCCGTCGATGTGAATGGGGCGTGCTCGGCCCTCTGTTTCCTGTAGTCCACAATCAGCTGACGTTGAGGGAGTGGTTGTTTGTCCTGGCACCACACTGCCAGGTCTCTGACCTCCTCCCTATAGGCTGTCTCATTATCGTCTGTGATCAGGCCTACCACCGCCATCAGCTAACTTCTTGTTATTGAGACTAGGGTCTCTTTCACAGATGAGCCCTGTATCAACACAATCAAACAAATATAAACAATATACAAAACATATGAAGAAAAACACACACATTTATCAACATAGAGAACAGAACATCTCATTTCAGAGAGAGCTCTCTGTTAGTTATTCCACATAAAGGGCTCAAAAACAAATTAAAGCAGCTCTACCCAACTCTATGGAGTTGTGTGGACTGGTGTTTTTGGAGATCCCTGCGTTAACTGTGTGTACAGGTGTCCCCTCTGGCAGGTATGCAATATTTTGTTTCTAGATTTGAACACAATATCCTAGAAACCCCAGCTCTCATTGGTGGTCACCACTGTGATGACTTGGCAGCAACATCCACACTGAGACTTTGTGGCTGTGTTATCTACTGTAAACCCAGTGTAGCAAATGTTGACTTTGTGGTTACTAGTAACAACCGAACATTGTCAGGAAATTTGAGACTGTGGATGCTGATGCGATAACAGTTACAGACAAGATTGAAGATACACTTAACAAAAATATGAATGCAACATGTAAAGTGTTGGTCGCATGTTACATGAGCTGAAATAAAAGATCCCAGAAATGTTAAATAAAGGTTAAATCATTTATCTCAATTTTTTTTTTTTGGCACAAATTGATGTGCACACATTTGTTTACATCCCTGTCAGTGAGAATTTCTCCTTTGCCAAGATAGTCCATCCACCAGAAAGGTGTGGCATATCAAAAAGATTGAACAGCACGGTCGTTACACAGGTGCACCTTGTGCTGGGGGAGAATAAAAGGGCACTCAAATGTGCAGTTTTGTGACATAACACAATGCCACAGATGTCTGACGTTTTGAGGGAGCGTGCAATTGGCACTGCAGAACATTCAACAGCTCTGGTGCACCTACGTTGCAGGGAGACTCCAGCACCTTACAACTCAACTGCTGCCATTTCACCACTGCAATATTCTATTCATGTATTACAGAGTATGTTTACATAACAGGTTAACACACTCCATGACAACACTGTACTTTATTCTTAATTTTGGATGCCAATTAGGAAAAATACTTCATTTGGTGATATCTTTGTAAGTCATTTTTGTTTTGTGAATTTGTCCTTGTTCTAGGTGATATCAGTGCAGTACTTTATCAAAACGTTTCCCTTACACTGTGCTTTTGTTATTTTGAGGAAAGTTACAGAGACTACCTTCCATTCTTGTTTATCGCCCTAATAAAAACAATTTGACCTGATCTGTGTAATCGGACTTGTTTTCGACTGTATTTTACACCAGGGTAGTCCGTTGGTGTTTCTGGATATCTACCCAACTGTCGGTGTGCTAATGTGACATGTAAACCGTTATGAACATGGATATCTACCCAACTGTCGGTGTGCTAATTAGACATGTAAACCGTTATGAACATGGATATCTACCCAACTGTCGGTGTGCTAATTAGACATGTAAACCGTTATGAACATGGATATCTACCCAACTGTCGGTGTGCTAATGTGACATGTAAACCGTTATGAACATGGATATCTACCCAACTGTCGGTGTGCTAATGTGACATGTAAACCGTTATGAACATGGATATCTACCCAACTGTCGGTGTGCTAATGTGACATGTAAACCGTTATGAACATGGATATCTACCCAACTGTCGGTGTGCTAATTAGACATGTAAACCGTTATGAACATGGATATCTACCCAACTGTTGGTGTGCTAATTAGACATGTAAACCGTTATGAACATGGATATCTACCCAACTGTCGGTGTGCTAATTAGACATGTAAACCGTTATGAACATGGATATCTACCCAACTGTCGGTGTGCTAATTAGACATGTAAACCGTTATGAACATGGATATCTACCCAACTGTCGGTGTGCTAATTAGACATGTAAACCGTTATGAACATGGATATCTACCCAACTGTCGGTGTGCTAATTAGACATGTAAACCGTTATGAACATGGATATCTACCCAACTGTCGGTGTGCTAATGTGACATGTAAACCGTTATGAACATGGATATCTACCCAACTGTCGGTGTGCTAATGTGACATGTAAACCGTTATGAACATGGATATCTACCCAACTGTCGGTGTGCTAATTAGACATGTAAACCGTTATGAACATGGATATCTACCCAACTGTCGGTGTGCTAATTAGACATGTAAACCGTTATGAACATGGATATCTACCCAACTGTCGGTGTGCTAATTAGACATGTAAACCGTTATGAACATGGATATCTACCCAACTGTCGGTGTGCTAATTAGACATGTAAACCGTTATGAACATGGATATCTACCCAACTGTCGGTGTGCTAATTAGACATGTAAACCGTTATGAACATGGATATCTACCCAACTGTCGGTGTGCTAATGTGACATGTAAACCGTTATGAACATGGATATCTACCCAACTGTCGGTATGCTAATTAGACATGTAAACCGTTATGAACATGGATATCTACCCAACTGTCGGTGTGCTAACGTGACATGTAAACCGTTATGAACATGGATATCTACCCAACTGTCGGTGTGCTAATGTGACATGTAAACCGTTATGAACATGGATATCTACCCAACTGTCGGTGTGCTAATGTGACATGTAAACCGTTATGAACATGGATATCTACCCAACTGTCGGTGTGCTAATTAGACATGTAAACCGTTATGAACATGGATATCTACCCAACTGTCGGTGTGCTAATTAGACATGTAAACCGTTATGAACATGGATATCTACCCAACTGTCGGTGTGCTAATTAGACATGTAAACCGTTATGAACATGGATATCTACCCAACTGTCGGTGTGCTAATTAGACATGTAAACCGTTATGAACATGGATATCTACCCAACTGTCGGTGTGCTAATGTGACATGTAAACCGTTATGAACATGGATATCTACCCAACTGTCGGTGTGCTAATTAGACATGTAAACCGTTATGAACATGGATATCTACCCAACTGTCGGTGTGCTAATTAGACATGTAAACCGTTATGAACATGGATATCTACCCAACTGTCGGTGTGCTAATTAGACATGTAAACCGTTATGAACATGGATATCTACCCAACTGTCGGTGTGCTAATTAGACATGTAAACCGTTATGAACATGGATATCTACCCAACTGTCGGTGTGCTAATTAGACATGTAAACCGTTATGAACATGGATATCTACCCAACTGTCGGTGTGCTAACGTGACATGTAAACCGTTATGAACATGGATATCTACCCAACTGTCGGTGTGCTAATGTGACATGTAAACCGTTATGAACATGGATATCTACCCAACTGTCGGTGTGCTAATTAGACATGTAAACCGTTATGAACATGGATATCTACCCAACTGTTGGTGTGCTAATTAGACATGTAAACCGTTATGAACATGGATATCTACCCAACTGTCGGTGTGCTAATTAGACATGTAAACCGTTATGAACATGGATATCTACCCAACTGTTGGTGTGCTAATTAGACATGTAAACCGTTATGAACATGGATATCTACCCAACTGTCGGTGTGCTAATTAGACATGTAAACCGTTATGAACATGGATATCTACCCAACTGTCGGTGTGCTAATTAGACATGTAAACCGTTATGAACATGGATATCTACCCAACTGTTGGTATGCTAATTAGACATGTAAACCGTTATGAACATGGATATCTACCCAACTGTCGGTGTGCTAATTAGACATGTAAACCGTTATGAACATGGATATCTACCCAACTGTCGGTGTGCTAATTAGACATGTAAACCATGTTATGAACATGGATATCTACCCAACTGTCGGTGTGCTAATTAGACATGTAAACCGTTATGAACATGGATATCTACCCAACTGTTGGTGTGCTAATTAGACATGTAAACCGTTATGAACATGGATATCTACCCAACTGTCGGTGTGCTAATTAGACATGTAAACCATTATGAACATGGATATCTACCCAACTGTCGGTGTGCTAATTAGACATGTAAACCATTATGAACATGGATATCTACCCAACTGTCGGTGTGCTAATTAGACATGTAAACCATTATGAACATGGATATCTACCCAACTGTCGGTGTGCTAATTAGACATGTAAACCATTATGAACATGGATATCTACCCAACTGTCGGTGTGCTAATTAGACATGTAAACCATTATGAACATGGATATCTACCCAACTGTCGGTGTGCTAATTAGACATGTAAACCATTATGAACATGGATATCTACCCAACTGTTGGTGTGCTAATTAGACATGTAAACCGTTATGAACATGGATATCTACCCAACTGTTGGTGTGCTAATTAGACATGTAAACCGTTATGAACATGGATATCTACCCAACTGTTGGTGTGCTAATTAGACATGTAAACCGTTATGAACATGGATATCTACCCAACTGTTGGTGTGCTAATTAGACATGTAAACCGTTATGAACATGGATATCTACCCAACTGTTGGTGTGCTAATTAGACATGTAAACCGTTATGAACATGGATATCTACCCAACTGTTGGTGTGCTAATTAGACATGTAAACCGTTATGAACATGGATATCTACCCAACTGTTGGTGTGCTAATTAGACATGTAAACCGTTATGAACATGGATATCTACCCAACTGTTGGTGTGCTAATTAGACATGTAAACCGTTATGAACATGGATATCTACCCAACTGTCGGTGTGCTAATTAGACATGTAAACCGTTATGAACATGGATATCTACCCAACTGTCGGTGTGCTAATTAGACATGTAAACCGTTATGAACATGGATATCTACCCAACTGTTGGTGTGCTAATTAGACATGTAAACCGTTATGAACATGGATATCTACCCAACTGTCGGTGTGCTAATTAGACATGTAAACCGTTATGAACATGGATATCTACCCAACTGTCGGTGTGCTAATGTGACATGTAAACCGTTATGAACATGGATATCTACCCAACTGTCGGTGTGCTAATTAGACATGTAAACCGTTATGAACATGGATATCTACCCAACTGTTGTTTTGCTAATTAGACATGTAAACCGTTATGAACATGGATATCTACCCAACTGTCGGTGTGCTAATTAGACATGTAAACCGTTATGAACATGGATATCTACCCAACTGTCGGTGTGCTAATTAGACATGTAAACCATTATGAACATGGATATCTACCCAACTGTCTGTGTGCTAATTAGACATGTAAACCGTTATGAACATGGATATCTACCCAACTGTCGGTGTGCTAATTAGACATGTAAACCGTTATGAACATGGATATCTACCCAACTGTCGGTGTGCTAATTAGACATGTAAACCGTTATGAACATGGATATCTACCCAACTGTCGGTGTGCTAATGTGACATGTAAACCGTTATGAACATGGATATCTACCCAACTGTCGGTGTGCTAATGTGACATGTAAACCGTTATGAACATGGATATCTACCCAACTGTCGGTGTGCTAATTAGACATGTAAACCGTTATGAACATGGATATCTACCCAACTGTCGGTGTGCTAATTAGACATGTAAACCGTTATGAACATGGATATCTACCCAACTGTCGGTGTGCTAATTAGACATGTAAACATGGATATCTACCCAACTGTCGGTGTGCTAATTAGACATGTAAACCAGTTATGAACATGGATATCTACCCAACTGTCGGTGTGCTAATTAGACATGTAAACCGTTATGAACATGGATATCTACCCAACTGTCGGTGTGCTAATTAGACATGTAAACCGTTATGAACATGGATATCTACCCAACTGTCGGTGTGCTAATGTGACATGTAAACCGTTATGAACATGGATATCTACCCAACTGTCGGTATGCTAATGTGACATGTAAACCGTTATGAACATGGATATCTACCCAACTGTCGGTGTGCTAATGTGACATGTAAACCGTTATGAACATGGATATCTACCCAACTGTCGGTGTGCTAATGTGACATGTAAACCGTTATGAACATGGATATCTACCCAACTGTCGGTGTGCTAATGTGACATGTAAACCGTTATGAACATGGATATCTACCCAACTGTCGGTGTGCTAATTAGACATGTAAACCGTTATGAACATGGATATCTACCCAACTGTCGGTGTGCTAATTAGACATGTAAACCGTTATGAACATGGATATCTACCCAACTGTCGGTGTGCTAATTAGACATGTAAACCGTTATGAACATGGATATCTACCCAACTGTCGGTGTGCTAATTAGACATGTAAACCGTTATGAACATGGATATCTACCCAACTGTCGGTGTGCAGACATGTAAACCGTTATGAACATGGATATCTACCCAACTGTCGGTGTGCTAATTAGACATGTAAACCGTTATGAACATGGATATAAACTGTCGGTGTGCTAATTAGACATGTAAACATGAACATGGATATCTACCCAACTGTCGGTGTGCTAATTAGACATGTAAACCGTTATGAACATGGATATCTACCCAACTGTCGGTGTGCTAATTAGACATGTAAACCATTATGAACATGGATATCTACCCAACTGTCGGTGTGCTAATTAGACATGTAAACCATTATGAACATGGATATCTACCCAACTGTCGGTGTGCTAATTAGACATGTAAACCATTATGAACATGGATATCTACCCAACTGTCGGTGTGCTAATTAGACATGTAAACCATTATGAACATGGATATCTACCCAACTGTCGGTGTGCTAATTAGACATGTAAACCGTTATGAACATGGATATCTACCCAACTGTTGGTGTGCTAATTAGACATGTAAACCGTTATGAACATGGATATCTACCCAACTGTTGGTGTGCTAATTAGACATGTAAACCGTTATGAACATGGATATCTACCCAACTGTTGGTGTGCTAATTAGACATGTAAACCGTTATGAACATGGATATCTACCCAACTGTTGGTGTGCTAATTAGACATGTAAACCGTTATGAACATGGATATCTACCCAACTGTTGGTGTGCTAATTAGACATGTAAACCGTTATGAACATGGATATCTACCCAACTGTTGGTGTGCTAATTAGACATGTAAACCGTTATGAACATGGATATCTACCCAACTGTTGGTGTGCTAATTAGACATGTAAACCGTTATGAACATGGATATCTACCCAACTGTTGGTGTGCTAATTAGACATGTAAACCGTTATGAACATGGATATCTACCCAACTGTCGGTGTGCTAATTAGACATGTAAACCGTTATGAACATGGATATCTACCCAACTGTCGGTGTGCTAATTAGACATGTAAACCGTTATGAACATGGATATCTACCCAACTGTCGGTGTGCTAATTAGACATGTAAACCGTTATGAACATGGATATCTACCCAACTGTCGGTGTGCTAATTAGACATGTAAACCGTTATGAACATGGATATCTACCCAACTGTCGGTGTGCTAATTAGACATGTAAACCGTTATGAACATGGATATCTACCCAACTGTCGGTGTGCTAATTAGACATGTAAACCGTTATGAACATGGATATCTACCCAACTGTCGGTGTGCTAATTAGACATGTAAACCGTTATGAACATGGATATCTACCCAACTGTCGGTGTGCTAATTAGACATGTAAACCGTTATGAACATGGATATCTACCCAACTGTCGGTGTGCTAATTAGACATGTAAACCGTTATGAACATGGATATCTACCCAACTGTGGTGTGCTACATTAGACATGTAAACCGTTATGAACATGGATATCTACCCAACTGTCGGTGTGCTAATTAGACATGTAAACCGTTATGAACATGGATATCTACCCAACTGTCGGTGTGCTAATTAGACATGTAAACCGTTATGAACATGGATATCTACCCAACTGTCGGTGTGCTAATTAGACATGTAAACCGTTATGAACATGGATATCTACCCAACTGTCGGTGTGCTAATTAGACATGTAAACCGTTATGAACATGGATATCTACCCAACTGTCGGTGTGCTAATTAGACATGTAAACCGTTATGAACATGGATATCTACCCAACTGTCGGTGTGCTAATTAGACATGTAAACCGTTATGAACATGGATATCTACCCAACTGTCGGTGTGCTAATTAGACATGTAAACCGTTATGAACATGGATATCTACCCAACTGTCGGTGTGCTAATTAGACATGTAAACCGTTATGAACATGGATATCTACCCAACTGTCGGTGTGCTAATTAGACATGTAAACCGTTATGAACATGGATATCTACCCAACTGTCGGTGTGCTAATTAGACATGTAAACCGTTATGAACATGGATATCTACCCAACTGTCGGTGTGCTAATTAGACATGTAAACCGTTATGAACATGGATATCTACCCAACTGTCGGTGTGCTAATTAGACATGTAAACCATTATGAACATGGATATCTACCCAACTGTCGGTGTGCTAATTAGACATGTAAACCGTTATGAACATGGATATCTACCCAACTGTCGGTGTGCTAATTAGACATGTAAACCGTTATGAACATGGATATCTACCCAACTGTCGGTGTGCTAATTAGACATGTAAACCGTTATGAACATGGATATCTACCCAACTGTCGGTGTGCTAATTAGACATGTAAACCGTTATGAACATGGATATCTACCCAACTGTCGGTGTGCTAATTAGACATGTAAACCGTTATGAACATGGATATCTACCCAACTGTCGGTGTGCTAATTAGACATGTAAACCGTTATGAACATGGATATCTACCCAACTGTCGGTGTGCTAATTAGACATGTAAACCGTTATGAACATGGATATCTACCCAACTGTCGGTGTGCTAATTAGACATGTAAACCGTTATGAACATGGATATCTACCCAACTGTCGGTGTGCTAATTAGACATGTAAACCGTTATGAACATGGATATCTACCCAACTGTCGGTGTGCTAATTAGACATGTAAACCGTTATGAACATGGATATCTACCCAACTGTCGGTGTGCTAATTAGACATGTAAACCGTTATGAACATGGATATCTACCCAACTGTGAACATGGTGTGCTAATTAGACATGTAAACCGTTATGAACATGGATATCTACCCAACTGTCGGTGTGCTAATTAGACATGTAAACCGTTATGAACATGGATATCTACCCAACTGTCGGTGTGCTAATTAGACATGTAAACCGTTATGAACATGGATATCTACCCAACTGTCGGTGTGCTAATTAGACATGTAAACCGTTATGAACATGGATATCTACCCAACTGTCGGTGTGCTAATTAGACATGTAAACCGTTATGAACATGGATATCTACATGTAAACCGTTATGAACATGGATATCTACCCAACTGTCGGTGTGCTAATTAGACATGTAAACCGTTATGAACATGGATATCTACCCAACTGTCGGTGTGCTAATTAGACATGTAAACCGTTATGAACATGGATATCTACCCAACTGTCGGTGTGCTAATTAGACATGTAAACCGTTATGAACATGGATATCTACCCAACTGTCGGTGTGCTAATTAGACATGTAAACCGTTATGAACATGGATATCTACCCAACTGTCGGTGTGCTAATTAGACATGTAAACCGTTATGAACATGGATATCTACCCAACTGTCGGTGTGCTAATGTGACATGTAAACCGTTATGAACATGGATATCTACCCAACTGTCGGTGTGCTAATTAGACATGTAAACCGTTATGAACATGGATATCTACCCAACTGTCGGTGTGCTAATTAGACATGTAAACCGTTATGAACATGGATATCTACCCAACTGTCGGTGTGCTAATGTGACATGTAAACCGTTATGAACATGGATATCTACCCAACTGTCGGTGTGCTAATTAGACATGTAAACCGTTATGAACATGGATATCTACCCACCTGTCGGTGTGCTAACGTGACATGTAAACCGTTATGAACATGGATATCTACCCAACTGTCGGTGTGCTAATTAGACATGTAAACCGTTATGAACATGGATATCTACCCAACTGTCGGTGTGCTAATTAGACATGTAAACCGTTATGAACATGGATATCTACCCAACTGTCGGTGTGCTAATTAGACATGTAAACCGTTACGAACATGGATATCTACCCAACTGTCGGTGTGTGCTAACGTGACATGTAAACCGTTATGAACATGGATATCTACCCAACTGTCGGTGTGCTAACGTGACATGTAAACCGTTATGAACATGGATATCTACCCAACTGTCGGTGTGCTAATGTGACATGTAAACCGTTATGAACATGGATATCTACCCAACTGTCGGTGTGCTAACGTGACATGTAAACCGTTATGAACATGGATATCTACCCAACTGTCGGTGTGCTAATTAGACATGTAAACCGTTATGAACATGGATATCTACCCAACTGTCGGTGTGCTAATTAGACATGTAAACCGTTATGAACATGGATATCTACCCAACTGTCGGTGTGCTAATGTGACATGTAAACCGTTATGAACATGGATATCTACCCAACTGTCGGTGTGCTAACGTGACATGTAAACCGTTATGAACATGGATATCTACCCAACTGTCGGTGTGCTAATGTGACATGTAAACCGTTATGAACATGGATATCTACCCAACTGTCGGTGTGCTAACGTGACATGTAAACCGTTATGAACATGGATATCTACCCAACTGTCGGTGTGCTAATGTGACATGTAAACCGTTATGAACATGGATATCCAGGAAAGAGAACAGTTTAGTAAATCATTCTAAATCCATTCCAAAAGTACAACCATGATGACTATATGCGAGATAAAAATATTGTTTCTCACAAGTGTATTGTTTCCCCATGTTATCCTTCCTATGAGCTTATAATATAAACTCCAACACGAAAAATGCTGTTTGCTTTACTTTTTAATCATGTCAGAACGATGTAACAGCGGTTTACAGCTTTTTTGTTAGTTTTCATCCTTAAAACACACTTATTTTTGTTATTTCCAATGGGCTTCACCTGAGTTTCCCCTAGTAGCTGGAATACCACTGTATTAAGCCCCTCACACCCTTCCCAAAATAAATAAATATTGTCCCAAATGTTTCACTAGTGTCATAACGAGGAGATAAGTTCTGGTCGTGTTGATGGATTTTTTACACAAAGCCAAACTTTGGGATAAAAGTCCTCAAAGCTGTTTGTTGTTGTAGTTTCCCCTGACTTTTCTCTGGTGGGGTAGGCTTGAGCAAATGTTGTAAAGTGACCTAAAATAACTCAAATGTACTCATAGCCACCTCTTCTGCTTTTCTTTAAATGCACAGCCATTTGAAATCATCTGGAAAGGAGGTGCAGTAGTCACTACACTATGTTTATTTTGTTTGACACACTTACAAAAAGTGTTCAATGTAATGATTCATGAGCTGTCAATAAAATATTTCTCGTGCCACGTTTATCACTCATTCTGTACCTCCAGTAGATGGGCCACTTCAGTGTGTAAGGACAGTACTTGTAAATCAGTGTTCTGTACTGACCTGGTACCACAACTTGTGTCCTTTTTTTAATGTTTCCTTTGTGGTAATCCCTCTGGTGAGACATGGAACCTGCTCCACTCATGCAGTAACTATTTGACTTCACAGGACTACTGGGCTCACAGCTCTGCTTACTGCTTCTATGATGTCTAATTCACTGTATCCTTTTTCAATTTGGTATTCTGAAGCTAAGCTTATCTTTCTGATTTTGATCTGTCCATGCTGGGCTTACTCACTCCACTCTCTCTCTGTGGTGCCTTTCTGGAGCTGGGCCCACCTCTCTGCTGGGTTGAGGAGACCCTCTCTCCTCTTTCTGTGTCCTGCCGCCACTCCTGCCTCTCCTATGGGTTCCCTGTCCACTTGCGACAATGGCACAGAGTGGCTGGGACACGTAGGTAGACTTTTCACAGCAACCTCCAATATTCCTTTGATTTCAGTTGAAGCAGCCATCCCTCGTCCTCTGATTCCATGACATTTTTCTTCTCAGAGTAAATCTGAATCAGTTTGCGCCACGATGCACGATGGCTCTTTTCTTTTACTTCAGAGTCATCTACAGTCGTGGCAAAATTTTTTTGAGAATGACACAAATATTAATTTCCACATTAATTTGCTGCTTCAGTGTCTTTAGATAATGTTGTCAGATGTTACTATGGAAAACTGAAGTATAATTACAAGCATTTCATAAGTGTCAAAGGCTTTTATTGACAATTGCATGAAGTTGATGCAAAGAGTCAATATTTGCCCCTTCTTTTTCAAGACCTCTGCAATCCACCCTGGCATGCTGTCAATTAGCTTCTGGGCCACATCCTGACTGATGGCAGCTCATTCTTGCATAATCAATTCTTGGAGTTTGTCAGAATTTGTGGGTTTTTGTTTGTCCACCCGCCTCTTGAGGATTGACCACAAGTTCTCAATGGGATTAAGGTCTGGGGATTTTCCTGGCCATGGACCCAAAATATTGATGTTTTGTTCCCTGAGCCACTTAATTATCACGTTTGCCTTATGGTAAGGTGCTCCATCATTCTGGAAAAGGCATTGTTCGTCATCAAACTGTTCCTGGATGGTTGGGAGAAGTTGCCCTCGGAGGATGTGTTGGTACCATTCTTTATTCATGGCTTTATTCACTTAGGCAAAATTGTGAGTGAGCCCACTCCCTTGGCTGAGAAGCAACCCCACACATGAATGATCTCAGGATGTTTTACTGTTGGCATGACACAGGACTGATGGTCCACCTTGTCTTCTCTGGACAAGCTTTTTTCTTGATGCCCCAAACAGTCAGAAAGGGGATTCATCAGAGAAGATGACTTTACCCCAGTCCTCAGCAGTCCAGTCCAAAACACCCCTAAGCTAGACTAGCCTATTTTAACAACAGCTAACTGCTAACTAACTAACTAACCAGAATATCAGTCTATCCATTATGTTTTTCCTGGAGAGAAGTGGCTACTTTGCTGCCCTTCTTGACACCACACACTTCTTCTTAACACAGCGTGCATCCAACCCGGAAGCCAGCTGCACCAATGTGTCGGAGAAAACACAGTGCACCTGGCTACCTTGGTTAGCGTGCACTGTGCACGGCCCACCACAGGAGTCGCTGGTGCGCGATGAGACACTGTGCCCGGCCAAACACTCCTTAACCCGGACGGCGCTAGTTGGCCTAGCCCCACAGACCTCCCAGTCGCGGCTGGCTGCGACAGAGCATGGGCGCGATCCCAGAGTCTCTGGTGGCACAGCTAGCCATGCGATGTAGTGCCCTAGACCACTGCGCCACCTGGGAGGCCTGTCGTCATTACATTTTAAATAGGATAGATGGCCTATATGGGTTGAATGTGATAGTCTGCGTATAACCAGCCTGAATAGGCCTGTAACTCCATTAGGTTGAATGTGATAGTCTGACTATAACCAGCCTGAGTAGGCCTATCACTCCATTCCTATTCTATTCAGAGTTTAGAGAAACTTATCAGACTGGTTAATGTGTATTTGGGATGTTGAATTTGGGAAAATCGACCCACGCTCAACCCCTCCCCACCTACTTAGCCTGACAGAAGCTTCTACTGTTTTGTTGTCGTGGCATACTACATACTTTTTACTAAACATTACGTGCTTAATAGTATGTGACGATGAGTATATAGTATGCAGTTGTAGTACGCTAGTATGGATATTCGGACATGACCCATGGTTCTCAGAACATTATGTGCTAGTGTAACGGATGTGAAACGGCTAGCTTAGTTAGCGGTGCGCGCTAAATAGCGTTTCAATCGGTTACGTCACTTGCTCTGAGACCTTGAAGTAGTAGTTCCCCTTGCTCTGCAAGGGCCGTGGTTTTTGTGGAGCGATGGGTAACGATGCTTCGTGGGTGACTGTTGTCGATGTGTGCAGAGGGTCCCTGGTTCGCGCTCGGGTATGGGCGAGGGGACGGACGTAAAATGATACTGTTACACTAGCTGGATTCCTTCTTCTCGAGTCTGAATAGAAAGTTGGACCAGGAAATGGCAATGATTGATCTGCTGTGACAGGGTAGTACTATGAAAGGCTCCAGCTATAACCAAGCCTAGGTTTCCAGAATATTCCTTGTATTGGCTAAAATAGCATTTTCCGAACGTTTATTTTGTCCAGTTTTGAGGAAATTCTGAATATGTTTACATGCGACTTCTGCTATCAGCCTACGAAGATGGCATTGAAAAGACAGGAGATGCCTGACCACCTCAGAAGGTAATCAGGGATGCAATGTGTGCGCATTTCTCCTCAGTCTGGAAGCAATCAGGCTACCGAAAGTGCATACAGTGGGCGAAGTCATCAGCACTAATCCCACATGTCTCCAGAAAACCTGTGTTTTGAGACCTGTAGGCACATTTTCATTATAATGTTGAGGGAAATATGTTCCTAGCATGTGATAAACGTGTTTGCTGGCTTCATAAATGCTAGCAAGCTAGCTAATATTTAAAAAAATATATTTTTTGGTTTGGCTAGAGTTATGCTAACCCATTTTCAATTCCTTTAGCATTGCTTGCTAGCTTGCTGGCTAGTTAAAGAGGTTAGCTTTGCTAGTTAGCTACTGGCATCAGTTGTTGTTGTGTTACTATCATATCTGGCCTATTCCACCATTTGTAGAATGCATTCTGGCATTTGAATATAGCGCTGGAAAAGATCATTCAGACACACTGTGGATATGGTAGACGCATCTAAATGTCGGTGTAGATGCATGATGCGTTCGGAATACCATGATCAGAATCCTAAAGCTGCATGAACTGTCAAGCCTAGACATGGCCCGTTAGAGCGGAAACAGGCAGCACATTACACTGCCTGCGGTGTGTAAAACAGGACTGTGGTGATAAGGACTGAATGGAGGAGGCGTGTGTGCTGCAAGGGACAGTCAGGCTAGGGAGGTGAACACATCACGGATTAGCAGACAACACTATAGTAAACTGTAGAATTTGGGAAAAGAGTGTGTATTGTCAAGGACACAGGAATAGGAAGGAGGGTGTGTGTATGTACCACCTCCCATCACACACACACACACACACGCTTCCACCTCCAATGAATAATTCAGAGGCCTGCAGCGAAAAGTGCACAGTCACCGATGGGGGCCACTCACCTCACACAACCCCTCCCCCACCGCCCCCATAATAACCCAGCACTTAATCTCTACTGAGAAACACACATCTAATCTGAATTGAGAAACATGCAAACAATCATATACAGTCACCCAGAAATACACATATACAGTCACCCAGAAATACACATATACAGTCACCCAGAACTACACATATACAGTCACCCAGAACTACACATATACAGTCACCCAGAAATACACATATACAGTCACCCAGAAATACACATATACAGTCACCCAGAAATACACATATACAGTCACCCAGAACTACACATATACAGTCACCCAGAACTACACATATACAGTCACCCAGAACTACACATATACAGTCACCCAGAAATACACATATACAGTCACCCAGAACTACACATATAGTCACCCAGAAATACACATATACAGTCACCCAGAAATACACATATACAGTCACCCAGAACTACATATATAGTCACCCAGAAATACACATATACAGTCACCCAGAACTACATATATACAGTCACCCAGAAATACACATATACAGTCACCCAGAAATACACATATACAGTCACCCAGAAATACACATATACAGTCACCCAGAAATACACATATACAGTCACCCAGAAATACATATATACAGTCACCCAGAAATACACATATACAGTCACCCAGAACTACACATATACAGTCACCCAGAACTACACATATACAGTCACCCAGAACTACACATATACAGTCACCCAGAAATACACATATACAGTCACCCAGAAATACACATATACAGTCACCCAGAACTACACATATACAGTCACCCAGAAATACACATATACAGTCACCCAGATATACACATATACAGTCACCCAGAAATACATATATACAGTCACCCAGAAATACACATATACAGTCACCCAGAACTACACATATACAGTCACCCAGAACTACACATATACAGTCACCCAGAACTACACATATACAGTCACCCAGAAATACACATATACAGTCACCCAGAAATACACATATACAGTCACCCAGAACTACACATATACAGTCACCCAGAACTACACATATACAGTCACCCAGAACTACACATATACAGTCACCCAGAAATACACATATACAGTCACCCAGAAATACACATATACAGTCACCCAGAACTACATATATAGTCACCCAGAAATACACATATACAGTCACCCAGAACTACATATATACAGTCACCCAGAAATACACATATACAGTCACCCAGAAATACACATATACAGTCACCCAGATATACACATATACAGTCACCCAGAAATACACATATACAGTCACCCAGAAATACACATATAGTCACCCAGAAATACACATATACAGTCACCCAGAACTACATATATACAGTCACCCAGAAATACACATATACAGTCACCCAGAAATACACATATACAGTCACCCAGATATACACATATACAGTCACCCAGAAATACACATATAGTCACCCAGAAATACACATATACAGTCACCCAGAACTACATATATACAGTCACCCAGAACTACACATATACAGTCACCCAGAAATACACATATACAGTCACCCAGATATACACATATACAGTCACCCAGAAATAGACATATACAGTCACCCAGATATACACATATACAGTCACCCAGAAATACACATATACAGTCACCCAGATATACACATATACAGTCACCCAGAAATACACATATACAGTCACCCAGAAATACACATATACAGTCACCCAGAAATACATATACAGTCACCCAGAACTACACATATACAGTCACCCAGAAATACACATATACAGTCACCCAGAAATACACATATACAGTCACCCAGAACTACACACATATACAGTCACCCAGAAATACACATATACAGTCACCCAGAAATACACATATACAGTCACCCAGAAATACACATATACAGTCACCCAGAACTACACATATACAGTAACACACACTTAAATACAGAAACACAAGCAAAGACATACAAACAAGAATACTGGGTAGTTGATATATGGAAAGCTCTCTCGGCTCTCTGATGGCTGCGGCTGCAAAAACAAGAACCAATCAGTGAGCATCTTAGAATCTGACAAACAGTAGTGGTTTACGTGTACAGGCTTCAACAACAACAGCAGCACCAACCAAGAGATTAGGAGAGATCAAATAAGGCCTTTTGTAATTATACTGAACAAATATATAAACACAAACATGCAAAAATGTCAATGATTTTACTGAGTTTGAATTCAAATAAGGAAATCTGTCAATTGAAATGAATTCATTAGGCCCTAATCTATGGATTTCACATGACTGGGAAGTGGCGTAGCCATGGGTGGGCCTGGGGGGGGCATAGGCCCACCCAGCTGGGAGCAAGGTCCACCCACTGGGGAGCCAGGCCCCACCGATCAAAATTTGTTTTTCCTCACAAAAGGGCTTTAATTACAGACAGAAATACTCCTCAGTTTCATCTGCAGGTGAAGTGGTCCTGGGACGGCGTGGTTGGGGTGGTTACTCGTGGCCTGTGGTTGTGACTGCCAAATTCTCTAAAATGGCATTGGAGGCAGTTTATGGTAGAGAAATCAACATCAATTCTCTGGCGGATCTGGTGGATATTCCTGCAGTCAGCATGCCAAATGCATGCTCCCTCAAAACTTCAGACACCTGTGGCATTGTGTCGTGTGACAAAACTGCACATTTTAGAGTGGCTTTTTATTTTCCCCAGCTCAAGGTGCACCTGTGTAATGATCATGGAGTTTTATCAGCTTCTGTCAGGTGGGTGGATTATCTTGGCAAAGGAGAAATGCTCACTAACAGAGATATAAACAAATGTGTGCACAACATTTTAGAGAAATAAGCTTTCTCTGCATATAGGATATTTTATTTCACCTCGTAAAACCTGGGACCAACACTTTACATGCTGCGTTTATATTGTTGTCCATTATATATCAATAGGGCTTCCTCCGTTCCGTTAGCTTTGTTTAAGCTGACAGGTAAACATAGATGTGCTCACGTCAGCATTATAGTATTGTAGTCAGTTGAATGATGCAAAACAACAGCAACCATTATGGAACTACTGATGCGTATACACTGTATTCTACTGTATTTCAGTCAATATCACTCCTACATTGCTTGTCCTAACATTTATATATTTTTTAATTCCATTCCTTTAAATTTATGTGTATTTTTGTGAATAGTTTTTTCTTTTACCAGGCAAGTCAGTTAAGAACAGGTGCCCTGGACACCATTTGTGAATTGATCGCCCCCAATCTAACTTCAGAGTTCGTTCTGTTAGGTGACCTAAACTGGGATATGCTTAACACCCTGGCAGTGCTACAATCTAAGCTAGATGCCATCAATCTCACACAAATCAGCAAGGAACCCACCAGGTAAACCCTAAATCCGTTAACATGGGAACCCTCATAGACATTATCCTGACCAATTTGCCCTCCAAATACACCTCCGCTGTTTTTAATCAGGATCTCAGCGATCACTGCCTCATTGCCTGTATCCGCTATGGGTCCGCGGTCAAACGACCACCCCTCATCACTGTCTCAAACGCTCCCTAAAACACTTCTGCGAGCAGGCCTTTCTAATTGACCTGGCCCGGGTATCCTGGAAGGATATTGACCTCATCCCGTCAGTCGAGGATGCCTGGTCATTCTTTAAAAGTAATTTCCTCACCATCTTAGATAAGCATGCCCTGTTCAAAAAATGCAGAACTAAGAACAGATATAGCCCACTCCAGACCTGGCTGCCCTTGACCAGCACAAACTGCAATAGCATCGAATAGGACTGCAATAGCATCAAATAGGACTGCAATAGCATTGAATAGTCCCCACGATATGCAACTGTTCAGGGAAGTCAGGAACCAATACATGCAGTCAGTCAGGAAAGCAAAGGCAAGCTTTTTCAAGCAGAAATGTGTGGTTCCCACTGATAAATCCATGATAATCGAACATTTCAATAAGCATTTCTCAACGGCTGGCCATGTCTTCCTCCTGGCTACTCCAACCCCGGCCAACAGCTCCAACAGTGTGTCAAATCGGAGGGCATGTTGTCCGGACCTCTGGCAGTCTCTATGGGGGAACCACAGGGTTCAATTCTCGGGCCGACTCTTTTCTCTGTATATATCAATGATGTCGCACTTGATGTGGGCGATTCCCTGATCCACCTCTACGCAGACGACACCATTCTGTATACTTCTGGCCCTTCCTTGGACACTGTGCTAACTAACCTCCAAATGAGCTTCAATGCCATACAACACTCCTTCCGTGGCCTCCAACTGCTCTTAAATGCGAGTAAAACCAAATGCATGCTTTTCAACTGTTCGCTGCCTGCACCCGCCCACCCGACTAGCATCACCACCCTGGACAGTTCCGACCTAGAATATGTGTACAACTATAAATACCTAGGTGTCTGGCTAGACTGTGAACTCTCCTTCCAGAATCATATTAAACTTCTCCAATCAAAAATAAAATCTAGAATCGGCTTTCTATTTTGCAACAAAGCCTCCCTCACTCACGCCGCCAAACTTACCCTAGTAAAACTGACTATCCTACCGATCCTCGACTTCGGCGATGTCATCTACAAAATAGCTTCCAACACTCAACTCAGCAAACTGAATGCAGTCTATCACAGTGCCATCCGTTTTGTTACCAAATCACCTTATACCACCCACCACTGCGACCTGTATGGTCTAGTCGCCAGACCCACTGGCTCCAGGTCATCTATCAGTTCTCTCAGTTCTCTGGTCACAATAACAACACCCACCCGTAGCACATGTTCCAGCAGGTATATCTCACTGATCATAACCAAAGCCAACCTCATTTGACCGCCTTTCCTTCCAGTTCTCTGCTGCCAGTGACTGGAAAGGAATTGCAAAAATCGCTGAACTTGGAGACTTATTTCCCTCACCAACTTTAAACATCAACTATCTGAGCAGCTAACCGATCGCTGCAGCTGTACGTAGTTCATCTGTATATAGCCTACCCAATCTATCTACCTTATCCCCATGCTGTTTTTATTTGATTTACTTTTCTGCTCTTTTGCACACCAGTATCTGTTAGTGTTTCATACTGGAGAGGGAATGCAGATCAACGACGCTGGACAGAGTGGAATCAGGTGTATCAAAAAGGCAGTTTATTGGTCAAAGATATCTTGTTCTACATCGTGCACGGATCTAGTTCATATAACCCCATGAGGGGTCAGGTGAAAAAGAGAACTTATACAGAGGTTACATTCATTTTTATACATAGAATAAAGTAGGTATAGCCTTGTCGTGACGTCTTCTGAATGGTCCCGTAGGGTTGGAGGCGGACCCGCTCTAGCCAGAGTAGAAGCCCCCATTGGTGCACAGCAGTCTTCTGTTCTGGGCACCCGACCATTAGCAGGGGAGAAGAGTTGTTTATTCTAGGAGATGTTTTTGTCAGGGATTCGTGAGGTAGAGGGCAGTTTACTATGGCTGGGTGTATGTGTTCATGCGATGGAATGTCTTTGTTTCCTGGAGTCGTAAGACAGCAAAGCTGAGGAGATAGTGTTAGGGGGTAGTTTTATTGTTGGCTGTGTGAGCTAGTTCCTGTTTTAGCAGGGGTACATAGTCAGGCGGTTTGGCTTGGCGCTGTATAATATATGAACTATGTATATGAATGTTTAAATATATTTATATAACATATCTCTACTTGCACATCATCATCTGCTCATTTATCACTGCAGTGTTAATCTGCTAAATTGTAACTATTCGCTCCTATGGCCTATTTATTGCCTACCTCCTCATGCCTTTTGCTCACACTGTATATAGACTTTCTTTTTTTCTACTGTGTCATTGACTTGTTTATTGTGTTATTGACTTGTTTATTGTTTACTCCATGTGTAACTCTGTGTTGTTGTCTGTGTCACACTGCTATGCTTTATCTTGGCCAGGTCGCAGTTGCAAATGAGAACTTGTTCTCAATTAGCCTACCTGGTTAAATAAAGGTGGAAAGAAATGTGACCTACTGGACTCAAACAAGGTTCAGAATGTCCACTGACTACCCTTCTATATTGCACACCCTTTAGTTTGTTCATTTTCATCTCAGCCTTCAGTGTGTCCCTTTTCATCTCACATGATTTTACACAAATGTTGTAAACTTTATCATTTCAATAGCTCCTTGGTCATATCATACTGACCTCAAACAAGGTTCAGAATGTACAATCAGTGGGCCTACACATTGCACACCCTCTAGTTTGTCCATTTACATCTGAACGAAACCCTGGTCTGGCTGACAGTGACTACCTCAGATAGATTAAGACAGGGGAGGTATGGGAAGATGGCAAAGTCAGATCCATAACTTCAGGATAAATAGTACCATTGCCCTTGGAGGGCTCTTCCAACCCTTACTCTGTGTGTCACCTGTTTGAGGGCGTCTCTCCAACGGCTAGGAGACAAACTGTCTCTGGCATGTTAGTACAGGGGGTAAGGAGACAACGAGGTAGCCCTCTAGCAGGGCTCTTCCAATCCCTCCCTGTATGTCACCTGTTTTCAGGTGTCGCTAATGGTACAAACCAAACGGGAGATACCTGCAGATGGTGATGGCTGTTGATCGTTTACGGAAGGTGGCAGTCGGTTCTGGAATATGGAGCTTTCAGTCAAGCATGAAAATGTGAGAGTGATTCCACCAGACTCAATGATTTGCTGCGGGGCTCTTGTAAACCTGACCTTAACAGGAAGCCAATCTGAGAATGATGGCTCAAAGTCCTGGGAGACGGCTGATGAAAGGGTACTACTGGCATCAGTCTGATCACAGAGCGGCTGTGGTGAAACGTACAAACACGCGTCCCCGTACACTTAGCTTACTCTAAACCGAAAAGGTTTGAATCGAACGCTGGCTTCGGCTGGACCGGCTAACAGTGGAGCTCTAAATGGAGATGGAATATAGGTAGCGGTTATGGACACTGCCGGGTCTCAGGTCCGCCTGGGTTTGGGACTCTACACATTCTATGTGGGAGCTCTCCTCCACACTCCTTGGAGCATGTTGTGGAAATGGCATGTGCCTTACCATTAGCTGACACTACCAGGCCTCAGGCTTGCCTGAGTGTGGGACACCACACATTGTAGGTGGTGAAGGAATCCTCCACGCTCACTAGACTCCAGGCAGAGACTAAACCCATTAGCCCTGCAGTGATAGGGCATTGCTTAGATCTGGATCATGCCCTACGAAGTGGGGAGAGGTATCTCCAGCTTGTCTGGGGAGGGAGGCCTGTAGTACCATTCACGCCCATTGATTTGCTGCGGACCCATAAAATGCATGGAAGAAGCCTAGGTTCCCACTGGGCACGGATCACTGAATGTCAACTTGATGAAATTCAAAGGAGCGTACCCAGCTTTTGTAATCCTGCTCAGTACGAGAGGAACCGCAGCTTCAGACATTTGGTGTATGTGCTTGGTTGAGGAGCCAATGGTGTGAAGCTACCTTCTGTGGGATTATGACTGAATGCCTCTAAATCAGAATCCCCCTAAACGTAACGATACAGTAGTGCAGCAGATCTTCAGTTGGCCCGGGAATAGCCTGCCTCTTTTGGCAGGTGAGTAGAGTCGTTCGTAACGGGGTTGGGTGCGGCCAGATGAGTTGCCGCCCCTCTCCTAAGGCACACCGCATGTTTGTGGGGAACCTGGTGCTAAATCACTCATAGACGACCTGATTCTGAGTCAAGGTTTCGTACGTAGCAGAGCAGCTCACTCGCTGCGATCTATTGAAAGTCAGCCCTCGATCCAAGCTTTTGTCGGGGACGGAAGGCATCTTCCTCCACCATCCTCCTTCTTTACTTACGGGTTACCAGGTGCACGCAGAAGGGGCCAGAGGCCAGACACAGAGTGTGAGAGAGCCCAGGCAGTCAGGAAGGCATAAGATATTGGGCTCTGGATAGGTAGGGGCCCTATAGGGGGCTAGGTGTTGGCAATATAGAAGCGTATTCAGTGTACATTCTGAACCTTGTTTGAGGGAGCTATTGAAATTATAAAGTTGACAAAATGTATGTAAAATCGTGTGAGATGAAAATTGACAAACCACAGGGTGTGCAATATATAAGACTTGTCAGTGGATATTCTTACAGCAGTTTAAGGGTTTTAGGTCACATTAACAGAGAGCTCTGGAAAATCGAAACAATGAAAAACAGAAAAATGTATGTAAAACTATGAAACTTTTAAAAATTCATGTAAAATCTCATGCGATGCAAATGGTCAAACTAAAGAGTGTTTAATGTGTAGGCCACTGAGTGTACGTTCTGAACCTTTGTTTTGAGGTGTGTGGGTCACATGACCAAGGTGCTATTGAATTTCAAAAATGTCAATAAATAATTTAAAATAGTGCGAGATGAAAATCGACAGTTTTGAACGTTTTAGGAGTAATGGTTAAAGAGCTGAAATTTGAAAAAAAAAAGATATTTGAAAAATGTGATTTGTCACTGTGTTGATGGTCGTAAGGAAAACGACAGGCGAATATCCTACCTGAATCTGTCTTTACCACGGTTTTTGTTGTTCTGTGCGTGGAGACATTCAGGCTTACTATTAGCATATAACTATCCATTCCAGGGCTGATAAATGTACTGTCGTCACTGATACCATACAATTCTCTCCAACTACTGTCAATCACGAGAGCGTTCAAGAAAAGCACCATGGTTTATTTTTTTGTACCTCTTGTTTCTCCCCAATTTCGTGGTATCCAATTGGTAGTTAGTCTTGTCCCATCGCTACAACTCTCGTACGGACTCGGGAGAGACCAATACACACTGTCAAGAACAGTGTGTGATCAGAGGTCTCGGCTGTTATATTGCGCTATCGCTATATGCAATTGCATATTCCCTCTCCGATAGAATTAATAGAAAAAAAGTAGCAAAGACGCTTAATTCTTAACACCAGAATTAGCTTCGGTGTGCTCGTTCCTGGTCGAAATAAATTGTTTGTTTTTTTCCCAAAGAAAAACGTCATAGGTAGGATATATATATATTGTTTTACTTGTAGAAATAGGTAAATGCATAATTTGTGTCATTGTTTTAATGCCTCGAATGTGCTTTGCATTTAGCACATATATGATGACAATGGCTAAAAATTTGGAATTTAGGTTGAAATAAATATGTTAGACTATCTCGGGAAAGCGCATCTAGATTTGCAATGTCAGTGATTTGGTTTCAAAATGCTGGATGATTAAATCGAATTGACATGTCAAATATTTTATCCTGGTTAAAACTGACTCAATCTAGTGTGAACAATGGTTGTATTTAACGTTTGCCATAGCAGTTTACATCGACAATGACCATGCAGTCTGTCCAATTTGCAAGGTATTGCATCGAGGTAAGGACTACGCAGTCGAGGGTTTCAACCAAAGGTGCACAGTATATACTCGCACTTTAGCCTACATTTGAATGCATGTATTTTAAATAAAGCATTCCATTTATATGTTGTAGATTTTTGACATTCAAGAGAAAATGACAGTTGCTAGATTTGGACACCGAGGGTAGGTTGGGTGTGTTCTATCTCGGCGATGAAGCCTCGTACAGACAGACTCCCACCAATTGTTTGCGATCCGGCGGAAACCCATTAATATCAATGTGACGCAATAAGCAAATCAAATCAAATCAAATTTATTTATATAGCCCTTCGTACATCAGCTGATATCTCAAAGTGCTGTACAGAAACCCAGCCTAAAACCCCAAACAGCAAACAATGCAGGTGTAAAAGCACGGTGGCTAGGAAAAACTCCCTAGAAAGGCCAAAACCTAGGAAGAAACCTAGAGAGGAACCGGGCTATGTGGGGTGGCCAGTCCTCTTCTGGCTGTGCCGGGTAGAGATTATAACAGAACATGACCAAGATGTTCAAATGTTCATAAATGACCAGCATGGTCGAATAATAATAAGGCAGAACAGTTGAAACTGGAGCAGCAGCAGTCAGGTGGAATGGGGACAGCAAGGAGCCATCATGTCAGGTAGTCCTGGGGCACTGTCCTAGGGCTCAGGTCCTCCGAGAGAGAGAGAAAGAAAGAGAGAATTAGAGAGAGCATATGTGGGGTGGCCAGTCCTCTTTTGGCTGTGCCGGGTGGAGATTATAACAGAACGTGGCCAAGATGTTCAAATGTTCATAAATGACCCAGCAGCTGCAACAAATTGCTGGGACCAGGATGGTTTGCGTTGTTGCATGCGTTGAACGAATCCAACTCGTGAGCTAGTTTTCTGTGCAGTCACAGAAACGGAAGATGATGAACCATCAAAGAAGATGAATATGTGTAGCTTTCGACATATGTTCATGGGATGGCTAGAATATACCCTTTTGACTAGCCAATACATACATTTAAAGTAATATTTGAAACGTCATATTGTTCAATGTTTTCTACCATTGTATGGCTTTTATCATCTGTCTACTACAAGGCCTACACTTTTAATTCTAAATTAAAGTTAATATTAGGCTGAACTTGATAATTATGATTATGCTTATTACTTTCATTATTATATCAATGTTATTTACATTTACATTTAAGTCATTTAGCAGACGCTCTTATCCAGAGCGACTTACAAATTGGTGCATTCACCTTATGACATCCAGTGGAACAGCCACTTTACAATAGTGCATATAAATCTTTTAAGGGGGGTGAGAAGGGTTACTTTATCCTATCCTAGGTATTCCTTAAAGAGGTGGGGTTTCAGGTGTCTCCGGAAGGTGGTGATTGACTCCGCTGTCCTGGCGTCGTGAGGGAGTTTGTTCCACAATTGGGGGGCCAGAGCAGCGAACAGTTTTGACTGGGCTGAGCGGGAACTGTACTTCCTCAGTGGTAGGGAGGCGAGCAGGCCAGAGGTGGATGAACGCAGTGCCCTTGTTTGGGTGTAGGGCCTGATCAGAGCCTGGAGGTACTGAGGTGCCGTTCCCCTCACAGCTCCGTAGGCAAGCACCATGGTCTTGTAGCGGATGCGAGCTTCAACTGGAAGCCAGTGGAGAGAGCGGAGGAGCGGGGTGACGTGAGAGAACTTGGTCTATATAGTCTATATATTGTAATCTATATATTAGTCATATATAATCCACTATAGTCGATTGCAATGGTTCTTCACAAAGAAAATGGTGCTGTTTCTATAAATACTGTTGGATGAACTGGTGGACAGGGTTTGGTAGTAACGGATTACATGCAATCCGTTACAACAAAACAAAGTGTAATTGTAATCCGTTACATTACCAGATTTTTTTGGGTAATCAGATTACATATACTTTTGAAAACTAGATGATTACCTCGAGGATTCATTTTCAATTCAGAAACGATGTTTGGGGAAAGAAAATATTTGACACGTCTCTGTTTTCGCAATGACATTCAAATCAGCATTGAAAAAATGTGCAAATTTCAATTTGTTCCACCTGAGGGAGTCTGACCACAAGTCAGAGACCACTATGATGACACACCAAATGTATTTGATGGATCGCGGGAAAAGAGCACGAATAGGCTTTTGTAGACTAAAATCCAAGCCATGTCTTCCAATGGTGCGACTGCTGTCAGCATCCAAAGATTATCCAACTTTAATAAACACTTGGGCTCTAGCAGCAGCTGCAAAGTGCAGATCCCAGCCTATGGAATAAAAGTGGGGCTTTTATTGCTCAATCTAATACATGCTGTTTAAAATATATAAATCCATAGGCCTAATGGACACATGCTCAAACTCACACACTGTTGATAGACTTAAAAGGGACAACCTGTTGTTGCTGCATCCATTTTAGGGTGTATAAATTATATATATTACAGTACCAGTCAAAGGTTTGGACACCCCTACTCATTCCAGTTTTTTTCTTATTTTTACTATTTTCTCTTTATTTGTATTATTTTCTACATTGTAGAATAATAGTGAAGACATCAAAACTATGAAATAACACATATGGAATCATGTAGTAACCAAAAAAGTGTTAAAGAAATCAAAATATATTTTAGATTCTTCAAAGTAGCCACCCTTTTTCTTGATGACAGCTTTGCACACTCTTGGCATTCTCTCAACCAGCTTCATGAGGTAGTCACCTGGAATGCATTTCAATTAAACGGTGCGCCTTGTTAAACGTCAATTTGTGGAATTTATTTCCTCCTTAATGTGTTTGAGCCAATCAGTTGTGTCGTGACAAGCCAGGGGTGGTATATGAAGATGGTCTTTTATAATAAAGACTCCCTGATGCCTCTCCTAGGTGAGGCGTTATTCTGTAACGAGTGAGCTGAGAATCGGTCCTCAAGTTCAGGGAGTGTTTTAATAAAATAACCGGAACATAATACAGAGCAAGAAACACTAACAGCACACAGGCAAGCAATAAGGTCTGTATAAGGAACCAAAGGGAATGACATAAGGGAGGTGATGGAATCCAAATGAGTCTGATGACGCACAGGTGCGCGTAACGATGGTGACAGGTGTGCGCCATAACGAGCAGCCTGGTGACCTTGAGGCTGGAGAGGGTGCACACTTGACAATAGGCCTCTAGAAAATTAAGCATGTGGCATTCATTGTTCACATGTAAATAGTACTTTTCAGTAGTGCTCAAAGCATGCCATTCCATGAGCACAGCATTTATTTTTCAAATCGAATCAATGAGCCCAATCAGTCCTCCATATGATAACAAAATCATAAACAACAGAGTAGGGCTAGCTAATAAGTGGGGTCATACTCAGGGGAAACAATTTGGCTAATCTATACTTCCATATTTCCAAGTCCTAGTCTTGAAGATCAACGGGTATAGCATTTATTGGAATGTCTGAGGTTCTGATCAAATCAAATCAAATGTATTTATATAGCCCTTCGTACATCAGCTGATATCTCAAAGTGCTGTACAGAAACCCAGCCTAAAACCCCAAACAGCAAGCAATGCAGGTGTAGAAGCACGATGGCTAGGAAAAACTCCCTAGAAAGGCCAAAACCTAGGAAGAAACCTAGAGAGGAAGCAGGCTATGTGGGGTGGCCAGTCCTCTTCTGGCTGTGCCGGGTGGAGATTATAACAGAACATGGCCAAGATGTTCATAACCAGCATGGTCGAATAATAATAAGGCAGAACAGTTGAAACTGGAGCAGCAGCACGGTCAGGTGGACTGGGGACAGCAAGGAGTCATCATGTCAGGTAGTCCTGGGGCACGGTCCTAGAGCTCAGGTCAGTTGAAACTGGAGCAGCAGCACGGCCAGGTGGACTGGGGACAGCAAGGAGTCATCATGTCAGGTAGTCCTGGGGCATGGTCCTCCGAGAGAGAGAAAGAAAGAGAGAAGGAGAGAATTAGAGAACGCACACTTAGATTCACACAGGACACCGAATAGGACAGGAGAAGTACTCCAGATAACAAACTGACCCTAGCCCCCCAACACAAACTACTGCAGCATAAATACTGGAGGCTGAGACAGGAGGGGTCAGGAGGCACTGTGGCCCCATCCGAGGACACCCCCGGACAGGGCCAAACAGGAAGGATATAACCCCACCCACTTTGCCAAAGCACAGCCCCTTGATAGACTTTGTTTTTTAAAATCATATTATTATATGTAGTAGAAAGCGATGGGTTAGAAGAAGCCTACATAACCAACCCATAAAGTAAAATGTAACATCCATATATGGCCAGCTATGTAAACTTTAACATTAATTTATCCTACAATAGATGTCGTTCAATTGGTAACATACATTTTAGTATTCTTCCAATGCCTCTTAAGGGGAAAGTAATCTAAAAGTAACTAGTAACTAATGGATTACATTTAGAAAGTAACCTTCCCAACTCTGCTGGTGGATGACAAGTTATCTTTCATTCTACAATGAGACCGAAACTGAGAAAGCCTCTTGCCATCATCTTAACGAATTGCTTATTAAAATAAATGATATGGCTAAACCGCTATGGCCTATGGTTTGCAGCTGCTGCCTCACTCATACTGCTCTCCTTCTCTGCCCCTTGATGTGGTTGTCTCTCAGTTTGCACCACTTCCTCTACAATCATCCTCTGCAAACTGTGAAATAAATATTCAAATGATTAACTAGTATTAAACACACACACACACAGAGAAAAAAGCAAACAAACATTAGAAACCATTACACCAACCTTTCTCCAGGCAGCAGAAGTGTCAAGAATTGCTGTATACTCTGACACACAAAGCATCAAACCCATAGGTTTTGATTGATCTGTGGCACATTGGTTTCACACTTTGTAAATAATACCATAAGGGAAAGTAGCATGTCTGTTTTGAGGACCTGACGCTGCTTCGCTTTTCAACTACCTCAAATCTAGCTAGTTGGAGTCTGTGTGTATACTACTGTTTGTATCACCACAAGGTAAAGCAACGCACAAGTTGAAAATGTGCGGTACACAGAATGCAGCATCCCCAATGTACCATTGCAGACTGCTCCAATGACAATGAATGACTGAGTTTGATGCATCTGGTGGACATGAGGCTTGAGGAATGGGGATGCAAATGATGAAATTTGTACTATTTCTTTAAACTGGGGGTGCCTATGTAACCGATGCGAAATGGCTAGCTAGTTAGCGGTGGTGCGCGCTAATAGCGTTTCAAGCGTTTCAATTGAAGTAATTGTTCCCTTTAATCTGCAAGGGTTGTGTCTTTTGTGGAGCGATGGGTAACAATGCTTCGTGGGTGGCTGTTGTTGATGTGTGCAGAGGGTCCCTGGTTCGAGCCCAGGTAGGGGCGAGGAGAGGGGCGGAAGCAATACTGTGACACCTAAATAGCCTACCACTGCGTCACATTTCATGCAGTATAAAAAAGCATTTCAACCTTTTCCTATTAAACTGTGTAAGGTATTTGATTTGCTGTATTTCGTCCACTAACATTACATTGTTTCATCCTTGCTCACAGGTGAAAGAAATCATGCCTTTCGGTAACACCCACAACAAGCTGAAGATGAACTACTCCGCGGAGCAGGAGTACTCCGACCTGAGCCAGCATAACAACCTGCGGGACAAGGAAACTCCAAGTGGATTTACAGTGAATGATGTCATTCAAACTGGGGTTGATAACCCAGGTAAATAGCCTTATACTTCATTCACATTATGCCTTATTCACATGACATCTGAGCAGTCTGTTACGTTTCACCGGATGTCATTTAAACGGGGACCCTCCGCAACGGAGTGGTATCGCAGCGCTCCTTGCGATTGAAGGCTTTCTATTCTGGTTAGAGCCAGTTTGTGCTGTTCTGTGAAGGGAGTAGTACACAGAATTTTACGAGATCTTCAGTTTCTTGGCAATTTCTCTAATGGAATTAATTAGCCTTCATTTCTCAGAACAATAATAGACTAACGAGTTTCAGAAGAAAGTTATTTGTTTCTGGCCATTTTGAGCCTGTAATCGAACCCACAAATGCTGATGCTCCAGATTCTCAGTTTTATTGCTTCTTTAATCAGAGCAACAGTTTTCAGCTGTGCTAACATAATTGCAAAAGGGTTTTCTAATGATCAATTAGCCTTTTAAAATGATAAACTTGGATTAACTAACACAACGTGCCATTGGAACACAGGAGTGATGGTTGCTGATATTGGACCTCTGTACTCCTATGTAGATATTCCATAAGTAATCAGCCGTTTCCAGCTACAGTAGTCATTTACAATACTAACAATGTCTACACTGTATTTCTGATCAACTTGATGTTATTTTAATGGACATAAAATGTGCTTTTCTTTAAAAAACAAGGACATTTCTAAGTGACCCTAAACTTTTGAACGGTAGTGTATATTCATGAAATATACACACACAGTGATGTTTTTTTTTGACACAGTGATGATTTAAAGATTAAATTAAATAGACTGCATGGGTGATTTAAGCCAATTATATGAATGTTGCCTTCCATTTTAGTTTATTGTGATGGTAATGCTCTGTAAGCTAGTTTGACTTGCTAGAAATTTAGAGAGACAAGTTGAGGAAAAAGTTACGAAACAAATCATGTTTTATTATAACCTGAACAAAATGTTTCTCCTATATTGAATTAAAGTTTTTTTTGTAATCTCCCAAAATACATCACGATGTGTATGTACGGGGCATTAGAATAGTAAAATACACAAGGTGCAATTTCAAAATTTGGTTGTGCATCAACAGTTTCTCTCCTTTTATGTCAGTCACTGACAGTCACTCAAAGACCTGGCAGTGTGGTGCCAGGACAACAACCTCCAGCTCAATGTGAGCAAGACAAAGGAGCTGATCGTGGACTACAGGAAAATGACATACCCAAATCTAACTGCCTGTAGCTCAGGACCTGAAGCAAGGATTTGCATATTCTTGACACCATTTGAAAGGAAACACTTTTGAAGTTTGTGGAAATGTGAAATGAATGTAGGAGAACATAACACATTAGATCCGATAAAAGATAATACAAAGAAAAAAACAACTTTAAAAAAATGTGAACAGAAATGCAAGAGAAAGGCCAAAATTGTTTATTCTAACCCATATGTAATTTAGACTTTGGCCACTAGATGGCAGCACTATATGTGCAAAGTTTTGGTGATCCAATGAACCATTGCATATCTATTCAAAATGTTGTATCAAGACTGCCCAAATGTGCTTAATTGGTTTATTCATACATTTCAGGTTCATACTTGTGCACTCTCCTCAAACAACAGCATGTTATCCTTTCACTGTAATAGCTACTGTAAATTAGCCAGTGCAGTTAGATGACAAGAATTTAAGATTTCTGCCCATGTCAGACATGTCTATGTTCTGGGATTTTTTTTGTCTATGTTCTGGGATCTTTTGTTTCTTACAACCTCAGTCGAATCACATTAGCCTACGTTAGCTCAACCATCCCACGGACGGGACACCGATCCTGAAGAAGTCCCATTCACATCGACAGGGCTGTAGTGGAGCGGGTAAAAAGTTTCAACTTCCTTGGTGTCCACATCACCAAGACAGTCGCAAAGAGGGCACGACAACACCTTTCCCCCCTGAGGAGACTGAAAAGATTTGGCATGGGTCCCCAGATCCTCAAAAAGTTCTGCAGCTGCACCATCAAGAGCATCCTGACCGGTTGCATCAATGCCTGGTATGGGAACTGCTCGGCATCTAACCATAAGGTGCTATAGAGGGTGGTGCGTATGGCCCAGTACATCATTGGGGCCAAGCTTCCTGACATCCAGGACCTACAGTTGAAGTCGGAGGTTTACATACACTTAGGTTGGAGTCATTAAAACAAATTTTTCAACCACTCCACAAATTTCTTGTTAACAAATTATAGTTTTGCCAAGTCCGTTAGGACATCTACTTTGTGCATGACACAAGTAATTTTTCCAACAATTGTTTACAAACAGATTATTTCCCTTATAATTCACTGTATCACAATTCCAGTGGGTCAGAAGTTGACTGTGCCTTTAAAATGTCAGAAAATGATGTCTTGGCTTTAGAAGCATCTGATAGGCTAATTGACACCATTTGAGTCAAATGGAGGTGTACCTGTGGATGTATTTCAAGGCCTACCTTCAAACTCAGTGCCTCTGCTTGGCATCATGGGAAAATCAAAAGAAATCAGCCAAGACCTCAGAAAAAAAAGTATGCAAGTATAAACACCATGGGTTCATGCAGCCGTCATATCGCTCAGGAAGGAGACGCGTTCTGTCTCCTAGAGATGAACGTACTTTCATGCGAAAAGTGCAAATCAATCCCAGAACAACAGCAAAGGACCTTGTGAAGATGGTGGAGGAAACAGGTACAAAAGTATCTAAATCCACAGTAAAACGAGTCCAATATCAACATAACCTGAAAGGCCGCTCAGCAAGGAAGAAGCCACTGCTCCAAAACCGACATAAAAAGCCAAACTACGGTTTGCAACTGCACATGGGGACAAAGATTGTACTTTTTGGAGAAATGTCCTCTGGTCTGATGAAACAAAAAAAAGAACTGTTTGGCCATAATGACGATCGTTATGTTTGGAGGATAAAGGGGAGGCTTGCAAGCCGTAGAACACCATGCCAACCATGAAGCATGGGGGTAGCAGCAATATGTTGCGGATTTGCTTTGCTGCAGGAGGGACTGGTGCACTTCACAAAATAGATGGCACCTTGAGGGAGGAAAATTATGTGGATATATTGAAGCAACATCTCAAGACAACATCAGTCAGGAATTTAAAGCTTGGTTGAAAATGGATCTTCCAAACGGACAATGACCCCAAGCATACTTCCAAAGTTGTGGCAAAATGGCTTAAGTACAACAAAGTCAAGGTATTGGAGTGGCCATCACAAAGCCCTGACCTCAATCCCATCGACAATTTGTGGGCAGAACTGAAAAAGCGTGTACGAGCAAGGATGCCTGACTCAGTTACACTCAGTTACACCAGCTCTGTCAGGAGGAATGGGCCAAAATTCCCCCAACTTATTATGGGAAGCCTGTGGAAGGCTACCCGAAATGTTTGACCCAAGTTAAACAATTTAAAGGCAATGCTAATACTAATTGAGTGTATGTAAACTTCTGACCCACTGGGAATGTGATGAAAGAAATAGAAGCTGAAATAAATCATTCTCTCTACTATTATTCTGACATTTCATATTCTTAAAATAAAGTGGTGATCCTAACTGACCTAAGACAGTGAATTTTTACTAGGATTAAATGTCAGGAATTGTGAAGAACTAAGTTTAAATGTATTTGGCTAAGATGTATGTAAACTGCTAACTTCATCTGTATATGCGAGGCGGTGTCAGAGCAAGGCCCCAAAAGATGCCAAAGACTCCAGTCACCCAAGTCATAGACTGTTCTCTCTGCTACCGCACGGCAAGCGGCACCGGAGTGCCAAATCTAGGACCAAAAGGCTCCTTAACAGATTCTACCCCAAGCCATAAGACTACTGAACAATGAATCAAATGACCACCTGGACAATTTACGTTGACACGCCTCCCCTCCCTTTGTTTTTACACTGCTGCTACTCACTGTTTATTATCTATGCATAGTCACTTTACCCCTACCTACATGTACAAAATAACTAGACTAAGCTGTACCCCCGCACATTGACTCGGTACCGGTACCCCCTGTATATAGCCTCCACATTGACTCTGTACCGGTACCCCCTGTATATAGCCTCCACATTGACTCTGTACCGGTACCCCCTGTATATAGCCTCCACATTGACTCGGTACTGGTACCCCTGTGTATAGCCTCCACATTGACTCGGTACCGGTACCCCTGTATATAGTCTCCACATTGACTCGGTACCGGTACCCCTGTATATAGCCTCCACATTGACTCTGTACCGGTACCCCTGTATATAGCCTCCACATTGACTCTGTACCGGTACCCCCTGTATACAGCCTCCACATTGACTCGGTACCGGTACCCCTGTATATAGCCTCCACATTGACTCGGTACCGGTACCCCCTGTATATAGCCTCCACATTGACTCTGTACCGGTACCCCCTGTATATAGCCTCCACATTGACTCGGTACCGGTACCCCCTGTATATAGCCTCCACATTGACTCTGTACTGGTACCCCCTGTATATAGCCTCCACATTGACTCGGTACCGGTACCCCCTGTATATAGCCTCCACATTGACTCGGTACCGGTACCCCCTGTATATAGCCTCCACATTGACTCTGTACCGGTACCCCCTGTATATAGCCTCCACATTGACTCGGTACCGGTACCCCCTGTATATAGCCTCCACATTGACTCGGTACCGGTACCCCCTGTATATAGCCTCCACATTGACTCTGTACCGGTACCCCCTGTATATAGCCTCCACATTGACTCGGTACCGGTACCCCCTGTATATAGCCTCCACATTGACTCTGTACCGGTACCCCCTGTATATAGCCTCCACATTGACTCGGTACCGGTACCCCCTGTATATAGCCTCCACATTGACTCGGTACCGGTACCCCCTGTATATAGCCTCCACATTGACTCGGTACCGGTACCCCCTGTATATAGCCTCCACACTGACTCGGTACCGGTACCCCCTGTATATAGCCTCCACATTGACTCTGTACCGGTACCCCCTGTATATAGTCTCCACATTGACTCGGTACCGGTACCCCTGTATATAGCCTCCACATTGACTCTGTACCGGTACCCCCTGTATATAGCCTCCACATTGACTCTGTACCGGTACCCCCTGTATACAGCCTCCACATTGACTCGGTACCGGTACCCCCTGTATATAGCCTCCACATTGACTCGGTACCGGTACCCCCTGTATATAGCCTCCACATTGACTCTGTACCGGTACCCCTGTATATAGCCTCCACATTGACTCGGTACCGGTACCCCCTGTATATAGCCTCCACATTGACTCTGTACAGGTACCCCCTGTATATAGCCTCCACATTGATACGGTACCGGTACCCCCTGTATATAGCCTCCACATTGACTCGGTACCGGTACCCCCTGTATATAGCCTCCACATTGACTCTGTACCGGTACCCCCTGTATATAGCCTCCACATTGACTCGGTACCGGTACCCCCTGTATATAGCCTCCACATTGACTCGGTACCGGTACCCCTGTATATAGCCTCCACATTGACTCTGTACCGGTACCCCTGTATATAGCCTCCACATTGACTCGGTACCGGTACCCCTGTATATAGCCTCCACATTGACTCTGTACAGGTACCCCCTGTATATAGCCTCCACATTGATACGGTACCGGTACCCCCTGTATATAGCCTCCACATTGACTCGGTACCGGTACCCCCTGTATATAGCCTCCACATTGACTCGGTACCGGTACCCCCTGTATATAGCCTCCACATTGACTCGGTACCGGTACCCCCTGTATATAACCTCCACATTGACTCGGTACCGGTACCCCTGTATAAAGCCTCCACATTGACTCGGTACTGGTACCCCCTGTATATAGCCTCCACATTGACTCGGTACCGGTACCCCCTGTATATAGCCTCCACATTGACTCGGTACCGGTACCCCCTGTATAAAGCCTCCATATTGACTCTGTACAGGTACCCCCTGTATATAGCCTCCACATTGACTCTGTACCGGTACCCCCTGTATATAGCCTCCACATTGACTCGGTACCGGTACCCCCTGTATATAGCCTCCACATTGACTCTGTACCTGTACCCCCTGTATATAGCCTCCACATTGACTTGGTACCGGTACCCCCTGTATATAACCTCCACACTGACTCGGTACCGGTACCCCCTGTATATAGCCTCCACATTGACTCGGTACCGGTACCCCTGTATATAGCCTCCACATTGACTCGGTACCGGTACCCCTGTATATAGCCTCCACATTGACTCGGTACCGGTACCCCCTGTATATATCCTCCACATTGACTCGGTACCGGTACCCCCTGTATATATCCTCCACATTGACTCGGTACCGGTACACCCTGTATATAGCCTCCACATTGACTCTGTACCGGTACCCCCTGTATATAGCCTCCACATTGACTCGGTACCGGTACCCCCTGTATATAGCCTCCACATTGACTCGGTACCGGTACCCCTGTATATAGCCTCCACATTGACTCGGTACCGGTACCCCCTGTATATAGCCTCCACATTGACTCGGTACCGGTACCCCCTGTATATAGCCTCCACATTGACTCGGTACCGGTACCCCCTGTATATAGCCTCCACATTGACTCGGTACCGGTACCCCCTGTATACAGCCTCCACATTGACTCGGTACCGGTACCCCCTGTATATAGCCTCCACATTGACTCGGTACCGGTACCCCCTGTATATAGCCTCCACATTGACTCGGTACCGGTACCCCCTGTATATAGCCTCCACATTGACTCGGTACCGGTACCCCCTGTATATAGCCTCCACATTGACTCGGTACCGGTACCCCCTGTATATAGCCTCCATATTGACTCTGTACCTGTACCCCCTGTATATAGCCTCCACATTGACTCGGTACCGGTACCCCCTGTATATAATCTCCACACTGACTCGGTACCGGTACCCCCTGTATATAGCCTCCACATTGACTCGGTACCGGTACCCCCTGTATAGAGCCTCCACATTGACTCTGTACCGGTACCCCCTGTATATAGCCTCCACATTGACTCGGTACCGGTACCCCCTGTATATAGCCTCCACATTGACTCTGTACCGGTACCCCCTGTATATAACCTCCACACTGACTCGGTACCGGTACCCCTGTATATAGCCTCCACATTGACTCGGTACCGGTACCCCCTGTATAGAGCCTCCACATTGACTCGGTACCAGTACCCCCTGTATATAGTCTCCACATTGACTCTGTACCGGTACCCCCTGTATATAACCTCCACATTGACTCGGTACCGGTACCCCCTGTATATAGCCTCCACATTGACTCGGTACCGGTACCCCCTGTATATAACCCCGTTATTGTTATTTTTATTTGACTATTTGTACTTTAGTTTATTTAGTACATATTTTGTTCACTATTTCTTGAACTGTATTGTTGGTTAAGGGCTTGTAAGTAAGCATTTCACGGTAAGGTTTACACCTGTTGTATTCGGAGCATGTGACAAATACTATTTGATTTGATTTGATTAACATGTCGCCTAACAATTTTTTTAATTGGTAAATTAATCTAGCCAGCAATCTAAACTTGTAGTAATCATGGCCGAATAGCGATCTGGCACACAGGGTTAGGTTCCTAGGGACTCTGACCTCCAGGGGGCCCGCCATTGATTTTATTAGTCACTCCCACTCAGATATCAGCCTTATGCCTTATGACATAACACTGGCTCTCTTGCGCAACATGCGCACCTGCGGTCATATCATTCCCACAGCTGTGTGTTAATAGTGTTACCTTTTGTTATTATGTTTAACCCACTATTGTAGCCTATAACTTCATATCCAGTTTGTATACCGACCTTTACCCGTGCAACAATGAATGGTAAGATGGTATGGTAATGGTAAGAGGTTGCGGATTGATAATAGGCGATAGAAAAAAATAGTGCAATGCCATGATAGGTTTTTATATAGATAAAATATTGACGACTGTACAAAATATGTTGTTTTTTTTTACAGAGGAAGTGGGTGTGCTTGGACCCGACCTGGTGGCAGAAATGGTTAATCTATCGCCTGCAATGCAGGGCAGTCCCAAAACAGTACATGGGAAGTTTAGGCATAAACTGAAAATGCCAAAAATACCAGGCTTTGTGCGACGGAGCCCCAAACCCATAGTGGAGAGCAATCCTCCTCAAACAGGTACATTTAACTACAGTATTAATTGGTCAGAATTTGTCTTCAGCATTCTATCTGATGTGTGTATAATTTACAGCGTTTTCAGAAACTATTCATAGTCCTTGATGTTACGAATAACTATGAGTGGTGGATGGAATCAGGCGCAGAGAGCAGGGAGGGGTCTGTCGTTTATCAAATGTATTACACCGGTGCAACCGAAAAAAATCACGCCAACACACAGGGCGTATATAGGTTGCCAGTCCAAAACAACAGGACAAAATAGACCAGAGAATAAAGATAAGAAAACAAATCACACCATCAAACACAGAGTAACAATAAACAAGCCCGCACAAAATACCCAGCGGGCCTAGTGCCCTTAAATACCCTACAAACAAACCCTAATACAAAACAGGTGTACCCAATTAACCACTAACCAACACAAACGGAAAAGGAATCGATGGCAGCTAATAGGCCGGTGACGACGACCGCCGAGCCCCGCCCAAACAGGAAGAGGCACCCTCTTCAGCGAGGTTCGTGACACTTGACTTATTCCACATTTTGTTGTGTTACTGCCTGAATTCAAAATTGCCTAAATATGTATTTATTTCTCACACATTACCCCATAATTACAAAATGGAATCTTGTTTTTTGAGAGAAAAAAAAAATCACATTTATTGAAAACAAAATACAGAAATATCTCATTTTACAGAAGTATTCAAACCCGTGAGTCAATAGTTTGTAGAAGCACCATTGTGTCAGCGATTAGGTGAATGGATAAGCGGAGTCAGGGGCAGGACACAGGTATGAGTCATCATCTGAATTTACTCAAAATGTAAGAAATGTTCCAACAAGGAAAAACACAAATATCCAGAGCACAAAGAACGAACCCACATGACAATGACAATCACTCACAAAACAGAAAGGGAAGCCAGAGGGTTAAATAAGGAACATTGATTATGGAATGGAAACCAGGTGTGTATAATGAAGACAAAACAAATGGAAAATGAAACATGGATCGGTGGTGACTAGAAAGCCGGTGACGTCGACCACCGAATGCCGCCCGAACAAGGAGAGGGACCAACTTCGGCAGAAGTCGTGACACATTGGCAGCAATTCAATCTTTGAGTCTTTCTGGGTAAATCTCTAAACGCTTTCCACTCCTGGACTGGTCAACATTTCCCCATTTATCTTTTTCAAAATTCTTCAAGCTCTGTCAAATTGGTTGTTGATTATTACTAGACAACCATTTTCAGGTCTTGCCGTAGATTTAAGTCAAAACTGTAACTCGGCCACTCAGGAACATTCACTGTCTACTTGGGAAGCAACTCCAATGTAGATTTGGCCTTGTGTTTTAGGTTATTGTCCTGATGGAATTCATCTCCTAGTCTGGTGGAAAGCAGACTGAACCAGGTTTTCCTCTAGGATTTTGCCTGTGCTTAGTTCCATTCTGTTAGTTTTTTATACTGAAAAGCTCCCCAGTCCTTAACAATTACAAGTATACCCATAACATAAATAGTTAATGTCTGAAAACATAATTCCACTTTGACATTATGCGGTATTGTGTGTAGGCCAGTGACTACAATCTCCATTTAATCCATTTAAAATTCAGGCCCTACAAAATGTGGAAAAAGACAAGGGTGTGAAGTATATAGACTAAGCTGTCTACTTTAAGGTTAACTCCAATGTACTATACTATGAAGTAGCCTGTATGAAGTACTAGCCTACTAGCTCAGTATATTGATTTGTCATATTTATTATCCCTAAAGAGGAATTCTAAATGGAAAAAATTAAGTGTCATGTTATATTTTCGTTCACCACGAGAAATTATTTGCACTATATATACACTGCTCCAAAAAATAAAGGGAACACTAAAATAACACATGCTAGATCTGAATGTATGAAATATTCTTATAAAATACTTTTTTACATAGTTGAATGTGCTGACAACAAAATCACACAAAAATGTTCAATGGAAATCACATTTATCAACCCATGGAGGTCTGGATTTGGAGTCACACTCAAAATTAAAGTGGAAAACCACACTACAGGCTGATCCAACTTTGATGTAATGTCCTTAAAACAAGTCAAAATTAGGCTCAGTAGTGTGTGTGGCCTCCGCGTGCCTGTATGACCCCCCTACAACGCCTGGGCATGCTCCTAATGAGGTGGCAGATGGTCTCCTGAGGGATCTCCTCCCAGACCTGGACTAAAGCATCCGCCAACTCCTGGACAGTCTGTGGTGCAACTTGGCGTTGGTGGATGGAGTAAGACATGATGTCCCAGATGTGCTCAATTGGATTCAGGTCTGGGGAACGGGCGGGCCAGTCCATAGCATCAATGCCTTCCTCTTGCAGGTACTGCTGACACACTCCAGCCACATGAGGTCTAGCATTGTCTTGCATTAGGAGGAACCCAGGGCCAACCGCACCAGTATATGGTCTCACAAGGGGTCTGAGGATCTCATCTCGGTACCTAATGGCAGTCAGGCTACCTCTGGCGAGCACATGGAGGGCTGTGCGGCCCCCACAAAGAAATGCCAACCCACACCATGACTGACCCACCGCCAAACCGGTCATGCTGGAGGATGTTGCAGGCAGCAGAACGTTCTCCACGGCGTCTCCGGACTGTCACGTCTGTCACATGTGCTCAGTGTGAACCTGCTTTCATCTGTGAAGAGCACAGGGCGCCAGTGGCGAATTTGCCAATCTTGTTGTTCTCTGGCAAATGAAAAACGTCCTGCACGGTGTTGGGCTGTAAGCACAACCCCCACCTGTGGACGTCGGGCCCTCATACCACCCCCATGGAGTCTGTTTCTGACCGTTTGAGCAGACACATGCACATTTGTGGCCTGCTGGAGGTCATTTTGCAGGGCTCTGGCAGTGCTCCTCCTGCTCCCCCTTGCACAAAGGCGGAGGTAGCAGTCCTGCTGCTGGGTTGTTGCCCTCCTACGGCCTCCTCCACGTGTCCTGATGTACTGGCCTGTCTCCTGGTAGCGCCTCCATGCTCTGGACACTACGCTGACAGACACAGCAAACCTTCTTGCCACAGCTCGCATTGATGTGCCATCCTGGATGAGCTGCACTACCTGAGCCACTTGTATGGGTTGTAGACTCCGTCTCATGCAACCACTAGAGTGAAAGCACTGCCAGCATTCAAAAGTGACCAAAACATCAGCCAGGAAGCATAGGAACTGAGAAGTGGTCTGTGGTCCCCACCTGCAGAACCACTCCTTTATTGGGGGTGTCTTGCTAATTGCCTATAATTTCCACCTGTTGTCTATACTATTTGCACAACAGCATGTGAAATTTATTGTCAATCAGTGTTGCTTCCTAAGTGGACAGTTTGATTTCACAGAAGTGTGATTGACTTGGAGTTACATTGTTTTGTTTAAGTGTTCCCTTTATTTTTTTGAGCAGTGTATATATATATATATATATATATATATATATATATATATATATATATATATGTATGTGTGTCACCGTTCATTGTCACGTACAGACTGCACTAAAATAACTATTCAATCATTGTACTTGGTGGTCTGTGAAAAAAAACTTATTTTTTTCCCAGAGGTGATTATGGACTTTTTGGAGAACCTGAAGGAAAATCTCTTGGTGGAGGCTTGCCAGCAGTTGCTCTTGCGAGAGGACAAGCTATTTGGCCAAGAAACCATGACGGTAGAGGGGTTGGTTCAGGTTTGCAACGAGGACGATAAAGACACGCTCCAAAAAGACTATGAAACCCTGCTGCTCCACTTATGGATGGCAGTTCACACCACCTTTAATTCCACACCCTCAGGAGAACACCTAGAGATACTTCGGAGTGCGGTGGAAACCATAACGCTGCTGGAAGAGAAGGACCAGCAATGGGAAGGGCGGCCCGAGGGCAGCAGCGAGGCCCCCGTGTGGCGGCCACACCAGTGCCGGCACACCCACGACACCCTGCTTGAAAAAATGGTGGATTCTCAAATGAGGAATGCGACATTGGAAGAGGACAATATTAGCGTTAACAGTGTGGACAACCTGTCAACGTCCATGAAAAGGGAGGTATGTAGGATGGGCAAGCGTCTGAAGGAGGACGTTCTCAGAGTGGCCAGGGACATAAGGGACTGCTACCCCCCAGACTTTGACGTGTGCAACTTGTATGTGAGACTTTACCATCAGAAGTTCTCAGCAAGGTTAACAGAACTGGCCCGCTCTGGGCTCGATGTGGATGACTGTAACTACCTCCTCTGCTGGGTGAACAATTACTATCCAAAGTAAGTGGGAAATGGGAAGGCAGTTGCCCTGGATTCTTGAAGGGCTTGATAACAATCAGTGGGAGTGATTGGGGCAATTGTGCAATCTTCTTAAAAAACAAACAAATCACATTTAAGTGATGTCAAACCGCATATGTAATTGATTTGAGTTGATTGGGCCATTACATTTAGAAAATTGCACAATTTCCCCTGTCACTGCCATTGATTGTTAGCTAGCAGTGGCTAAAGTTAGCTGAAGTTTGTAGTGGCTGTTTAAAGAACTGAACCATGGATTATAGTTTCTCCAGACCCATTATAGTTTCTCCAGACTATTTACATTATGATGAATCATTTAGAAAAGTTGTAAAATCCTGACCTTCCCCTTTAAAAAAAGGCTAGTTCCCCTTTTTAGAAAGTCTGCTAACATAAATAAATAAAGTTTTTCTACATTATCCTCCTGCCTTGTACAGTCTGAGTGTTTCTGAGATGTCTCGTATGGTTTCTATCAATGACTTGATGTCATTTACAACATGTTTATATCTGTTTCAGTGACATCTTAAAACACAAAGACCTTGAGGGGCACATCAACATGGAGTCTTTGGGAACTCTTTTATCTGAGAAGGATCTCACAACATTGGAGGAGCAGTATCTACTACAAAAAGAGGTAAACAGGATGCCAGAAACAGCTACATCTAATGAACAGGCTAAATCCATGTGTATACGTCTAGACCACCCTTTCAGAGTAGCGTCTGTTTGTGCTGTCTTGCCAACTCCTATGGTGTGTTAACGACCATACACTCTTAGAAAAAAACAACAACGTTATTTCCAATTCTAAAGCACTCTGAAAGTAGCCCGGTCCAAGATGTTTGCGCTATCTTTCCAATCCCTACACTCTTAGAAAAAAAATAATTCCAAAAGGGGTTTTCAGCTCTCCCCATAGGATAACCCTTGAATAAACCTTTATGGCTGTAACAACAGATTTCCTCTTCTTCATCTGAAGAGGTGTAGCAAGGATCGGACCAAAACACAGCGTGGTGAGTGTCCATGTTTTCAATAGAAAAACTGAAAACGACAGAATACAAAATAACAAAGTGAATATAAACGAAACAGTCCCGTGTGGCACAAACACTGACACAGGAAACCAACACCCACAAAACAACAGTGAAAACCAGGCTACCTAAATATGGTTCTCAATCAGGGACAACGATAAACAGCTGCCTTTGATTGAGGACCATATCAGGCCAAACACAGAAATAGAAAAACATAGAAACACAAAATATAGACTTCACGCCCTGACCATACTAAATAAAGACAAAACAAAGGAAATAAAGGTCAGAACGTGACAATGGCTCCAGGTAGAACCCTTTCCACAGAGGGTTCTACATGGAACTCAAAAGAGTTCTACCTGGAACCAAAAAGGGTTCTCCTATGGGAACAGCCGAAGAACCCTTTCGGAACCCTTTTTTCTAAGAGTGTGTACTTTCAGAGTAGCCTGGTCCCAAATCTGTTTGTGCTGTCTTGCCAACTGCTATGGTGTGTTAATGACCACAGGGCTTGGCAAGATAGCACAAACATATCTGGGACCAGGCTACATTCAGAGTGCTTTAGAATTGAAAATAATGTATTATTTTATAATGTTGCATGGAATGTCTTTCAGAACCATAGTGTCAAACTTACAGAATTGTGATGACCTGTGCTATGTCGATTTCAGAGTAGAGTCAGGACCTGGTTCTCCAAGGCTCTCAGTAAGGAGGAGGAGGGTTGGCTCAGTGGAAAGAGTCCAGAACTCATTGACGGGTACTGCTTCTGTCCTCTGGCCATTGACATCATACAGGTTGAAACCTATTGGATTACTACTACTTCTTCTAGTACTTGTCTGTGTTCAGCCCTACTCTTTCTTTGGCCTGAACATGTTCTTCATTGTTTTCATACTACAGATATGAAGTAGCTTTTTCTCCCGCATGGTTTTATATAAGCTTCATATTAACATGTCAACCTTGACATAATTCTATTTAAACTGACATTACCCTCCAAAACCAAAGTTTGTCTGATATTTTCAGACCTCAAAACAATGAGCCCCATAAATCAGAAATATTTAATAAATGCACTGAATTTCATACATTTCTACTGTTTGGTTCTGAGAATATGAAAATATACTTATTTATGTCACTGATGGAGTGCTGAGGTTTAGAGGGGTTTTACATCAGAAGTTAATGGTTATCTGTAGGAGCCAGATGGCTTTGGAATGTGCTGGTTGGATGGGAGGAAGTCACAGGATTGCTATAGGGGAGACGGGTGGACATCTGTGGATAAGGCAAAGGAGAGGTTAAGGTCAGGTCAGACGCCCTTAAGGAAGAAATTATGGTTTATTAACCTATTACTTTGTATTCCTGTCAAACCATAAAAGATGTAAGGATTGGAGATGAGTTGTGCCTAAATTGGAGTATATATACTCGTGGTGCCAGCAGCTTACCAGTAGCATACCACCCTGCATACCACTGCTGGCTTGCTTCTGAAGCTAAGCAGGGTTGGTCCTGGTCAGTCCCTGGATGGGAGACCAGATGCTGCTGGAAGTGGTGTTGGATGGCTGGTAGGAGGCACTCTTTCCTCTGGTCTAAAAAATATCCCAATGCCCCAGGGCAGTGATTGGGGATTGGGGGCCCTGTGTAGAGTGCCGCCTTTTGTATGGAACGTTAAACGGGTGTCCTGACTCTCCGAGGTCATAAAAGATCCCATGGCACTTATCGTAAGAGTAGTGGTGTTAACCACGGTGTCCTGGCTAAATTCCCAATCTGGCCCTCAAACCATCACGGTTGCTGTAAATGAGAACGTGTTCTCAGTCAACTTACCTGGTAAAATAACGGAGAAATAAAGTGTTGGTGGAAACATGTAAGGATTAGAGAGAAGGAGTTGTGCCTAAATTGGGGTATATATACTAGTGGTGGTGGAAACATGTTTTGTCTAATGCAGCTGTATTGATCCTCTGGGAGAAATTTCACTTGGTTAAGCTTTTCATAGTGTCTTGGTTAAGCTTTTCATAGTGTCTTGGTTAAGCTTTTCATAGTGTCTTGGTTAAGCTTTTCATAGTGTCTTGGTTAAGCTTTTCATAGTGTCTTGGTTAAGCTTTTCATAGTGTCTTGGTTAAGCTTTTCATAGTGTCTTGGTTAAGCTTTTCATAGTGTCTTGGTTAAGCTTTTCATAGTGTCTTGGTTAAGCTTTTCATAGTGTCTTGGTTAAGCTTTTCATAGTGTCTTGGTTAAGCTTTTCATAGTGTCTTGGTTAAGCTTTTCATAGTGTCTTGGTTAAGCTTTTCATAGTGTCTTGGTTAAGCTTTTCATAGTGTCCGTAGAGTTTTTTTACTCTGAGAATTAGAACCTAACACTACACTGAATTGAGTTGACATGGAATTAATCCCATCCCTGCTCTAGCCTGTGTTGACTGTACAGGGTCAGGTTTTATGTGCTAATACTGTATGTTGTTCTGTTTACTAGGCTGTTGATGGGGCCATGAGAGAGGCCAGGACTATTCTGGGCAGTGAGGCTAAAGCCCAGAGAATCCTTTGTCAGCTGGACAGCTTCTTGATGAGGTAGTATACCCATTTCTTATTGCTCTGGCCACTGGGTCGTGCTCCTTAGGCACCAAATGGAATAAAACAGACTGAAACAGAGAGAGACTACCTGGACTTGTCCAATAAGTAACACTGATTTTCCTTTTCCATTGCAAAACATTGTGGTTGTGTGCCTTAATGAACACGTCCTGTCGTAGTTGAACATTTACTTTTCCATTGCTCATCTGAACTCATTCACCAAGTTTCTATTGGAAAACCAAATGAGTTTTTGCATTAAATTTGAATGGTTTGGCTTAGGCCTGTCCACACTGAGCTAAATAATATTTTACTGATGAACATGCACGTTGATATCCAGCATCATGCTCAAAGTCATTCAATTAGCTTACTGTGTTCTGGTTTCAAAGCCACACAAACAAATTGCGTAATTCTACATGGCCTTTTTTGCTGGGAGTTGGTAAGTCAACCTTGGTGTTCTATCTACACTGTATTGTTGCAGACTGTCTTTGACCTGGTTTAGTTTATAATGGATATGTATGCTACAAATGAGTAATATCCACTGCATTGTTACTATTCAATATTTTACTGACATGATAAAGAAGAACCTGGAGATGCCTGTTGACATTTTGTACAATGTATATTTGCAGCTATAAGAGCTCTCTTGAAGAATTTGTGAAGAGAACAGGGGAGAACACTCAGGCAGTCGTGAAAGCTAACCTGGTTAGCATCGAACAGTTCAGGTAGGCCAATGACCGTTTTCCATTTCGCCAAGTCATTTGTTTCATGAATTTGCTTGGTATTTGAAGGGTAGCTAGCTACACATGAGCTTCATAACACATGTATAATCCTTACATAAAGCATTCATAAGCACTAAGTAAGCATTTCGTGGATGCTTTTTGTTTCTACTAATCCCCAATCTCATGAAACAGTATTGATCTATATGCATGCAGTCTCACAATCTGAAGTTGTATCATTTGTTCTACTTATCTAGCTACTTTTAGACACTCTAGGAAAGGGAACGGTCAGTTGTAACTGAATGCATTCAATTGAAAATGTGTCTTCTGCATTTAACCAGTGGTGGAAAAAGTACCCAATTGTCATACTTGAGTAAAAGTAAAGATACCTTAATATAAAATGACTCAAGTAAATGTAACCCAGTAAAATATTACTTTAGTCAAAGTCTAGAAGTATTTGGTTTTAAATATACTTAAGTACCAACAGTACATTTAATTGCTAAAATATACTTAAGGATCAAAAGGAAAATTATAAATCATTTCAAATTCCTTATGTTAAGCAAACCAGACTGCACAATTTTCATATATATATATTTTTACAGATAGCCAGGGACACACTCCAACACTCATACATTATTTACGTCCGAAGCATTTGTGTTTCGTGAGTCCACCAGATCAGAGGCAGTAGAGATAACCAGGGATGTTCTCTGTTTAGTGAGTCCTCCAGATCAGAGGCAGTAGAGATGACCAGGGATGTGCTCTGTTTAGTGAGTCCTCCAGATCAGAGGCAGTAGAGATGACCAGGGATGTGCTCTGTTTAGTGAGTCCTCCAGATCAGAGGCAGTAGAGATGACCAGGGATGTGCTCTGTTTAGTGAGTCCTCCAGATCAGAGGCAGTAGAGATGACCAGGGATGTGCTCTGTTTAGTGAGTCCTCCAGATCAGAGGCAGTAGAGATGACCAGGGATGTGCTCTGTTTAGTGAGTCCTCCAGATCAGAGGATTACCAGGGATGTTCAAGTGATAAATGCGTGAATTGGACCATTGTCCTGTCCTGCTAAGCATTAAAAATATAACAAGTACTTTTGGATGCCAGGAGTAAATGTATGGAGTAAAAAGTACAGTATTTTCTTTGGGAATGTAGCGAAGTAAAAATTGTTAAAAATATATATATAGTAAAGTACTGTGAGCGGACTTAGGTTGCTCGAAAACGAAAAGGTGGAATAAACGAGTCGGGAGCAGGTTTTCTCACATTGAACAAAGTTCTCTATTGAGGTATTTTCTCTTCTCAAACACTCCCACACAATCAAGGATGATCTCACAAGGATATCACAAATCTTCTTCTTTCCAGGAATAAGGAACACAAGGTGAGTAACTTTTAACTATAACATAAATCACGGGTGTGTCTCTGCCTTATTAACTATCCGTTAGTGGATTCCTGGTTGCCATTCCCAAGAGGTAGTTTGTCCTCTTCTTCTCCCTTTTCATCAGGTAAATCCTCCCCTTTGGAGAATCAACCACCCTGTTTTTCCTCCAGTCTCCCCCACTGCCTATTCTTGTAGGTGGAAGAAAATAGGTGATTAGTACCGTCAGCTGTGCTTAACTGCCTCTGATCACCTTTACTCACATGCTGGGCTGGGCTACTATCCGTGGGGCCAGCTTGTCCCCTGGTGCTCCTTTTGGGTACAGATATCCCCAAAAAACGACTTAAGTAGTACTTTAAAGTATTTTTACTTAAGTACATCACTGCATTTAACCCAACCGCTGCGGGGGGCTGCCTTAATCGACATCCACGGGAACAGTGGGTTAACTGCCTTGCTCAGGGGCAGAACGACAGATTTTGACCTTGTCGGCTCGGTGATTGAAAGTACCTTTTGAACTGCCATTGTCATTCTATCCCTCCAATCCTCCCAACCTCTTATTTGACTTCATAAATCCAACATTGATGTAATGACATTGGATCCTCCTTTACAGAGACTTCATAGTGAGAAGAGAGGAGTCAATCCCAGAAGAGACCAGGACAAGTTGTATGTCCACATTGGCAGACCTGAGAGACTGTGGCTACGGATACTTCACCGGCCCCATACATGAGGAGCTCAGGGTAGGCTACATGCGACAGCAGAGACACCAAGCATAATAGTCTAGCAAGACTCCAATGTACAATGCTCCGTTTGCTCTGATAATTTGGTTGACATTTGGCATCTAGTTCAAAATCCCAGACAGCCTTTCTCAAATTAGATGATTTTGCCTTACCAACGAGTTAAACGGCCTCTGGATAGCACCATAGTTAAAATCTAAACAAATCTTAAAAACAGTTTACTGTCCTTGTGCATGCATTCATATGCCATTATAACAGCTATATAACACAACAGTTGTCATAAGCTGTCGTAAGTAATGTTCAAGACTTATGAGTCACGGCATGAGATGTTATGAAACCGATTATAATGGGTGTTATAAATGACTGTTCATCCTGTTGTCATGCTCTAATGTCAACTGTTAATAACAACTACTATTATACAGTCGTCTTGACAACTTAAGTCATATGTTATTACATGCTACATTAGATTCTACATACCAGATGTATTAACAGGATGTTGTGTAATTTACCACTCTCTGTGTATATAGAATGTCATATGTTCTGTTAGATTCTGGGTTAAAATTGGAACATTGTAATACTCAGAAGTATAGTATCTGAGGAGTGATAGAGACTGTTTTGTTTTACATCAGAAGTTAATGGTTATCTGTAGGAGCCAGATGGCTTTGGAATGTGTTGGGTGGACGGGAGGAAGTCACAGGATTGCTATAGGGGATACAGGTGGAGGTCTTTGGATTAGGCATCAAGGGGGTTGAGGTCAGATCCCCTTAAGGGAGAAACAATGGTTTATTACCCAATCACTTTGTCTTCCTGTCAAACCATAAAAGATGTAAGGATTGGAGAGAAGGAGTTGTGCCTAAATTGGAGTATATATACTAGTGGTGGTGGAAACATGTTTTGTCTAATGCAGCTGTATTGATACTCTGGGCATAATACACTTGGTTAAGCTTTTCATAGTGTCTTGGTTAAGCTTTTCATAGTGTCTTGGTTAAGCTTTTCATAGTGTCTTGGTTAAGCTTTTCATAGTGTCTTGGTTAAGCTTTTCATAGTGTCTTGGTTAAGCTTTTCATAGTGTCTTGGTTTAGCTTTTCATAGTGTCTTGGTTAAGCTTTCATAGTGTCTTGGTTAAGCTTTTCATAGTGTCTTGGTTAAGCTTTTCATAGTGTCTTGGTTAAGCTTTTCATAGTGTCTTGGTTAAGCTTTTCATAGTGTCTTGGTTAAGCTTTTCATAGAGTCTTGGTTAAGCTTTTCATAGTGTCTTGGTTAAGCTTTCATAGTGTCTTGGTTAAGCTTTTCATAGAGTCTTGGTTAAGCTTTTCATAGTGTCTTGGTTAAGCTTTCATAGTGTCTTGGTTTAGCTTTTCATAGTGTCTTGGTTTAGCTTTTCATAGTGTCTTGGTTTTTCATAGTGTCTTGGTTAAGCTTTCATAGTGTCTTGGTTAAGCTTTTCATAGTGTCTTGGTTAAGCTTTTCATAGTGTCTTGGTTAAGCTTTTCATAGTGTCTTGGTTAAGCTTTTCATAGTGTCTTGGTTAAGCTTTTCATAGTGTCTTGGTTAAGCTTTTCATAGAGTCTTGGTTAAGCTTTTCATAGTGTCTTGGTTAAGCTTTCATAGTGTCTTGGTTAAGCTTTTCATAGAGTCTTGGTTAAGCTTTTCATAGTGTCTTGGTTTAGCTTTCATAGTGTCCGTAGAGTTATTTTCTCTGAGAATTAGAACCTAACAGCCCCTATAGAGTGTTATGAAACCGATTATAATGGGTGTAACCCTAACCCTAACCCTAACCCTATAGAGTGTGCATAGATGCCTTAAGTAAAGTGACCTTAATTTGAAGTGTTATGAAACCGTTATGAATGTGCTTATACGACAGGATGAGCTGAGAGTATCACAAAACGTGACCATTCAAAAGGATCTCCAAGAAACATGGTCAAATGGGAGCACAGATGTACTTTTTAAAATGTATTTTAAAAAGGACCCATTATAATACCAACAACTTGCCAAAAAAAACAACAACATTGAAACGAAAAGGAAACAAATAGAATTTGACAACAAAATCAACACTGCTGGGGAACAACAGGATTTGCGAAGGCTGTGAAAAAAGGCAAGATGTACAGGCTACAGTAACAATGACAGCTATAGTATTTAAAAATGGCTAGTTAATCAGGTACTAAGAAGCTAGATAGTTGATGCTAGCAATTTGTTAGCGAGCTAGCTAACTTCACTAACTACAGGTGGAATAAAAAAAAAGTACTGTCAGCAGACGGCTCGTAGCTGGTCTGCGCTTTTCTGCCACAGTGTGCTCCACTGCAGTGCCTGAGATGTCAGGATGTCTACAGTAGGCACACAGGAGATTCAGTGAGGGCTGATTCTTCTCTGCACCCGAAACAAGTCTGGTGGTGCTTTCATCGAGGCCCCGTGTAACAGCAGAGGGGTGTTAAGGGTGGAGACCTCGGAGCGGGCAGCTGGGTGGTGGTCTTGCCCTGTGTCGAGTCACTCCCTGAGAGCAGTGGACATCGCCATTCAAACTGGTCCAATATCCTGTCAATGGACTCCCCTAAATTTCTACAAACTGGGTCAAAGATCCTCTGGGTCATTTCCAGGCAGAAACCAAGTGGTGCTCATTTCTACGATTTTATGAAATAACAGAAAGGGAAAAAAATGCTCATGAGTCTGTGCCTCTGCAGCATTTTCTGACCACTGGTACCAACTGCTTCAAGGTCAGATATTAACCTCTCCATGACTTCCTGTATCCTCAGGTGCAGTACCATAGGCTGTGGACACAGGCCTGGTTTACTGGGGGTCAGATGGTACTGGATGAAGTTCTGGGGACACTGGACAGACACATGCAGCAATTCACAGACCTCAAATCCATCTGTGTGGAGGTAAGTTTACACTCACACACACATTGACCTTACACACATAGTAACATTACATACATATGGACATGTGTGTGTGTAGGAGCTGCTGGGCCGGCTGCACATGGAGATGATGGTGGAGTATGTGAAGAGGATGATGAAGAGGAAGATGAGGCTGAAGGACAAGGAGCAGCAGGAGGCAGCAGCCAAGTTACTGGCTGAAGACAGCAGCAAACTGAGTACCTACTTTACTGAAGCGGTAAGCACTGAAGACGCACACACACACACACACCTCATATTGCAGTTAATATAGCTTGAGCGTTTGTGTACACAAACACATGAAAGTAATAGCATTGTTCTTGCTCTGACCCACAAACTACTCAAACACTTCCAAGCTTTGACTTTCTATGTACTGTATTGTTCTTCATCATCACTTTCACTTTCTTTAGTCTCTGGCCATTCTGCATTCTTTTCTAGGTCTTCCTCTTGTTCTGCAGTGCATCTGCTCTATTTCTTCTCCTCCTTTCTAATTTGCATGTCCTCTGCCTGTTTCTATTTCTCTTCTCATTCTCTGTCCTCTTCCATTCTCTTCTCATGTCCTCCAGCCTTCTCTTTCTCCTCTCATTCGGTCTCCATCTCTCTGCTTGCTCATGTTTCTGTTTTCTTTCTTTCCCCAGTCTCTCATTCCCCCTTTCTCAACCTTTCTCTCCTTCCCTCTTCATGCCTTTCACGAGGAGCTTGATCACTTCCCTCATCACCTGCCTGTCAGCACCTTCCTCGAGCTTTCTCTCTCGCTGCTCTATAGCAGGCCAACCTCGTCACTCCATCCCTCCATGATGAATGTTCTGTAAGATATAGGCTGTCTATAAAATAAAGAATATGAGTGTTAGCAAGCCTATGTATTTCTAACACAAGATGATAAATGTATTCAACTTCTTTCAGAAAAGCTTTGGAGGACTTTAAATGAAACGATGGGCAGAAAGAGAAATTCAACTCCGATCTTTCATTGACGGCTTTATTCATCACAAAACCATTTGATGTTGCAACTGTATTTATTTTAATGCTGATGATTCAACCATAAACGCATCAGCAACCACAGCTAATGAAGTCACTGAAACCCTTAACAAAGAGTTGCAGTCTGTTTTGGAAATAGGTGGTCAGTAATAAACTGGTCCTGAACATCTCCACAACTAAGAGCGTTTTATTTGGTACAAATGATTCCCTAAGTTATATAGACCTCAGCTGAATCTGGTAATGAATGATGTGGCTGTTGAACAAGTTGAGGATACTAATTTACTTGGCGTTACCTTAGATTGTATACTGTCATGGTCAAAACATATAGATTCAATGGTTGTAAAGATGGGGAGAGGTCTGTCAACTTTTCAGAGAAATAAGCTTTTATTGTATGTTTGGAACATTTCAGGGATCTGTTATTTCAGCTCATGAAACATGGGACCAACACTTTACATGTTGCGTTTATATTTTTGTTCAGTGTAGTATCAAATCAAATGCAACTTTATTTAAAGTGAATGTAAACATCTCAATGCAGTAAATTAGACATTTTAATGCCATAATACAGTAAATGACAGACATTAAATATGAAAGTATGCATGATTTGACCTATCCACTGTCCACAGGGGTCCAAAATAAGCTGGCTGAGTGAGGTCCTCCCTAAAATGGCGGAGGTGGTCAGACTGCAGGACCCAGGAAGCATCCAGCTGGAGATTGTCACCCTGGCTAGGGACTTCCCAGACCTTAGGTGAGACAGACAGACAGCCCCTCCACAGGCTGAAGACATAGATGGAGAGTTTACATTCACATTTGACATGGTTCTGGTCTTCTCCTCTATATTTCTGATACATATTTGACATGGTTCTGGTCTTCTCCTCTATGTTTCTGATACATATTTGACATGGTTCTGGTCTTCTCCTCTATATTTCTGATACATATTTGACATGGTTCTGGTCTTCTCCTCTATATTTCTGATACATATTTGACATGGTTCTGGTCTTCTCCTCTATATTTCTGATACATATTTGACATGGTTCTGGTCTTCTCCTCTATATTTCTGATACATATTTGACATGGTTCTGGTCTTCTCCTCTATATTTCTGATATATATTTGACATGGTTCTGGTCTTCTCCTCTATATTTCTGATACATATTTGACATGGTTCTGGTCTTCTCCTCTATATTTCTGATACATATTTGACATGGTCCTGGTCTTCTCCTCTATATTTCTGATACATATTTGACATGGTTCTGGTCTTCTCCTCTATATTTCTGATACATATTTGACATGGTTCTGGTCTTCTCCTCTATATTGCTGATACATATTTGACATGGTCCTGGTCTTCTCCTCTATATTTCTGATACTTATTTGACATGGTTCTGGTCTTCTCCTCTATATTTCTGATACATATTTGACATGGTCCTGGTCTTCTCCTCTATATTTCTGATACATATTTGACATGGTCCTGGTCTTCTCCTCTATATTTCTGATACATATTTGACATGGTTCTGGTCTTCTCCTCTATATTTCTGATACATATTTGACATGGTTCTGGTCTTCTCCTCTATATTTCTGATACATATTTGACATGGTTCTGGTCTTCTCCTCTATATTTTTTATACATATTTGACATGGTTCTGGTCTTCTCCTCTATATTTCTGATACATATTTGACATGGTTCTGGTCTTCTCCTCTATATTTCTGATACATATTTGACATGGTTCTGGTCTTCTCCTCTATATTTCTGATACATATTTGACATGGTTCTGGTCTTCTCCTCTATATTTCTGATACATATTTGACATGGTTCTGGTCTTCTCCTCTATATTTCTGATACATATTTGACATGGTTCTGGTCTTCTCCTCTATATTTCTGATACATATTTGACATGGTCCTGGTCTTCTCCTCTATATTTCTGATACATATTTGACATGGTCCTGGTCTTCTCCTCTATATTTCTGATACATATTTGACATGGTTCTGGTCTTCTCCTCTATATTTCTGATACATATTTGACATGGTTCTGGTCTTCTCCTCTATATTTCTGATACATATTTGACATGGTTCTGGTCTTCTCCTCTATATTTCTGATACATATTTGACATGGTTCTGGTCTTCTCCTCTATATTTCTGATACATATTTGACATGGTTCTGGTCTTCTCCTCTATATTTCTGATACATATTTGACATGGTTCTGGTCTTCTCCTCTATATTTCTGATACATATTTGACATGGTCCTGGTCTTCTCCTCTATATTTCTGATACATATTTGACATGGTTCTGGTCTTCTCCTCTATATTTCTGATACATATTTGACATGGTTCTGGTCTTCTCCTCTATATTTCTGATACATATTTGACATGGTTCTGGTCTTCTCCTCTATATTTCTGATACATATTTGACATGGTTCTGGTCTTCTCCTCTATATTTCTGATACATATTTGACATGGTTCTGGTCTTCTCCTCTATATTTCTGATACATATTTGACATGGTTCTGGTCTTCTCTATATTTCTGATACATATTTGACATGGTTCTGGTCTTCTCTATATTTCTGATACATATTTGACATGGTTCTGGTCTTCTCTATATTTCTGATACATATTTGACATGGTTCTGGTCTTCTCTATATTTCTGATACATATTTGACATGGTTCTGGTCTTCTCTATATTTCTGATACATATTTGACATGGTTCTGGTCTTCTCCTCTATATTTCTGATACATATTTGACATGGTTCTGGTCTTCTCCTCTATATTTCTGATACATATTTGACATGGTTCTGGTCTTCTCTATATTTCTGATACATATTTGACATGGTTCTGGTCTTCTCTATATTTCTGATACATATTTGACATGGTTCTGGTCTTCTCTATATTTCTGATACATATTTGACATGGTTCTGGTCTTCTCTATATTTCTGATACATATTTGACATGGTTCTGGTCTTCTCCTCTATATTTCTGATACATATTTGACATGGTTCTGGTCTTCTCCTCTATATTTCTGATACATATTTGACATGGTTCTGGTCTTCTCCTCTATATTTCTGATACATATTTGACATGGTTCTGGTCTTCTCCTCTATATTTCTGATACATATTTGACATGGTTCTGGTCTTCTCCTCTATATTTCTGATACATATTTGACATGGTTCTGGTCTTCTCTATATTTCTGATACATATTTGACATGGTTCTGGTCTTCTCTATATTTCTGATACATATTTGACATGGTTCTGGTCTTCTCTATATTTCTGATACATATTTGACATTGCACTATGCACTTTGCACCATCTGCTGAAATAAACGTTTGAAAGCAAAACAAATGATTCAGGGTTTGTTTAGACATATTTGGTATTTTGGTTCCTGAAGTATTTTGCTTGCAGTTACTGCTGGCTTGCTGGCTCTGTGCTTGTCTATTGCTAGATTCGCGCCACTATTGATTTTGGCTCGGATATGGTCGATTAAATCTGCTACAACTAGTGGCGGGTCTGCAGAAAGATTTTAAATGTGAGTGTTGAAGTAACTTTCCTCCTGTTGCCCAATGGTCATAATTGCTTGCAATATACAGTAGCCTATGAAACAAGGTAATTCATACACAGGCTCACACACTTTATTTTTTATATAATGTCCCAATAGTTATGTCAAATCAGTCATGACGTTGTCAGAGGATTTAACCTTTATTTAACTAGGCAAGTCAGGATGAATGGTCTCTAGACGAAATTGTCTCCTATCAGATTGGCCAGGGCCCGGTTTCCTGAGAGCAATGGAATTGAGGCCGAACAGGGGATCTTGCAACAGGACAATGATCTAAAACACACAAGCAAAGCCATAACAGAATGGCTCAAAAAGAAGTGGAGGGTTATGGAATGGCCGAGTCAAAGCCAAGATCTCAATCCTGTCGAAATGCTGTTTAGGGGACTTGAAGCGGGCCGTGAATGCAAGAAATCCCTTGAACATGACATAGTTGAAGCAGTACTGTAAAGAAGAGTGGAAAAAAATCCTCCCAGTCAGTATAAGAGACTGATAGACAGTTACAAGAAACGGACTGCATGAAGTTATTTCAGCCAACGGGGGCAACACCAGTATTGAAGCTAGGGGTGCACTATGGAATTGCATTTTTCATTTTTTTTAAAAACTTTTTGATCAATAAATTATTACAAAGTATAATCTTAAAGTTTAATTTGTTAAATTAGGTTACCTTCATCTGTCAATAGTGTTGAAGTGAAGATTACATATCCATCTGTCCAAATATTTACAACAACAAAAATACCACTTTCCAGGGGTTGTGCTTGTTTTTTCACATGGCTGCATGTTGATGAACTATAATGGACTAAAATGGAGTGTTTTCAACTTTGTTGACGACTGTTTCTTGTTTTGCTCTTCCACCTTTTCTCAGTTGGAGACATATTTCGGCTCTGCTTTCCCTCAAAGCCGACCTATCCACTGCTGATATCCGCGGCATCAAAGAGAGCCTGGTAGAGAACCGGCCCACGGTCACCACCTGCAATACCATCCCACCATTCTTCTCCAAGGTCCCAGCGGGCAAAACTTGGAACATGTGCAGACCAGCGTGCATCTGTTATGGGGGAAGGGGGTATTCAAGCCAGGATTAGACATTGGGCTATCTACCCATTTTGTCGCTCCTCTCGAATGGCTACAATGATACTGTATATGCACATTCACTTTGCAAGTCTACTCTTGTGTAGGTGAGTGTACAAGTAGAAGGGGATAGATGTCTATGTGTGGGTGGGGACATGTGCATCCCACAATTGTGATTAACTAATATCTGCTTGCCTGAATGTTGATTCTCTATTAGCGGTTCCTTTGTCAAAGGTCTCTATCTTTTTGGAGGAAGTTCTATAAATCTAATGTGAAAGGAATTAAGGCATTAGATAAAATATATATACAGTGCCTTCGGAAAGTATTCAGACCCCTTGACTTTTTCTACATTTTGTTAAGTTACATGACATTTTTTCCTCATCACACACAATACCCCATAATGACAAAACAAAAACAGGTTCAGAGGATTTTTGCAAATGTATTAAAAATAAAAAACAAAAATAGCTTATTTACATAAGTATTCAGACCCTTTGCTATGAGACTCAAAATTGAGCTCAGGTGCATCCTTTTTCCATTGATCATCCTTGAGATGTTTCTACAACTTGATTGGAGTCCACCTGTGGTCAATTCAATTGATTGGACATGATTTGGAAAGGCACACACCTGTCGACATAAAAGGTTGCCTGTCAGAGCAGCAACCAAGCCATGAGGTCCAAGCAATTGTTGGTAGAGCTCCGAGACAGGATTGTGTCGAGGCACAGATCTGGGGAAGGGTACCAAAAACATTCTGCAGCATTGAAGGTCCCCAACAACACAGTGGCCATGATTCTTAAATGGAAGAAGTTTGGAACCACCAAGACTCTTCCTAGAGCTGGCCGCCCGGCCAAACTGAGCAATCAGGGGAGAAGGGCCTTGGTCTGGGAGGTGACCAAGAACCCGATGGTCACTCTGTCAGAGCTGTAGAGTTCCTCTGTGGTGATGGGAGAACCTTCCAGAAGGACAACCATCTCTGCAGCACTCTACCAATCAGGCCTTTATGGTAGAGTGGCCAGACAGAATTTCAACCCTCAGTAAAAGACACATGACAGCCCGCTTGGAGTTTGCCAAAAGGCACCTAAAGACTCTCAGACCATGAAAAACAAGATTGAACTCAAGAACCAAAAAAGGACCCGAGGCTGTAATCACTGCCAAAGGTGCTTCAACAAAGTACTTAGTTCAGGGTCTTAATACTTATGTAAATGTGATATTTCCATTTAGTTTTTTTATACATTTGCTAAAATGTATTAAAACCTGTTTTTCCTTTGTCATTATGTGTTATTGTGGGTAGATTGATGAGAGGGGAAAAAAAACAATTGAATCCATTTTAGAATAAGGCTGGAAGGTAACAACATGTGGAAAGACTTTCCGAATTTAGTTGTAACTGTTGTTGAAAGGGTTAGAACTGTGTTCTGCTGCAAGTGACACTTTCTGCTCTTCAAGGGACAGGTCCCAACTTCGTTTGTGCCCTAGGATCCATGTGTACAGGGGTGGTCTTCTAGTGACAGGGAAAATTTCCCTACCTGGGTTGGGGACGTTTTTGTCCCGGGAGGGAAAATGGAAGACAACTGGAGATCTACTGAGAGGGAGATGGAGTAGTATGTGTAGCAGGGTATCTATCGTGGTACATCTACGTGGATAATGGACAGGCATTGATTATGGTGGAACTGGTAAGTATGGATAAGTATCTCAAAATGGTGGTAAGGACAGTGGTATCTCAAAATATAACCGACAGTTGAAGTTTATGTACACCTTAACCAAATACATTTAAACTCAGTTTTTCACAATTCCTGACATTTAATCCTAGTAAAAAAAATCCCTGTCTGTTAGGATCACCACTTTATTTTCAGAATGTGAAATGTCAGAATAATAGTAGAGAGAATGATTTATTTCAGCTTCTATTTCTTTCATCACATTCCCAGTGGGTCAGAAGTTTACATATTAGTATTTGGTAGCATTGCCTTTAAATTGTTTAACTTCAGTCAAAGGTTTCAGGTAGCCTTCCACAAGCTTCCCACAATAAGTTGTGTGAATTTTGGCCCATTCCTCCTGACAGAGCTGGTGTAACTGTCAGGTTTTGTAGGCCTCCTTGCTCGCACACACTTTTTCAGTTCTTCCCACATATTTTCTATAGGATTGAGGTCAGGGCTTTGTGATGGCCACTCCAATACTTTGACTTTGTTGTCCTTAAGCCATTATGCCACAACTTTGGAAGTATGCTTGGGGTCGTTGTCCATTTGGAAGACCCATTTGTGACCAAGCTTTAACTTCCTGACTGATGTCTTGAGATGTTGCTTCAATATATCCACATAATTTTCCTACCTCATGATGCTATCTATTTTGTGAAGTGCAACAGTCCCTCCTGCAGCAAAGCACCGCCACAACATGATGCTGCCACCCCCGTGCTTCACGGTTTGGATGGTGTTCTACGGCTTGCAAGCCTCCCCCTTTTTCCTCCAAACATAACGATGGTCATTATGGCCAAACGGTTATATTTTTGTTTCATCAGACCAGAAGACATTTCTCCAAAAAGGATGAACTTTGTCCCCATGTGCAGTTGCAAACCGTAGTCTGGCTTTTATGGCGGTTTTGGAGCAGTGGCTTTTTCCTTGCTGGGCAGCCTTTCGGGTTATGTCGATATAGGACACGTTTTACAGTGGATATAGATACTTTTGTACCGGTTTCCTCCAGCATCCTCACAAGGTCCTTTGCTGTTGTTCTGGGATTCATTTGCACGTTTCGCACCAAAGTACATTAACCTCTAGGAGACAGAACGCGACTCCTTCATGAGCAGTATGATGGCTGCATGGTCCCATGGTGTTTTTACTTGAGTACTATTGTTTCTACAGATGAACGTGGTATCTTCAGGCGTTTGGAAATTGCTCCCAAGGATGAACCATACTTGTGGAGGTCTACAATTCTTTTTCTGAGGTCTTTGTAGATTTCTTTTGATTTTCCCATGATGTCAGGCAAAGAGGCACTGAGTTTGAAGGTAGGCCTTGAAATACATCTACAGGTACACCTCAAATGATGTCAATTAGCCTATCAGAAGCTTCTAAAGCCATCACATATTTTTCTGGAATTTTCCCAAGCTGTTTAAAGGCACAGTCAACTTAGTGTATGTAAACTTCTGACTCACTGGGATTGTGATACAGTGAAATAATCTCTGTAAGCAATTGTTGGAAAAATTACTTGTGTCATCCACAAAGTAGATGTCCTAACCGACTTATGATCCTACTGAAAAACAATCTAGATATTTAGGTGCAATCTGTTAATAGATCCTCAAGGAAGCTGGATTGCCTTGAATATACTACTTGATGATGAATCGATGTGGCGCATCTAGGCCCTCATTGTAAACAAGAACCTGTTCTTAACAGACTTTTCTAGTTAAATAAAGATTAAATTAAAATTAATAAAATAAAGTATATAAGGACGGTATCATGTTTATGAATGACATTGTAAACAAGGACACTAAAATGTTGTTCACCCAAGCAATTGACAAAGGTGTATGGAGATGTACGCTCAATACAAAAATATAACCAACTCAATCACAACTCTGCCTCAAAAATGGAAGAGGCAATTACTCAAAAGAGAAAGGAATGAATTAGTTTGTCTGCAGCCAATCCAAAACCATGCATAGCTTAAAATAACTTGTATAAAAGGTTGAGAGCTTTGAGAACTATACCGCATAAAATTCAAGATAATTTCGAACTGATTTTTGTTGTCCCAATATCATGGCATCGGGATTATGAACTGATATGCAAATCAACAAGACACATCATTCTGTTATTTACAGTTTGAACTATTATATAAAATTCTTGCCAATAAAAAAAGAATCCTAAATATATGGGGTGTTGAACAGTCAGCCCTGCATGTGCGGACTGCAACAAAGAAACATAATCAATAGATCATCTCCTTTGGTACTCTCCTTCAGTGGCTTGGTTTTGGAATCATGTCCAGGAGTGGTTGGTGACTCAATGTCAGTGTTCAGATGAATTAAACTGTACTCTTCGCTGCTGAATTAAACTTGACTGTTCTGTACTGTACGCTACTGTATTAACCTCTACTATACTGTAGCATGCCATACTGTAGTCTACTGTATTCTACTGAATAAAACTCTGCTGTCCTGTATGTACCATATGTTACTTTACTGTGCCATACTGTACCGTGTAGGGGTGTAACGGTACACATATTCGTACAGAACGGTTCAGAGACCTCAGTTTGGTCCGCACTGTGAACGAATGAATTGATAAAAAATAAAAATATATTTAAACACTACGAAGGCCTATAGTGTCACGAATGAGTTATGTCATACCCACAGATGGCCACAGGATGGCGCAAGAGAGCTATTATACACCCATACTGTTTTTTTGCCTTAATAACCCTAAACCGACACATAACCTATTTTAGCCCTAACCCCTAACAATAGGTATAACCTATTTTAGCCTTAACCCTAACCCTAATTCTTGGGTAGGGTAGCCTAGAACACTTTTAGAAACTATTTTAGTAATAATATTATGTTAGTAAATACCATTATAGTACTAAATAGCATTTAGAGAAGAAAAAAATCAAAAGCTATGTAAGCATTTTGCTGTTTTTTTGTTATTATTAGTTATTTCGTCATATTTATTATTGCAAGGCAGAACACTTGCTAAACAAGCCACATGTGGTTTGAATTGGATGTGACCTAGGGTGCGTTAGTAAATTCACTCTGGAGTGCCAGAGAGCGCTCAGAGTTTGCTCTGGGCGTTCAATCAATCAAATGTATTTATAAAGCCCTTCGTACATCAGCTGATGACACAAAGTTCTGTACAGAAACCCAGCCAAAAACCCCAAGCAGCAAGCAATGCAGGTGTAGAAGCACGGTGGCTAGGAAACACTCCCTAGAAAGGCCAGAACCTAGGAAGAAACCTAGAGAGGAACCAGGCTATGAGGGGTGGCCAGTCCTCTTCTGGCTGTGCCGGGTGGAGATTATAACAGAACATGGCCAAGATGTTCAAATGTTCATAGATGACCAGCAGGGTCAAATAATAATAATCACAGTGGTTGTAGAGGGTGCAACAGGTCAGCACTTCAGGAGTAAATGTCAGTTGGCTTTTTATAGCCTCTCCTGCTGTCTCTAGAGAGTTGAAAACAGCAGGTTTGGGACAGGTAGCACATCCGGTGAACAAGTCAGGTTCAGAGCGCACACTGGATGCTCTGGCAGAGGAGTAGGGTTGACCAGAGCGTTCTGACCTCACAACGGCAGTCAAGCACCCAAGCTAACTGGCTAACATTGGCTAGTTTGCTAGCTACTTGTCACGTTCTGACCTTAGTTCCTTTGTTTTTGTCTTTATTTTAGTATGGTCAGGGCGTGAGTTGGGGTGGGCAGTCTGTTTGTTTTTCTATGTTTTTGTGTTCGGCCTAGTATGGTTCTCAATCAGAGGCAGCTGTCAATTGTTGTCCCTGATTGAGAATCATACTTGGGTAGCCTGGGTTTCACTTTTGGTTTTTGGGTGTTTGTTGCCGTGTGAGTGTTTGGGCCACACGGTACTGTTTCGGTTTTCGTTCGTTCGTTCACTTTAGTGTTTAGTATTTCAGTGTTCAGTTTGTTTCATTAAATACTACGTCATGAACACTTACCACGCTGCACCTTGGTCCTCCTCTCTATCTCCAGACAACATCCCTTACACTACTTTCAGACACAAATGAGAGAACACCTCACTCTGACCATTTTACTCCCCCTAGCAGAGCTGGTTAGCCTGTTGTATGTTATCCAGAGCATTGGTGACCAACTGTGCTGCTGGCAACAATTTAATTTTTTTTTTTTGTTGACGTTTACTGACACCAGCCATATTCAATTAGTAAGAAAAATACACTTTATATATCAGCTGCCTCACCAATGTTTTAATGTGAATTAATGAATTAATAGGCCTGTTGCTTTTGGGAGAGCAAACAAATAGTGAGTATGTATTGAACCCCGGCAAAAGCATCACTAATCAGATGCACTAAACCTCAACCCTAGTAGACATGCATTATTTAAAAAAAACTCAACATATCAAATTGGGAGTAAACAGCCTCAGAATAGAAAAGACAAGAGCACTTCTTCCAGCCCGCCAATAAGTTACATCATCCACCTCAGAGGCCTTCTTTGATAACCTGACAGTGAAGCAGGAGTTTATGACTGGAGTTGACACAGACAATAAGTTACATCATGCAACCTTTACCGCGTGAGAAGGCAGACTGCTCGCTGCTGCTGACTACACAAGCTTTTAGCGGACTTGTTGAGATGGCTACTTTTGCGAGAAGGCAGAGAGTGTTGATGCTGGTTGATGAATTTGACAATGAATGTACTAGGAAATTATGTTTTTGTTTGTCGACCAGAGGTGACTGAATTAATATTCAGACTTATGGATAATCGTTATAGTAAGGAAGTATAATTTCAAAACATTAGCATAAAAACAGGTAATAAACATGAATCATTATATTACTTCACAGTAATATGTTAAATGCCTTTTCAGTCCTTCCTCTTGCATTAGCAGTGTGAAAAGGGACAGAAATCTCAAGCAGGAGTTTTCCTTTGAGGGGGAGTGGTGTATCCAGGGAGAAAACTAATCTTCTGAAATGCCATTCGTGGTCATATGCTGCCATATATTGGAATTGTTTAGCAACTGCAGTAGTACTGAATAAAGTGTATATCCTTACTAAAGTATTAATTACTCAGAATTGCACAATTGAAAATTGTCTAGTTAATTGTATCACTTACAACAATAAAATAACAATTTATAGCATAACTTTATATTTATTGAGATGGGTGATATTATCTGCCAAAGTAACACCCCCTTAACATAATAACATGGACACTGAAAAGTAGCTTTTAAAAAATATAAATAAATCTGGTAGCTCTCAAAATAGCCTTTACTTTGCTGAGCAGTTTGTTTTCAGGAGTGTGCTGCCTGCCTGTCATCAGGAGTCTGTCTGCTTGCCATGTCATCAGGAGTGTGCTGCCTGCCTGTCATCAGGAGTCTGTCTGCTTGCCATGTCATCAGGAGTGTGCTGCCTGCCTGTCATCAGGAGTCTGTCTGCTTGCCATGTCATCAGGAGTGTGCTGCCTGCCTGTCATCAGGAGTCTGTCTGCTTGCCATGTCATCAGGAGTGTGCTGCCTGCCTGTCATCAGGAGTCTGTCTGCTTGCCATGTCATCAGGAGTGTGCTGCCTGCCTGTCATCAGGAGTCTGTCTGCTTGCCATGTCATCAGGAGTGTGCTGCCTGCCTGTCATCAGGAGTCTGTCTGCTTGCCATGTCATCAGAGGTAGATATTTGAATAGTGAAAAGTTAATATGTTATTGCCACGCTTTCATAAAGAGGCCTAGTTTACATATTAGTAATTTAGCAGACACTCTTATCCAGATCGACAAGAGTGAATGCCTTGCTTTAAGGGCACATCACATTTTTCACCTAGTCGGTTCGGGGATTCGAACCAGCCACTTTTCAGTTATTGCCCAACGCTCTTAACCGCTAGATTACAAACCACAAAAAGTTAAACACAAAAAAGCAACTGGTAGTTTATAAATGGTAAACTGGTTACATAAAGGACTGCTGTTAGAACTGTCAGACTGCCATTGTTTTGGGGACATGTCTGTCTATTTCAACAAATATCTCAAAATGTATGTATTTTAATGGTTTGAAGTTGTACACCATTTTAATCAGGACAACCTATTATTTCTAATGATGTAAATTTGGGCACTGTTACCAATTGCTGGTAGTTAAAATGTAAAAACATAGTAATAGTCATGGAACTCTGAGTTCGTCCCATTGTTTCCTATAGGGGAAATATAGGTATGTCTGTTTATTACACAAAATATCTCTCAATGTGTATATTTGGATTTTTTTCAAGTCAGACACCATTTTAATCAGGATAATCTCCTCTTTCTAATCATGTAAAGCTGGGCAGCGTACTCTGTTGTCATCAAACGATAGCCCCAAAATACTCTTTGCCCTTGGAACGCTGAGCTCCCCCATTTTGTTTTCCTATGGAAAGGCATGCTGGTATATTTTTGCCAAATATTTTGCAATGTGTATATATATTTTTAATACTCTGCTGTCATCGATCGCAAGACCAGAAATAGTCATTTTTTTCTTACTTCCTCATTATGCAGACATAACCACACTTGGCACCATCGAAGTGCAAATGTTTACTTTCTACATAAGTTATTTTTCAGTTTCGTCCTAAGAACAGATTGTATTGGTACAATAAAAAAAAGTATACATTTTTTGCTGCCATTTAGGGAAAATTGAATTCTAAGGATAATTCCAGTCAGAAGAAGATCAGAAAAGGTTTGTTTCAAGTCATTTTCTATGACCCCGCGCTAGTGTTCTAGCTCAACCAACGTTCTTTGGCTGTTTTTCAGCCTTCGGTGAATTTTGACTAGTTCTATTGTCCAGCTTACTGACTCACATGTTGACCAGACCGCACCACTTGCACCATTGCGTGCATGTTGATTTTCTCCACCCACACCAGACTGCGATCAGGACACGCAGGTTGAAATATAAAAGCAAACTCCGAACTAATTATATTAATTTGGGGACAGGTTGAAAATGGTTGGAAATTTAGCTAGCTAGCTTGCTGGTGTTTGCTAATTTGTCCTGGGATATAAAAATTGGGTTGTTATTTTACCGGAAATGCACAAGGTCCTCTAACCCGACAATTAATCCACAGATAAAACGGTAAACCAAGTTTGTTTCTAGTAATCTCTCCTCCTTCAGGCTTCTTCTTCTTCTTTGGACTTTTATTTGACAGTTGGCAACCAACTTTAAGGTGCACCACCGACTGGACTGGAGTGTGGACCTCAGTTCATCTTTCAATCACGCACATGGGTATATGTTCCTTAAAACCAATGAGGAGATGTGAGAGGCAGAACTTGCAGCGTGTCAAGCATCACAAATACAACCAAGTTCTATTTTAGCGCCTGGCTACGCAGACAGTCGTTGACGCGCGCGATCAGTGTGGGTACAATGATTGAAGAACATGTATGTGTACATTTATTTTGCAACGCTCGCACCCACGACGGGAGCGGTGTGGTCAGCATGTCAGACCAAACCGTACTCTCCAGCTCCCGATCATTTTGTCTGTCATAGTTGAAGTGTACCTATGTTGAAAATTACAGGCCTCTCATCTTTTTAAGTGGGAGAACTTGCACAATTGGTGGCTGACTAAATACTTTTTTGCCCCACTGTATATACTGTATTCTATTCTACTAAATCTTAGTCTATGCCACTCTGACATTGCTCGTCCATATATTTATATATTCTTGATTCCATTCCTTTATTTAGATTTGTGTGTATTGGGTATATGTTGTGAAATTGGGAGATATTACTGCACTGTCGGCGCTAGAAACACAATCATTTCGCTACACCTGCAATAATTTCTGCTAAACACGTGTATGTGACCAATAAACTAAGGACCCTGGGACTAAACACCTCCCTCTGCAACTGGATCCTGGACTTCCTGACGGGCCGCCCCCAGGTGGTAAGGGTAGGTAACAAACACATCTGCCACGCTGATCATCAACACGGGGCCCCTCAGTGGTGCGTTCTCAGTCCCCTCCTGTACTCCCTGTTCACTCATGACTGCACGGCCAGGCATAACGCCAACACCATCAATAAGTTTGCCGATTGGTAGGCCTGATCAACGACGAGACAGCATATAAGGTCAGAGACCTGCCCGTGTGGTGCCAGGACAACAACCTCTCCCTCAACGTTTTAAAGACAATGGAGATGATTGTGGACTACAGGAAAAGGAGGACCGAGCACGCCCCCATTCTCATCGACAGGGCTGTAGTGGAGCAGGTTGAGAGCTTCAAGTTCCTTGGTGTCCACATCACCAACAAACTAACATGGTCCAAGCACACCAAGACAGTTGTGAAGAGGGCACGACAAAACCTATTCCCCGTCAGGAGACTGAAAAGATTTGGCATGGGTCCCCAGATCCTCCAAAGGTTCTGCAGCTGCACCATCGAGAGCATCCTGATGGGTTGCATCACTGCCTGGTATGGCAACTGCTCGGCCTCCGACTGCAAGGCACTACAGAGGGTAGTCCGTACGGCCAGTACATCACTGGGGCCAAGCTTCCTGCCATCCAGGACCTCTATACCAGGCTGTTTCAGAGGAAGGCCCAAAAAATTGTCAAAGACTCCAGCCACCCTAGTCATAGGCTGTTCTCTCTACTACCGCATGGCAAGCAGTACCGAAGCACCAAGTCTAGGTCCTAGAGGCTTCTAAACAGCTTCTACCCCCAAGCCATGAGACTCCTGAACAGGTAATCAAATGGCTTCCCAGACTATTTGCATTGCCCCCCCCCTCCCCCTTTTACACCACTGCTACACTCTGTTGTTGTCATCTATGCATAGTCACTTTAATAACTCTACCTACATGTACATATTACCTCAACTAACCGGTGCCCCCGCACATTGACCCTGTACCGGTAGCGCCCTGTATATATATATCTCGCTATTGTTATATTACTGCTGCTCTTTAATGACGTTTTATTTGATTTGATTATATTTGATTATGGCACAGGGGTGCGGAGAGAAGTGTTGCTTTGAGATAACTAGCTTGTATTATCAGATCAGACAAAAAAGGGCCAGTTTCCTCAGACACAGATTAGGCCTAGAAAACATGTTTAATGGAGATTCTGCTTTCAGAATAATGTTTAGTCCAGGACTAGAATGCATCTGTGTGGGAAATCGGCCTAACGTATTTTATTTTGTATTCTTACTTAAAATGCTTGTATTCTTTTTCTTTTTTTATGGGTTGAGGACAACTACTGTAGAATGATGAAACCCATCAAAATCAATGAAGGATGCTCCTTGGTTATGGAGCCAATGTCATAACATGTCATGAGTGTTCTAGAAAAAAAATCAGACGAAGCTGTAATCAAATTGAAACTACATTTCATAAACATTTTGCTAGGGTTGAGAGTCAGTCTGGTTTAACCCCCCCCCCCCAGACCTTTACAATTATATGAATTTCTCCCTCCAACGTGACTGATTACCATTAGATCATAATCCAACAGTAGATTAACATGAGACCAACATTTCCAAACAGGTGCCAATGATCTGTTCTCACCGTGCCACACCTCAGGAAGAGGGTGGGGTTTCCTAAACTCTGACCTGTGGCTCCCATTTTGTTTTTTGCCCTAGCACTACACAGCTGATTCAAATAACTCATCATCAAGCTTTGATTATTTGAATCAGCTGTGTACTGCTAGGGAAAAAACAAAACTGCACCCAGGTGGAGCCCCAGGACTGAGTTTGGGAAACCTTGATAATGATCAAGCCAAAATTACATTAGTGACTTTGTATCACAACATTTCAATACAATACCTACCATTAGAATGATGGGAAACATAGTACAGACCAATAGAAGAAATCTTCTTCCTCTGTGAAGTTGTTGGTAAATTCTGGGGATAAAACGTATTTGTCTACTTATTTGATTTAATCAAAACTAGGAAATAGAAATGACAATAGCCCCATAAAGAGAACTCACTCAACAGAATGATTTTTCAGATGAGACTCTGGGGGATGAACATATTGTGTGAAAGGAAATGTGTTCTTGAAGTTGATGATGTTGAGGGAAATGCATTCTTATGACTGTGATGATTGCTTATAGAGGAGAAAGGACTGGCAGGATTATTTATGTGATTTTGTACAGCAATGCTGACATTTCCATTACCTCAGCTCAAGCATTTCCAGACTAACCCTAACAACATGTCAAATTAGTATTTCGCTAAATGTTCATTAAAGGCTTTCTCTTGATAGAAGGATTTAGCAACAGCTGATGATGGATTGTGACAGATATGTATAGAAAATGACTATATGAAAAAGAAATGTCAAATTATAATTTAATTTACATTGCTTTGTTTAAAGGTTCTCAGTGAACAGATCATTCCGAGACACATTCATACATTTCATATTTTAAACTCTGCTCCCCCTAGTGGTTATAATTTGAAAAAGAGTAGGCTTATATTTTGAGTGTAATCATTTTGATTTCTTGTAAAATTATTCTACAAATAGCCTTCAATTCTATTGTGAACATGCCATGTTGACCAATAACTAAACCCATTTGCATAATGTTATTTGGGCTGTTATAGTACGGTATTTTTTGTTGTTCTTTTGGAATTGATTGAAACTATGATAAAAATGTCTATCGATTATAATGTTATAACATCCGAATGTCATCAAATTGTTTTCGGGGCTTTTATGTATACAAATAAATACGCTCTTCTATTTTTACCCATGACCTGCCACTGGCATTAAACAAAGCCTGTGTGTACATGTACGCTGATGATTTAACCATATACGTATCAGCAACCACAGCTAATGAAGTCGCTGAAACCCTGAAGAATTGCTGTCTGTTTTGGAATGGGTGGCGAGTAATAAACTGGTCCTAAACATCTCTAAAACTAAGAGCATTGTATTTGGTACAAATCATTCCCTAAGTTCTAGGCCTCAGCTGAATCCCCAAGTCAGCTGAAAAGTTGTCACGTTCTGACCTTAGTTCCTTTGTTTTTGTCTTTGTTTTAGTATGAGTTGGGGTGGGCAGTCTGTTTGTTTTTGTCTTTGTTTTAGTATGAGTTGGGGTGGGCAGTCTGTTTGTTTTTCTATGTTGGTTTTGAGTTCGGCCTTGTATGGTTCTCAATCAGAGGCAGCTGTCAATTGTTGTCCCTGATTGAGAATCATACTTAGGTAGCCTGGGTTTCACTTTAGAGTTGTGGGTGTTTGTCTTCCGTGTCAGTGTTTGTCGACCACACGGGACTGTTTCGTTCATTTCACGTTTATTGTTTTGTATTTCGTAGTGTTCAGTTTATGTTTTAAAATAAACATTATGGACACTTACCACGCTGCGTTTTGGTCCTCCGATCCTTCTCGCTTCTCCTCCTCAGAAGAGGAGGACGAGATCCCTTACAAAAGTAGCTTACATACCTGGCACATTAGTTGACTTAGGTCTGAGGCCTTGACTCAGCACCCTAACTAAGATGTACTGTATTTGCTTAAAATAATAAAACATTTATTCTGTTACCAGAGATAAGAAGAAGACATTTTGAATGTATTATAAGGGGTGTGGAATTTTGTCTCTCCAATCATCAGAGCTAATCTCTTCTTGGCCTCTATCCAACACCACACCCTCTAGAGGTTCAGAGTGCACATGCTCACACACAGAACCAGGAAGTGAGTGCGGCAAAATGGCAGAAGCTATGGACTCCATCAGTTGTTCGATTTGTCTGGATACACAGAAGGATCCAGTGACAATTCCCTGTGGGCACAGCTACTGCATGGGCTGTATGAAAGGTTACTGGGATCAGGATAATCAGAAGGGTGTCTACAGCTGCCCACTGTGCAAGGAAAGCTTTTTTCCTCGACCAGTTCTGAGGAAAAACACTCTGCTGGCTGAATTAGTGGAAAAACTGAAGGAAAGACTTGAAGTTGCTTCTCCAGTTCACTATTATGCTGGATCTGGAGATGTGGAGTGTGACTTCTGCACTGGGAGAAAACTCAAAGCCGTCATGTCCTGTCTGGGGTGTCTGGCCTCTTACTGTGAGACTCACCTCCAGCCTCACCATGAATCTCCTGCTTTCAAGAAGCACAAGCTGATCAAAGCCTCCACACAACTACAAGAGAAGATCTGCTCTCGTCATGACAAACTGTTAGAGGTTTACTGCCGCACCCATCAGCAGTTTATCTGTTATCAGTGTTTATTAGATGAACATAAAGGCCACGATACAGTCTCAGTTGCAGCAGAAAGGACTGAGAAACAAAGGCAGTTGGAGAACAAAAGGCAGAAATCCCAGCAGAGAATCCAGAAGAGAGAGAAGGAGATGCAGGAGGTGAGACAGTCTATGAAGTCACTCAAGTTCTCTGTTCAGGCAGCGATAGAGGACACTGAGAGAATATTTACTGAGCTGATGCGCTCCATTGAACGAAGTTGCTCTAAGGTGAAGGAGTTGATCAGAGCCCAGGAGAAGATGGAAGTGATTCTGGCTGAAGAACTCCTGGAGCAATTGAAGCAGGAGGTCGCTGAGTTGAGGAGGAGAGACGCTGAGTTGGAGCAGCTCTCAAACACAGAGGATCATATCCATTTCCTCCAGAGTTTCCAGTCTCTCTCTGACCCTCCTGGATCTGAGATCATCACCGTCAACCAAAGCATCTCCTTTGAGGGTGTAAAGACATTACTCTCTGGGCTGAAAAAGCAACTAGAAGATGTATTTAAGAAGGAAATGACCAAGGTACCTGGACTGGATCACCTTACATTGGATCCCAACACAGTACATAACCGTCTGTGTCTATCTGAGGGGAACAGAAAGGTGACATGGAGTTCTAGGTTCCAGTCCTATCCTGACCATCCAGACAGATTTACCTCACACCCACAGGTCCTATGTAGCAAGGGTCTGTCTGGAGCCTGCTACTGGGAGGTTGAGTGGAGAGGGTTTGGGGTTTATATAGCTGTCTCATATAAAGGCATCAGCAGGAAATGCAGAGAGGAGTGTTTGTTTGGACAGAATGATCAATCCTGGTGTTTAATCTGCTCTCACTCGGGCTGTTCTTTCTACCACAATGATAAAAAGACTGCCATACGTGTCCCCTACTCCTCCAGAGTAGGAGTGTACCTAGACCACAAGGCAGGGACTCTGTCCTTTTACAACGTCTCTGATACAATGATCCTCCTCCACAGAGTCCAGACCAAATTCACTCAGCCCCTCTATCCTGGGCTTGGATTTCAGCATGGGATCCATTTTGGTTTTGGACCATCTGTTAAGATACTTTCATTGACACAGAAAGGAACTTTGATATGACTATATGTAGACATGATTACAGTAATTGCATACAGATGTAGGATCTTAATTTGAGCCCAGTTTGCTACACAAGGAAGAAAAAAAACTCCAGCAACAGGAAATGATAATTTTTATGGAGATTAAATAATGGAGATTTTTGTTCGGGGTTGATCAATTTTTCGTAAGGGAAAATCAAGTCTGAAATTTCAAAGTGGAAATTTCAAACTTCAGAAGCCTTTTTAAACTGCAAGTTAAATTCCCTCCATTGCAGGAAAGTTATCCTGCAACAGAGGGATCAAATTAAGATCCTACATGATCTGAAAAAATATATACTTTACAACTAGAAAGGTTAAATGTCCTAAAGAAAATGTGTGTGCTTGCTTCAGCCGTCAACAAATATTTGTTATGGAAGTAGGAGGTGTGTTAGATGTAGAATTGAAGATGAACAGAAACTGAAGCAGTTTAATAATAGCCTAGTATGAATAGGTCTGATTTCTTTTCTTTAATATAAGTAAAATCTATGTAGGCTATGTTAGTAAAAGTATTTTTCATTTTAGTGAAAGAAGATGTTGTTGTTGTAGATGGTAGACAATAGCATACAGCATATATAGTCCAAGGAGTAGATAAATATAAGATTTTTAGCTCGAATGTGGCCATTACGAACCAATTAATTTGCATAGGGGTGTGGCCTGACAAATGTATTCTTGTAAATCAGACAGATTTGACATGTACCTATATAGCTATCAATTGGAAAGAGTGACTTTCTTCATTGTTTTCAATCCATTAGCCAAATAAAACGTGTTTATTACTATTCACAGTTTGATTTTGTCAAGTTAATTGAAATCTCATTTGATTGTCCTATCTGTTCATCTTTTGAGTGTCGCTTTGCCTTCACACTCTTGAGTTTCCATTTTGGGTTGCAAGTCTATTTCTGACATGAGGTGAGGTGAAAGGTTAAACTGAGGTCACACCAATTCCAACCCTGAAGGGAGGATCTGATTGGCATAGAGTAGATGAACGTACGTCTGGCAGGTTTTAAAAGTAGTCAAGTCAGCTTTTTTTTCCATAGAGCCAGCAGCAGCATGCAATCAAATGAATGGCCCCAGTTTGCTTTTTAGTGAAGTTGCTGAACCCAACCACTGTGGATTGTGGAACAGTTTGAAATTTAAATTAAGCTCACATGATGGCGCGGTGTGGATGCTTGACTTGGTGGAGTGTTCGATTCCGCCAACATGTTGTTGAACAGGCAATATTTTTTTGTTAAAGTGCACAATGGCATAACTGAGCACCACACTCAGTAATATTTTCAAAGTGAACCAGGTCCTGTCAACAAAGCTGTGGTGTGGACTGTGCCTGTGGGTATACTGTACCCTGAAAAGGAAGTAAGATGAATAGTATCTATGAAGCATAGCATATTATTCTTATATACACTACACATGAGGGAGGCTATAATCTTAATTTTGGTGGTCAGTAAGGGTTAAATGCTTCGCTCACTGTTGAACTCGGTTGCCCCAGATTTCAGTGGTCAACAACAACTCAGCCACCACTCTCCACCCCCAACAATAATTCCACAGGTAATCCAGAAAGGTTGCCAGTGGCCCACTCTATTCAGACCAGCATTCCACATGCTTTAGCAATCTGTCCCCTGGCCTCACACACTGCTAGAGCTGTTTTTGTTTTTTACTACAGTGGCTGAAAACACGTCCAGAGACTTCGGCCTGTATGCAGCCCTCTCTGCCCAGGCCGACTGACCATTATACGTGCCACCACAAAGAGATGTATTGCAGTTTACATACAGTTTTAAAAAAGTAACTGAGCCACCGCGTAAGCACTCTCTCATATGTTATACTTTAACATGTGCATGCTCTCTCCTAGCTTCAAAGCAATCAAGAGAGTTTTTACAGTGTTTCTTTTTTTTACAGAGTCCAGCACAATGTAAAAACAGTGTAAAAACTCTTAGGTGTATCGAAGCTAAAAACTCTTAGGTGTATCGAAGCTAAAAACTCTTAGGTGTATCGAAGCTAAAAACTCGTAGGTGTATCGAAGCTAAAACTCTTAGGTGTAGGAATGAATGATACTGTCTTTTTTTAGTATTCTATCAGAAAAATGACATGCTTGATTTTCAGAAAAACATAATTGGTTGAGCTCAGGCACTATAAACACATTTTTGGTGCATTTTCCAATTTGTTAGGTGCATGAACCTAACATGGTGGACATTTTGAGCATAAATTAGCCATAGCTATGTGAGTGAGCAAGACTGACCTCGTAAAACAGTGAACACTGGAACAGGATTTAAACTTCTCTATCAAACATATTTTAACATCTAGATTATTATTATTTTTTTGCCTAACAGGATGGACATTTATGAGTGGGACATACAGACTAACAACATGACAAATAGATACAACTGAGAGTTCATTTGTATTGAGCTTTGCACCCTAGCTTTCCCACCAAAGACATTATGACACTTCCTGAATGTGCTGTCATTGCCACAAGGGGTTGTTTTCTTAAATGGAGAATTACAACAAGCCAACAGGGTGGAAAGGGATATCAAGGACACACAGAAAATCTGAAATAAAAATAATAAACACAATAATGATGAGGGAAAAAAACGTTATTTATGAAAGATACGTTCTGTTATAATCTCCACCCGGCACAGCCAGAAGAGGACTGGCCACCCCACATAGCCTGGTTCCTCTCTAGGTTTCTTCCTAGGTTTTGGCCTTTCTAGGGAGTTTTTCCTAGCCACCGTGCTTCTACACCTGCATTGCTTGCTGTTTGGGGTTTTAGGCAGGCTTTCTGTACAGCACTTTGAGATATCAGCTGCTGTACGAAGGGCTATATAAATACATTTGATTTGATTTGATAAATTACACCTGGGGACATGGCAAAAACGCCTACATCCAGTGACAAAAAAGTGTTTAAAATGCATAAAATTCCTTTTTGGTGTGCATATTTTGACGTTTTTAAGGTAAAGGACACCTGACATTATATGTAAAGCCTGTTGGAATCCACATTTTACACTTAATAAGAACTGATATTTTCCGGAGACAGAAAAGCCACCGCATAATATAAATGAACCTGTCCTCAAAATGTAGGGATCTCATCCAATTGAACAAGTGTCCTCATTTTTCATTCATATTTTTTTCCCCATCAATTTTACTGTAGCGAGCTCGTGAGATTGCGTCTCAGCCAACAATGATTGGCACCAAAATAAACGAGTAAGAAGTTGCCATTTTAAGTGACGTCGTACAAAATGGGCGTAAGTAGTGACGGAGCTGGTGTAGATTGACAGCTACGTTGACAGCTACATTACAGTGGCGTTGCAAGAACCGACTGAGAACGTTCTGGAGGTGAGTCGAAGCAAGTTTGAAGAGCAATGGTGACTAAGCTAGATGACCTTTAAAAAATATATATATATTTTTTTATGTTAATTATTCAGCAAATATTCAAGGGTAACAGAGCAGATCAACTTGTATAAAAAAAAAATTGGCCAACTATAACTAGGTTAGTTAACGTTTCTGTGGCTTCCATATGTTATAGTCATTGGCTAATCTTAACTAGTTATTACTATAAGCTGACACCTGTCATTTTGTACTGATTTGAGTGTCCCTTTTTGGTTTATTCCAGATACCCCATTTTTGGGCGTCTCGAGTTTTCTCTGCGGGCTCTAGTACCCCACACCGTAAGGTCGGACTGCTCTTTCGGCACTGTTGCAGTGCCGCTTGGTCTCCACAACCCTAACGTTACTGCTCATCCACACAACACTTTATTGCGTCTCTGGGCGACCAGCGGTGTGTTTATGTCTTTGTTTTGCGAAAACGGTGAGTACCCGGACGACAGGAGCGACGGATGGGAAAGGTATTTTTAAACTCAATTATACTTTAATTACTGTGTGGCATTTCGTGCTGCATTTATTTACAGCATGTTCTTACGGTGAATGCGCCTCCTAGGTGGACCAAGATGGCGTCTTCCTCCCCTCGCGTACTGTTCCTCTGAATGACGCACTCTGCAGCACATTGCTCAACCGAGGCCTGGTTTGCTTCTCAAACCCCATTATTGCCTATTACATGTGCCATGATTTAATAGTGATAAAATTGCCAATATAGCTAACATTATCTTTTCGTACCAATGGTGGAATTGACGTGTTAGGTTTATATTGAAACCCACTGTAGTGCACGTATGTTATATGATTCATATGCCATATGTTTGAGTAATAGATGTGTGCATTTTCCTATGGTTAGTGTTGGCAAGCTACAATGGCATAGCTAACCATATGATACTACTGTTTGTAGGCCAGTTATGCCTCTCCAAATTAATTTGTACATTGTGGTTGTTTTTTTGGAAGAAGATTCGAAAAATAAGATATATTCGTACTTTTCACGTAAAAACAAAAAAAAGTAATGGCTACTTCAGTACTATCCAAAATGATGAGATATAACCTACGGCGGGCGATATGGCCTGGAGATCTACTCTTCTTTTTTTTCTTTTCACTCTTCAGGGCTATTCACAATGTATTTATTTCTCTAAATAAGCGTTATACTATTAAACTTAATTACAAACAGTTAGCAATAATGTAATGAATTCAGGGCTTGTGAAATTATACCAAGGATAAATATAAGCCTTCCACAGGACTCATTAATTTAATAATTTTGTCCAAAGTGTAAACTGATGGCAAAAAACAGATCTGGCATTCAAGTCTTTCTATTAAAATGCCTATTTTTGTTAATTTAACCAGAACTAATGAATAACTTCTTGTATTGTGCGTTATGAGCATGGGTCTCAAAACACTCTCACCACAAGCCTACATGCTAGCGAGTAGCCAGCTAATCTTTTATATTTCAAGTTGGATCTATTTGCAAGCTGACAAGGAAGAACTGTGGAATTGTTGTAAACGCACCCTCCTGTCTCCAACTGTTTGAACAGCCTCTTCACTTTGTTCAGATGTTGAAATCAAGTGGCCTACCTTTCTCAGAAGAAGGTGCCGCCAGTTCCTTGTTTTTTTTTATGCTTATTGGACATCTTTTATAAATCACTGACTAGACAGCTAGCACAATGGTCTTGGGTTAAAATGCTGCTAGTAGTATGTGGTACCGCAATGCCAGGTGTGACAAACTGAGCATTTTCCAGAATCAATGTTCAATTTTGTAGCGTCTGCTCTGTGTGCTAATTGACGAGTTGAGACACAATAAGAGTATTGTCAGAAGGAAGGTTAACTTCTCTTTTACAGTAAAATGTGTCCATTTTGACAAATCTTTATATTTTTGTCTGTTGGACCAAAACCTCATGCAAATAGGGAGGTAGAAGTGATATATTTTTATTGTGAGTTTGTGTGTGGAAGAAGATGAGGCGCAAGAGGTTTCACTCGCTGAAGTCTGTCCTAAATAAGCCCCAATGTGTTTCTATTGTCGCTTGTCTTTGGGACAATGACTCCAATTGTTAGGGCGGAGACATAAGCATCTCGTCATTATATACAGATCTCTGGTGTAAATGGGAAGGCGCAGAGGAGACGAGACCAAAAAGACATGGAAACAAGCGGACCTAAATGCTCATATATATAAAAAATATTATTGCAATAGTCATTTGGAATATCGCGCAAAAACATACAGTTGAGGGTACGCCTTTTGGCAGGTGTTTACCACAGATAAGTGACCATGGGGCAAGGGTGGGAAGCCAATAGGGAAACATGACTTGTACCGGTCTCACAAGATAGCAGGGTACATTCATACTTTATATTAACATTCATTCTTTGCTGTGATGTCTCCCCCCTTCTCAGAGCTGTTGCGCAGCTGTTGGAACCTGTGTGGGGTGAACTTAACCTACAAGCGCGGAGCTTGCAGCCTCATTGGCAAGACCTTTTTCATGTCCGAGCCCGAACCTTCTTCCAGTCGTTTATGTCATCCCATCTTCGCCAGACAGAGGATACCAAAAATTTGCAGTCCAAGATCTTTCTATCATACTGATACAGCCTGCGGCCAGCCATCATGTCCGTCAACGTCAACCGCAGCGTGTTGGATCAGTTCTACCGATACAAGATGCCCCGTATAATCGCCAAGGTGAGTATGGAGTCATAGTTGACTGGAGTCACTGTCATCCCTAATGGTTTGGAGGTCAGGATCTGATTCCAGACCTGTGGTTAGGGGAAATGTCTACCTTGGAACAGTTTAGTTGTTCCCATGAGGGTTTGGTCAGTGACCAGAGCACAACTAGTCCAGTGTCCTAGGGATGTCCAAATAGTCAAGGCTTCATTCCCATGTTTCCCCGCAATGAAATAAAGGAAATCAATATGATAGAAACCTAACCAATCCATTTCAGTGCTCGAGGCAAGAGAACAAGGCCACACATAGCTTAACATCAGGTTAACTTGTTCTTAAGTCACAGAAGGAGATTTCCTCTGAAAGACAGCATTTCAGGCTGCATCACATTCGGCCATGATTGGGAGTCCCATAGGGCGACGCTTAATTGGCCCAGCGTTGTCTGGGTTTGGCCAGTTTAGGCCGTCATTGTTAATAAGAATTTGTTCTTAACTGACTTGCTTAGTTAACATTTTGTAAATGTAACCTTTTTATTTATGTAAATGTCCCCTCACACGTGAGGAGCATCTTGATTGAAAGGGATTTTACGCTGTCAGAATGTGATCCAGTTGGAAGGGGCGGCAGGTAGCCTAGTGGTTAGAGCGTTGGATCTAGTAACTGAAAAGTTGCGAGATCAAATCCCTGAGCTGATAATGTAAAATTCTGTCGTTCTGCCCCTGAACAAGGCAGTAAACCTACTGTTCTTAGGCCGCCATTGAAAATAAGAATTTGTTCTTAACTGACTTGCCTAGTTAAATAAAGGTCAAATAAAAAAATGTCTTAAACAAATGTTGTTTCTCGTGTCTCATCCTCCAGGTGGAAGGCAAGGGGAATGGTATAAAGACTGTTATAGTCAACATGACTGACGTTGCCAAGTCTCTGAATAGGCCTCCCACCTGTAAGTATACCCCCCCACCACCTCCGTTCCAAGGGACACCTTCAGTAGCCAAATGTTGTCCAACTTTGCATGTAGAAATGCCATGTTTGTTTATAACAGGCCATTTTCTATCTGAATGTTCCACAACATTGTCCTGCTGAACACACCCCAGCCTTTTGGGCAATGGTCTGACCGACTAGATTGACATCTATTTCACAAGGTTGTGAATAGTTTGGAATAGTTTTTAGTACTTGTAAATGCCTCTCTCTGTTCCCTACATTGTGCCCAGTCATCTAACGATAGGTTAAAAGGGGACATCGCACTCCATTTAAAGTTTATTGGATGTTTTTTGGATATAGTCTTGACATCAAGATGAGTCCAGGTCCCACAATATGGTGTGTGGTAGATCGGGCTATAGGCCTATGCATCAACACAAAATGAATGGAAAAGATGAGCACAGCAAATCTGGAAGTTAAATGCTGCTTATCTTTTCCATTCATTTTGGATTGTGGGATGTGGCCAATCTACACAACTGATGTTGTGGGATGTGGACTCATTTTAACATGGCAATATGTTGGAACCCCTTTCATCTGTAGGAAAGAGTGAGGCTATGAACGTCAGCACAAAATACATTAAGGCAAGCTCTCCAACCTATGAGGAAGGTAAAGCTTTAATCTGATCATATTTGGACAAAGTAAACTGACATTTTAGTTATTGTTCTCCTTATCCAGATCCCACCAAGTTCTTTGGTTGTGAGTTGGGTGCCCAGACCCAGTTTGACGCCAAGAACGACCGCTTCATCGTCAATGGGTCGCACGAAGCGAACAAGCTGCAGGACATGCTGGACGGATTCATCCGCAAGTTTGTGCTGTGTCCCGAATGTGACAATCCCGAAACTGACCTGGTAAATAGTCCGGAAAGCTTTTCCTCGCATTTGTCAGATCCTGGAAAAGACCTCATTGAAACTGACCCACCCTCTGCCTTCGAATGAAGGAAGGGGGGGGGGGGCACGCACTTCACTATCACTCCATTTTAGCTTTTGGCGGTACTCTTTTCCTAGATCCAACCAGAACTGACCGGGCCCCCTTCCTTTTAGATACCAAATCCACTGTTTTGCAGGTGCAGTGTGACATGCTGGAGCTTCCTTTTTGGTATTTGCTTTTTTTCTTCGTCATCCAAACAGCCCTTTCTGCTGGACTTGGTAACCTCTGTGTTGTGTTGTCCCAACAGGGAGGGAGGGGGAACTCGATGGTCCCACCACACCCCTCTGTGTTGTGTTGTGTTATCCCAACAGGGAGGGAGGGGGGAACTCGATGGTCCCACCACACCCCTCTGTGTTGTGTTGTCCCAACAGGGAGGGAGGGGGGAACTCGATGGTCCCACCACACCCCTCTGTTGCGTTTTTGCTGACAGGATGGGTTTCTATTGTAATTAGGTCAGCACTGTCACCGGTCTGCGCAGCCATGGGGGATCTGTTCTGCAGAGGGGCATGTCTAAGCAGGGCCTGCATCACGAGTCGCTGCACGGATGCTTTCCCGAGAGAACTCCAGTGCTGTTACAGATGACCGGAAGGAATGTGCACAGTGACTCATTCCACAGCTTTCAGAGGTTAACTGTGGCTGGCTGACACTGTTTAGTTGGCAGGGGTTCTTATGTCAGAGCTGACTAGAAATCCAATGTATTGATACCGAATTGTCAGGTTCTAAACCTGCTCTTTGATAGATGCATATCTCCTATAATATGTTTTAAGTTGTCCTCAGAGGATTAGCACAGAATTAGACAAGCTATTCTGGTCAATGGATGACCCTAATTTGATAGAAAATCAGTGTTTCCCCAAAGTGGCGGTGTGTTTTTCCGTCCCCTACTCCCCTGCACTGCAGCGATCCAGGCACTTCCTGGAGGTGTCGCATGATCTCTCCGTGGGGCTCAGGATGCTGCAGTCAGTCTGGGGCCTGCTGACACCTTACGTGGCTGTGGAGGTGGCAAGGTGCTTGTTCATCAGGGCCTGAAACATTCCCAATGGCAATGTATAGAATAGGTCAGATGAACTTTGATTCATCTCGAAAACCGAGAACTAAAATCTTGCATCAGATGCTCGATTAGGTTCAGATGTTGAGAATGTTACTAGCGAAGTCTCCATCCGCCTAAACCAATCATGAACTGACACAGGATCCGTGCACATCTTTCCTGGCCACACTGGGCTTATTCATACGCCTGTCACAGACTGGTCGCGTCCCTTTGGAATGGAGTGAATGCAGTCTATTCTAAGAACAGGAACGAACCGCTTGCATTATTCATTGGTTTTCTACAGTAGGCCTTGCCCTCAAGCACTATAGTAGAGGACAGTTTTTGCCGACCGAGACGTCATACTGTATTACACTGTCTAGAACAATGTCGTTAGCTGTCTGCTCAATTATCAAGTCCCCCCAAAAAATCTTGGTATATTTTGGGGTGGTTGCATAGACCTTTTTTTTGTTGTTGTCCCAGGCCATGCTTGATCTAGGTCTGTGCAGCTGGCCCATAGAGCAATGGTACTTGAGCACCATTCTTTTTCAGGGATGATGTTAACCAGAATATTGGGTCATAAAGGTGTTAACAGCAAGAACACAATTAGCTTCTCAAACTGGCCATCCTGCGTACGCTATGCACACATCTGCATATTTTTTTGCTGCCCAACTTAAAAAGATTGGCTTTTTTTTATTTATATTTTCGCTAATTGTTGCTTTGGCTCCCGCTTAGGATATGAGACTTGAGTACTAATAAGACCATACTGAAGATTGTATTCTTTCTCTGTCCTTCAGCACATCAACGCCAAGAAACAAACCATCGGGAACTCCTGCAAGGCCTGCGGCTACAGGGGTATGCTGGACACGCGACACAAGCTCTGCACGTTCATCCTCAGGAACCCACCAGGTGAGCCAGACGTGTTCCAATGCTGTCTGACGGAAGCTACGACTCTTTGGGGAAAATATTCATTCTTTTTTAGCGCTTTCAGGAGCACTGCTTTGTCAGACATGCATACTCTCCCAGCATTGCCATTCTGGAAATTCCATTAATTTAATTTGTTTTCTGAAAATCTGGAAATTTCCAAATGTACTGTACAGGGTTGTTCAGGCTGAGGCTTGTTCAATGTGGTCTTGGTTTAAAAACAATGCCAGACATGCTATGGCCTTCATTTTTTTTTTAAAGCACTTGTGAACACAGCTATTGTTTTGCTACTAGGCACAGGATTAGTTTGTCTGATGGGTCACAAGAAACTTAAGGCACCTAGATGAGTCATGTTGGGTGGAATTTTGCTGCTGAAATCTTACAATGTACCTTTTTATTTTTATTTTTACATGAGTCATTGTCATGAGTCAAAGATGAGCAGCAGTGAGCATTGCAGTATCCTCAGAGGGCAGTGTCTGCTGTGGCACCTGTTTTCACAGCACTTCTTGGCACTGTCTCAAGTCATCCAAGGCTGTATGTTTGTTGAATTTATTACACTAAAGAACCATTCTCCAGTCGGGTAAATGTCAGAAACACAAGGCATCGAGAAATTATAAGTTGTCTGTCCTGACTTACCACCTCTCTCTCTGCAAATAGAGGACACTGGGTCTGTCAAGAAGAAGGAGAAGAAGAGCAAGAAGAAGGACAAGGAGAACGGCTCCAGTGATGGAGAAGCCTCCAACCACAACGACATAGACGCCCCTGATGCTGTGGTGAGTACCAGCACTTCATCGCCTCAGTGGCCAGCCAGACCTCAAGTATCGGCAGAAACCTGAGGGGTGCTTGATCTACCTTGACTTGGAGAAGTTTCAGTATCATCCTTCACACTTCTGATAGAACTGGATAGGTGAAAGCAGAATCTAGGCAGAGCTGTTTTCTAGGGTCTAGGCAGAGCTGTTTTCTAGGGTCTAGGCAGAGCTGTTTTCTAGGGTCTAGGCAGAGCTGTTTTCTAGGGTCTAGGCAGAGCTGTTTTCTAGGGTCTAGGCAGAGCTGTTTTCTAGGGTCTAGGCAGAGCTGTTTTCTAGGGTCTAGGCAGAGCTGTTTTCCAGGGTCTAGGCAGAGCTGGTTTCCAGGGTCTAGGCAGAGCTGTTTTCTAGGGTCTAGGCAGAGCTGGTTTCCAGGGTCTAGGCAGAGCTGGTTTCCAGGGTCTAGGCAGAGCTGGTTTCCAGGGTCTAGGCAGAGCTGGTTTCCAGGGTCTAGGCAGAGCTGGTTTCCAGGGTCTAGGCAGAGCTGGTTTCCAGGGTCTAGGCAGAGCGGTTTTTCTAGGGTCTAGGTAGAGCTTTTTCTTTCTTGTCTAGTTGTCTTCGATCCATGAAGGGTATTGAATGGACAGCTTTCTGGAATTAAATGCAACCCGTCTCCATTCTCTCCTTGTTTCTCTGTAGCGTACAGCCTCATGGGAACAGTTTCCACTGTGTAGCGCTGACTGTCTTATTTTCAAAAGCACTGTATACATGAAATGTGATGGATTTGCTGTAGGACGGTGACGATGATGACCAGGACTGGGGGGAAGAGACGACAGAGGAGGCCCAGCAGCGCCGGATGGAGGAGATCAGCGCGCATGCTAAGAACCTGACCCTCAGCGAGGACCTGGAGAAACCCCTGGAAGAGAGGGTCAACCTCTTCTACAACTTTGTCAAGGTCAGACTCAGGAGGACCCTGTCCAGAAACAACCCCATTTCTGTTTTACCTGGGGCCCTGTCAACTCAACACGCTCTGCCTTGCTTATTGCTCGCTTGCATATTTGAAGATCCCGGGCCTTGCATGGAAACAACCCCCCACTGCTGTAGTTCAGATTTGCCTCTGCTCGTGTCGTACCAATTCTATTTACTGTGGTCACAGTAGTGACCTTATGAGTGTTACGGAGGTGACGGGGTGCCTCGCTCATCCAAGTCTTGTGTTCCGCCTATAAACTCGAGACTATTCTCATCCCAGAGACTGTTTGCTACATCCAGGTATTATGGTTGTTTTGTCTGTGAAATAAACATGCACTAAGCAGAGTGCAAATGCACCATTGTTACTGCCTTTGGGACAGGTCTCTGTTGATTTAAAAATACATTTGACTCTTATCAGTTGTATAAGAATGAATTTAAAAAATGAAGTGGTCCTCGTAACTGTTTGATGTCTCTGGGTGGCTCTCACCTCTTGTCACTCCCTCCACAGCAAAAGAAGGAGGATGGTGCCGTCGACTCCTCGGATAAAGAGATCCTGGCGGAGGCGGAGCGTCTGGACGTGAAGGACACGGCTCCGCTGATCCTGACAGAGCTGCTGATGGACGAGAACATCCGTGACCAGATCAAGAAGTACAAACGACACTTCCTCAGAGTGAGTCCCACTTCGCTTTACTGTGTCCGTTCTGGCTCCTTCGTCTCTTAGCTCTGTGCCGTAACTCAAACTGGTCAGTTCTGTCACACTAATTGTTTGGCATAACCTCAACAAAAATGATTGTGGCAGTAGATTTTTGCTCAATCTCTTCTCTGGTGTCCAGTTTACCCACAACAACAAGAAGGCCCAGAAGTACCTCCTGGGCGGCTTTGAGTGTCTGGTGAAACTGCACCAGGCCCAGCTTCTGCCCCGCGTGCCCATCGTCCTCAAAGACCTGTACGACGCCGACCTGCTCGAGGAGGATGTCATCCTGGCCTGGGCTGAAAAGGTAACTACTATAGGATGACCATCAGGGTTAACTGAGATAATAGAATGGAACATTTTGTTATTCATCTAGGTCGGTGTCATTTGAGAGAATGTATTTTGTTAGACGCGTCTCATCCAAGATATTTGACATATTAAACAGAGATTTTTAAAGCCGGTAATCTACACTAGAGACTTACAAGTCATCTCACATGCTACCTCTTAACACATCAACCCTGTGTGTCTCAGGTGTCCAAGAAGTATGTGTCCAAAGAGCTGGCCAAAGAGATCCACGCCAAGGCTGCGCCCTTCGTCAAGTGGCTTAAGGAGGCGGAAGAGGAGAGCGAGGGCAGCGGCGCGGATGAGGAGGAAGATGATAACGTGGAGGTAATGACTTATTGCTACAGCTGATTTACCTGAAGACTGTCATTCCTGTCATACACAAAGACGTAGGTTTGGTGTTACGGCATTGAAATGCAAATGATCCCTGTCTATGGATCTATTCAGATGGGTGTAGAGCTGACATGATGCCCAACTCTGCATGGCAGAGCGCCTGTCTTTTCTACTCAATACGTTTATATCAAACCATTCTGTTTATTGTGCATCCTGGTGAGAAATGAGTGTCTCGATTTCACCCAATTAACATTTTCCTCAACCCCCCCCACTTCGCTTTCCCAGGTGGTCTACTCGTCCTCTGCCCGCGAGCTGAAAGTGGAGACTGTGACACCAGAGAAGCCCGCTGAGGAAGAGGACGACCTTGACATCGACGCCATCTAGAAACAAAACAAGACTCCACCGACCAGTTTTTGGAACATCAATTTTGCATGCTCCCCCCCCACTTACCTTCCAGCTTTACCAGATGAATCTATTTACTTTGCGCCTGTTTTATCAAGATCGCTAGATGGAGTGATGTTTCTATATGGGTGGAGAGTATTTTGTGGTTTATACTACAGCACTAAATGCACTGCATTTGTTTTCTGTGTATTTTGCCTCTCCAATCAATTAAAGAATGTTTGCTGCATATAGATTGTCGTTTCTGAAGTTAAACAGTTTCCGTTTTTTTCCCCCCATGGTTCCAAGGGGAGATCCGGTATTGGCGTACTGAATTTAGGACCAAAGCTGACCATGAATTTGGCTGGTGCCATTTCCTCTTCAAAGCCTGTAGTTATCACACCAATTATGATGAGTATGGGCATAGTGGCGTAAAATGGCTGCTACTGTAGTTTACAGTTCAGGTTATGATCTTGAGCTGTGAAGTCCTTAACCCGTCTTGGATATTCTTAGGCAATGTGAGAATGACAATGGAACATAAATGACCAAATAACAGTAGGACATTTTACAACTTTAACTGCATGTGAAAATACTTGGTGTCCATTTGGCACTAGGCTCCAAGGGGAGGTTTCATGGACACAGATTAATCCTAGACTAAATTGCACTTTTATTTTTTACTGAAATGGAATTTCTCAGACATGGTTTAAAATGTTCTTGGATTTGCCCTAGTCTACATTTTTAAAGTGAAGATGATAATCTAGAAGTGACGTTTTTAAATCAAACCTGGCCAAAGACTGGTTTAACTAGATTAATGGATGTTGACCGTGACAATGGACAAATTTAATAACCTGGACTATTTCAATGATGACCAAAGAGAACCACCAAGACCAGACACTAGCAACCCACAGATTATTTTTTTATTAAATCAATTTCTGTGACTATGAAGAAAATGGAGCTGACAATTGTTTTTCTCGAGCCAAGGTTTTCATCTGACTCTTAGCGGATGGCCCTTCCCTACATGTACTGATCACCTTGAAGTTTTTGTCATCTGGAAACTTGGTGAAACAGGAAATTTGTGTTTGAGCCGACTGCATAATAAATAGTCTGCAATGCTGTATGTGTACTGAGAGTTAACCTGAACAAAAAAAGTTCAAGGATTTTACTGAGTTAGTCCATATAAGGACATCAGTCAATTGACTGGTAATACAGATCTGGGTCTGTTGGTCACAGATACCTTAAGGTAGGGGTGTGACTGGTTTTCTGATCTTCTGGTGCGTCTACGGTTTGGCGCATGCAGCGCAACACCACCTTCACAGAGTAGATCAGGCTCTGTAATGTCCCACACGACGAGGTTGCTGGGTATTGGCAGGAACTGGAACATGCTGTCGTACAAGTCAATCCTGAGCGTCCCAAACATCCTCAACTGGTGATATGTGGTGAGTATGCAGGCCATGGAAAGAAACGGACGTTTTCAGCTTCCAGGATTTGTGAACAGAGCGTTGTGACATGGGGCAGTGCATTTTCATACAGAAACATGTCTGCAGACACAGCGACCGGAAAATATTCTGACCCCTTGACATTTTCCACATGTTATGTTAAATCCTTATTCTAAAATTGATGAAATTTAACAATTTTCTCTGCAATCTACACACAATACCCCATAATGACAAAATGAAGAGGTTTTTGGAAATGTTTTTTAAATTTAAAAACAAACACCTTATTTACATAAATATTCACACCCTTTGCTATGATACTTGAAATTGAGCTCAGGGTGCATCCTGTTTCCATTGATCATCCTTGAGATGTTCCTACAACTTGATTGGAGTCCACCTGTGGTAAATTCAATTGCTTGGACATGATTTGGAAAGGCACACACCTGTCTATATAAGGTCTCACAGTTGACAGTGCATGTCAGAGAAAAAAACAAGCAGGAATTGTCCGTAGAGCTTTGAGACAGAATTGTGTCGAGGCACAGATCTGGGGAAGGAAAGCAAAACATTTCTGCAACATTGAAGGTCCCCAAGAACACCGTGACCTCATCATTCTTAAATAGAGGAAGTTTAGAACCACCAAGACTTTCTACAGTTGTGGCCAAAAGTTTTGACAATGACACAAATATTAATTTTCACAAAGTCTGCTACCTCAGTGTCTTTAAATATTTTTTTGTCAGATGTTACAATGGAATACTGAAGTATAATTACGAGCATTTCATAAGTGTCAAAGGCTTTTATCTACAATTACATGAAGTTGATGCAAAGAGTCAATATTTGCAGTGTTGACCCTTCTTTTTCAAGACCTCTGCAAGCCGCCCTGGCATGCTGTCAATTAACTTCTGGGCCACATCCTGACTGATGGCAGCCCATTCTTGCATAATCAATGCTTGGAGTTTGTCAGAATTTGTGGGGTTTTGTTTGCCACCCGCCTCTTGAGGATTGACCACAAATTCTCAATGGGTTTAAGGTCTGGGGAGTTTCCTGGCCATGGACCCAAAATATAGATGTTTTGTTCCCTGAGCCACTTAGCTTTCACTTTTGCCTTATGGCAAGGTGCTCCATCATTCTGGAAAAGGCATTGTTTGTCACCAAACTCTTCCTGGATGGTTGGGAGAAGTTGCTCTCGGAGGATGTGTTGGTACCATTCTTTATTCATGGCTGTGTTCTTAGGAAAAATTGTGAGCGAGCCCACTCCCTTGGTTGAGAAGCAACCCCACACATGAATGGTCTCAGGATGCTTCACTGTTGGCATGACACAGGGCTGATGGTAGCGCTCACCTTGTCTTCTCCGGAAAAGCTTCCAGATGCCACAAACAATCGGAAAGGGGATGCATCAGAGAAAAGGACTTTACCCCAAGCCTTCTTCACAACAATTGAACCGCTCTCCTTGAAGTTCTTGATGATCCAATAAATGTTTGATTTAGGTACAATCTTACTGGTAGCAACATCCTTGCCTGTGAAGCCCTTTTTGTGCAAAGCAATGATGACGGCATGTGTTTCCTTGTAGGTAACAAAGGTTGACAGAGGAAGAACAATGATTCTAAGAACCACCCTCCTTTTGAAGCTTCCAGTCTGTTATTCGAACTCAATCAGCATGACAGAGTGATCTCCAGCCTTGTCCTCGTCAACACTCACACCTGTGTTAATGAGAATTGCTGACATGATGTCAGCTGGTCCTTTTGTGGCAGGGCTGAAATGCAGTGGAAATGTTTTTGGGGGATTCAGTTCATTTGCATTTGCAATTAATTGCAATTCATCTGATCACTGTTCATAACATTCTGGAAAAATGCTAATTGTCATCATACAAACGGCGGCAGCAGACTTTGTGAAAAATTAATATTTGTGTCATTCTCAACTTTTGGCCATGACTGTAGAGCTGGGCGCTCAGGCAAAATTGAGCAATCGGGGGAGAAAGGCCTTGGTCAGGGCGATGACCAAGAACCCCATGGTCACTCTGACAGAGCTCTACAGTTCCTCTGTGGAGATGGGAGAACCTTCCAGAAGGACAACCATCTCTGCAGAATTCCACCAATCAGGCCTGTATGGTAGTGGCCAGACGGTAGCCACTATGAGTTTGCCAAAAGGCACCTAAAGACTCTCAGACCATGAGAAACAAGACCATGGTCTAATGAAATCAAGGTTGAACTCTTTGGCCTGAATGCAAAGTGTCATGTCTGGAGGAAACCTGGCACCATCCCTACGTTGAAGCATGGTGGTGGCAGCATCATGCTGTGGGCATTTTTTTTTTAGTGGCAGGGACTCTGAGACTTGTCTGGATCGAGGCAAAGATGTACGGAGCAGAGTACAGCGAGATCCAGAGCGCTCTGGACCTCAGACTGGGGAGAAGTTTCACCTTCAAACAGGACAACAACCCTGACGCTTCTATCACACCAACAGCGTCATTGCATTTTGAAACACCAGAAGTACATTCATTTCCAATGGAACCCTGTGTTTTCCTTGCAGCATTGCGTTGCTGAGGCAGTTGCAGTGTGTTCGGTGTGGTGCATACGTTGTAGTTATAGAACGTTGGATTTATAGAACGTTGTAGTTATAGAACGTTGGATTTATAGAACGTTGGATTTATAGAACGTTGATTTATAGAACGTTGGATTTATAGAACGTTGGATTTATAGAACGTTGATTTATAGAACGTTGGATTTATAGAACGTTGGATTTATAGAACGTTGATTTATAGAATGTTGGATGGACAGTCGGCAGGAATGTACGCTCCCTCAACTTGAGACATCAGCGGCATTGTGTTGTGTGATAAATCTGCATATTTTAGTGGCTTTTATTGTCCGCAGCACCAGGTGGACCTGTATAATGATCATGCTGTTTAATTAGCTTCTTAATATTCCACACCTGTGGGTGGATTATCTTGGCAAATGAGAAATTCTCACTTACGGGGATTTAAACAAATTTGTGCCCCAAAAAATTGAGAGAAATAAGCTTTTTGTGCATATGGAATATTTTTGGGATCTTTTAACGCTTTACATGTTGCGTTTTATGTTTGTGTTCAGTGTACATCAAGTTCCTTGATGCTGCTGCCCAAGCCAACTACAAGGTTGAGTTCTATAAATATGGGAGCTTCCCTGGAGTCATTGACTGTATAGATGGATGTCATATTCCCATTGAGTCTCCCTGTACAGCAGATGCTAAGGAGTATAGGAATCTTAAAAAAGGGCTTTCAATAAATGTACAAAGTGAGTGCACTCGCAATTTTCAGTTCTCCAAGACTCCTAACATTGTTGCAGGTTGGAAAGATTTTTTCCAAAACTCCTCTTTGCCTGCTCAGCTTCAAGGAGGACAACATAGTGGATTTATACCTGGTGTGACCGTGTGTATGCACAGACCAACTTCTTGTTCACCCCCAATCTTCATGCAATAGGACGTGCGCAACAACGGTACAACCAAGCTCATATCCGCACCAGAGGTGTAGTGGAGTGCGTGTTTGGTTTATGGAAGAGTCCTTTCCAATGTCTCAGAAACACATTGCGCTTTCAACCAAGAAGATGCTGCATTGCAATAATTGTAACAGTAGTGCTTCACAATGACCTCAAACAGCATGGCTGCCCAGATCAATGACCTCAAACAACATGGCTGCCCAGATCAATGACCTCAAACGGCATGGTTGCCCAGATCAATGACCTCAAACAGCATGGCTGCCCAGATCAATGACCTCAAACAGCATGGCTGCCCAGATCAATGACCTCAAACAACATGGCTGCCCAGATCAATGACCTCAAACGGCATGGCTGCCCAGATCAATGACCTCAAACAGCATGGCTGCCCAGATCAATGACCTCAAACAGCGTGGCTGCCCAGATCAATGACCTCAAACAGCGTGGCTGCCCAGATCAATGACCTCAAACAGCGTGGCTGCCCAGATCAATGACCTCAAACAACGTGGCTGCCCAGATCAATGACCTCAAACAACATGGCTGCCCAGATCAATGACCTCAAACAGCATGGCTGCCCAGATCAATGACCTCAAACAGAGTGGCTGCCCAGATCAATGACCTCAAACAGCATGGCTGCCCAGATCAATGACCTCAAACAGCATGGCTGCCCAGATCAATGACCTCAAACAGCATGGCTGCCCAGATCAATGACCTCAAACAACATGGCTGCCCAGATCAATGACCTCAAACAACATGGCTGCCCAGATCAATGACCTCAAACAACATGGCTGCCCAGATCAATGACCTCAAACAGCATGGCTGCCCAGATCAATGACCTCAAACAACATGGCTGCCCAGATCAATGACCTCAAACAGCATGGCTGCCCAGATCAATGACCTCAAAGAGCATGGCTGCCCAGATCAATGACCTCAAACAGCGTGGCTGCCCAGATCAATGACCTCAAACAGCATGGCTGCCCAGATCAATGACCTCAAACAGCGTGGCTGCCCAGATCAATGACCTCAAACAGCATGGCTGCCCAGATCAATGACCTCAAACAGCATGGCTGCCCAGATCAATGACCTCAAACAGCATGGCTGCCCAGATCAATGACCTCAAACAGCGTGGCTGCCCAGATCAATGACCTCAAACAGCATGGCTGCCCAGATCAATGACCTCAAACAGCATGGCTGCCCAGATCAATGACCTCAAACAGCGTGGCTGCCCAGATCCTCACATTGAAGATTTGAAGATGAGTACCCAGATGTTCCCATGGTTGAGGCAGACAATGACAGAAATGGACTTGCCTGAAGAGATTATTTTGCTATGCAACACTTCTTACAAAGATACTGCAGCTCAAGTGATTGAAGCGAACAATAGTCATGGATTGATAACAAAAAAGGGTAAAACTTTGCAATAAGGTTACTTTTGTAAAGTGTTTATAAAGGGGTTATAATTACATTAATAATGATTATTTAATCATTTGTAAATGCATTGTAATCCATTTATAAATGGTTATATCGCATTGGTCAAAATAGTGCAATAACTTGCCAGTGTTTGCCAAATAGTGAGCCAATATTTACCTCCAGTGATTAACCATTTATAAATGCACTTACAAATGCTTCTAATATTAACCTTTATGGATAATCATGCAACCTTATTTTCAATAGTTGCACAGTTGAGCAATAGTTATTTTCTCACTTTTGGGTGTGATGCGTTGGTGCCCTGTTGCAGGAACAGTAGAGGTTGGTTTTCATGATGTGTCTTGACCCACCTTTCTAACCCTGATGCCCTGAGGTCAAATGTCCATGCAGGACATTATTCAATCATCATTCCTAACATTTGACCCCATTCCTAACATTTGACCCCATTCCTAACATTTGACCCCTTACCAGATGATATCAACACATTTACCACTTCTCTGTGATAGTCCAAGTGTGGTAAAATGCTCTGGTGTGAAATGGTAACTGTAAAGTCTTTGGTTGTTGAAGCAGTCGAGGAGGTATCCTCTCACAAGGTCTTCATACACACCATTCATTGACTAAACATGTTTAACAGTGTTGAATCTTCTCTCATGTATGTAGTGATGAGTACCTAGTACTGCCTATAAGCAGGGGTGTAAATAAGTAAAAATACTTGAAAGTACTAAAGTCAATTTTGGGGGTATCTGTACTTTACTGTTTATTATTTTTGACTACTTTTACTTCACTACATTCCTAAAGACAATGATGTACTTTTTACTCCATACATTTTCCTTGACACCCAAAAGTACTCATTACATTTGGAATGCATGACAGGAAAATGGTCTAGTTCACACACTTTTCAAAGAACATCCCTGGTAATCTCTACTTCCTCTGATCTAATGGACTCACTAAACACTTGCTTTGCTTGTAAATGATGTCCGAGTGTTGGAGCGTGCCCTTGCTATCAGTAAATTAAAAAACAAGAAAATGGTGCCGTCTGTTTTGCTTAATATAAGGAATTTGATATTATGTATACTTTTGATACTTAAATATATTTGAGAAATTACATTTACTTTGATACTTAAGTATATTTAAAAACAAATACTTTTAGACTTTTACTCAAGTAGGATTTTACTGCATTACTTTCACTTTTACTTACGCCAATTTCTATTCAGGTAGATTTCTTTACTTTTACTCAAGTATGACAATAGGGTACTTTTTCCACCACTGCCTATAAGTATGTCTAAGCTTTGAGTGAACTCCCAAATCATCTATAACATGATGTACCTACATTTAGAACTGCTAAAGTTATATGTTATTTTAAAGTGGCAATCCACCTACCATTAACCTATTTAATCCCATCGGTCTCAATAGGGACCGTAAAAAACGTTTTCAGTTATAAGGCTCTAAAAATGTTACTGAATGATCTATCAATGCATTTCCAGCAAATATTTAAATAATACACGGTCTCAATGAATAATGTGCAGTGTCACATGTTTAGTGTAAATTGTCACATGGCCAGAGCTGTTTACTTCCTGGATGCACCATGAGAAGAGGATGGCTGCATCAAAGCTCCCAAACAAAAGGTTAGTAAAGTATGTTAACATAAAGTTAGGACAAAGATGTTTGGTACACATCATCTTTAAGGTGTCTAGTTTTGATATATGCATTTGTAATTACTCAACTTTGTTCAGTGTGGTCATAGAATGTGTAAACATGTTGACGGCAACAATAGTGACCGGTGGGATAACACAGTACATCTTGGTATACACATAGTTATACACATACATAGTTCTTGTTCTACCTGACTTTCTACTCTGTTCTTTCTTTTAGTTTCACTTTGAGTCAAGTTCTGAATATGTTGGATCTAGGTGAGTGCCCAGACAAGGCATGCAACATTGCAGTTATCCCTCAAAACTGAGAAAGATGCTGTCCTGAGTGATTGTGATTGTGATAGCGATGGGTCAGATATGGACTACGGGCAGGCCATTTGCCAGCCAGGCTGTTGAATGCATATGCTGAACCTATGCAAACAGATCATGACAGGAACAACGTTATCAGTGATGGTGACCTACCCTTTACCCCCCCATCCACAACCTACCCCACTCCCCTCCATTGTTGATAATGAAGAGCCAAGGGCCTCTACCCGTCAGAGGGTCCAGTCAGAAGAGCCAAGGGCCTCTACCCGTCACAGGGGTCAGTCAGAAGAGCCAAGGGCCTCTACCCGTCAGAGGGTCCAGTCAGAAGAGCCAAGGGCCTCTACCCGTCAGAGGGTCCAGTCAGAAGAGCCAAGGGCCTCTACCCGTCAGAGGGTCCAGTCAGAAGAGCCAAGGGCCTCTACCCGTCAGAGGGTCCAGTCAGAAGAGCCAAGGGCCTCTACCCGTCAGAGGGTCCAGTCAGAAGAGCCAAGGGCCTCTACCCGTCAGAGGGTCCAGTCAGAAGAGCCAAGGGCCTCTACCCGTCACAGGGGTCAGTCAGAAGAGCCAAGGGCCTCTACCCGTCAGAGGGTCCAGTCAGAAGAGCCAAGGGCCTCTACCCGTCAGAGGGTCCAGTCAGAAGAGCCAAGGGCCTCTACCCGTCAGAGGGTCCAGTCAGAAGAGCCAAGGGAAAAGCTGCAGGTTGTCAAAATAAAGATTGAGCGTTCAAACGATCGAAGAGGCCTGCCACTGATGTGATTCCAAAACACATAGTATACAGCCCAAATAGGCAAAAGTTTGGCACGAAACCACTGAGCCATGGAAGGAGAGAAGAAAAGTCGACCAAAAAGACAATCAAAATGACTGAAATGTTGTTGGAAAAGAAGGTAATTTGATTCAAAACATCCTGTATGACAGTAGGTCTGACTGATCGTAGTTCAAAACAGTGATGCACAAACTAATCTTGCACTTGGTTCTGAAGCCTAACTCTATGATATATATATATATATATATATAAAAGCACTCATTGTCCAATGGCGCTTTTTAAATATATATATATATACATTTACATTTAAGTCATTTAGCAGACGCTCTTATCCAGAGCGAATATATATATAATTGTATTTTGTTCAGTGTAGGCCTCTACTTGAATGCATATTCTACAGGCTACCTCTCTCCTAAATGTTACCTTTATGTTCAGTGGGAATGACTCCCACGACTGCTATACAGTTGTTAGTGAATGTTGCACTAAAATGTCACAATGACAATTGTTACAATGAATATTGCACTAAAGTACAAGTTCAACCGTTACAATAAAGTGACAATATTAAATACGTTGATGGTTGTTGTCTTTTTGTCTTTGCTCTCAGTGTTCATATCGTGTTGTATAAGGGTTTTTGATGTGTAAAATAGTCACACTAGAATGTGACGGGGCATTCTAATGGCAATGCTGGGGACTGCTAGTGACAGAGTTTTAAATGTGTTAATAAATGGGCTGGGGACTGCTAGTGACAGAGTTATAAATGTGTTAATAACTGGGCTGGGGACTGCTAGTGACAGAGTTTAAAATGTGTTAATAACTGGGTTGGGGACTGCTAGTGACAGAGTTTTAAATGTGTTAATAACTTGGTTGGGATATATAAGAACTTTGATAACTGCATAGGAGAAATATGTTAATTCAGTAACATTATCCCACCGGTCACAATTGTGACCGACCATAAAACACACTTTTTCACCTACCTTTCCATTAAAATTTCAAACAATAATGATGGATTACTTCAAAGGGTTACTAATGACACTTGATTTGGATATTTTCATGTCTGGGAAAAATTCAGGATTTAATGGGTTAAAAAATGAGTTACCAACATTTATAACTGCTGAAAAGATACCTTTCAAGAAAGTGGAAACCTACTGACCATTTACTAATGAGTTAGGCCTACCAATATAACGTATCAAAATACACTGTACTTTAAAAGAAAGTGGAAAACTTCTTGCCATTTATTAATGAGATGCAAACATTTAGAAAAGCATATAAATCTCCTCAAATATGCAATACATAGTAAGGGACATGCAATTTAATAGAAAGATACATTGGTAAAGCAATTTTAATTGCAGTGACTCAAATCTGTAGCCTATCATTGGTATAGTGGGTAGGCTGGTTTATTCACATAAAAAGTGCAAGGGGGGGGGATATTTTTCTCCCCTTTTTATCATTACAAGTCAGAATAGAAATTGACAACAGATTAACTCCTTAAAATACAACCTAGGGTCTCATGGTCTCCTTCGGTGTCTTCATTTGTTGCTTTCTTATTAAGAAATTTCCCACACCCTGGAATCAGAGACCTCCTCCTATAAGGTCTCAGAGATCTCCAAAATGATCACTGACTCCAGGATGGGAAAATGCCTTTGTCTTTGTCCTCCAGGCCGGGTTAGTGACACAGTCTTCGCTCCTGGCTGCTGCAGATCTAGCGGGCTGACCTTCATCCTGTTTTATCCCCTCCACGCTATGGTGATAATCTGCCTCTAGAAAATGTTTACATTGTTTGGTTTCGGTAATTGCTCCAATTACACACAATGCTTCTGTATTGGTGTCCCATCCCTGGTTTTTGAAGCATCTTCAGGTCAGCACCAAGTGCACATCATTAATATAATTAGGCTACACAAAGATTAACTGGTTAGTCCTTACTTACTTTAGCATGGAACTCCCTAGTCTAGAACTAATTAATCTGAAGTTAAGCAACGTCTCAGAAATAAATGTTTTAAATCTGGATTAATTGAAGTATAATTAACCTAGTCCTGATTTAAATTAAAATATGTCTGGGAAACTGCCCCTAAATCTACAAAACAGCAGTGATTTCACAGAACTGCTCATCTGTGAACACATGATTCAATCAGGAAGTTTCAATGATATTTCCTGAAGATAAAATCAAAGCATTTTCTCATGCTTTTAATCAGATCAAAAACATGTTTAGCTTTCGGTACAGTACTTGGTTCCTACATCATGTGGGTTTGAGTATGTGTTTTGGTTTATGAGGAACAAAGGGATTATGAGTAAATGACCACGCTAATTCAGCAGGCTGAGAATTGCAATTTTAGGACAAGGTTTGATGCCATGGACTATGGAATAAACAGGTTCCAACTATATCCACATGAAGGAGCCATTGACTGCTATTGAAAGGAAGATTTCATGACCTGCTAAAAGCAAAGATTTGTATAACCAACCCAAGATAGACCAGAGCCTGTCGTTTCCATTGGGTGAAAATGAATCATAGTTTCATAGTAATCATAATTAGCATATTTCACTTCGGGAACGCCTACTCTGTGAAGTGCGCTGTGCAATAACTCAGTTCGCCCTTGCACTCCTAGACCATTTAAAAAAAACTATGGCAAAGGGTAAAGTCTACAAAAACGCAGTCCGCTGTGTTTGTTACAGATTATAGCTTTGGAAATCGAAAACTGTATGGAGATCAAACGTTTCATCGATGAGAAAATTTACAGAATGTCTGCCGAAATCTATCTCGCTCCAATTTCTCCCACAGCCGGCCACTGCGCTTCCTCTCATCGCCATATTTGGTATTGAGTGGCAACACCAACCGAATGCATGACATTTATTCGGGGAAATATCTGTCTCATTGTTCGAGCTGTACTAAAAGTGCACAGCCTATTGATCTCACCAGATGTATAACTATTTGACCGGATGTATAAATGTGAAGCATCCGGTCGGCGTTTCCACACACTACCAAGTATGGGAGTGGGAGAAGATGGAGGGAGATCGATTTTGGGCGACATTCTGCTAAGTTTGTCATCGATTAAACATTTGATCTTAATACAGTTTTCTGTTTCCAAAACTAGAATCTGTTACAAACAGACTGGACAAAGTTTTGTAGAAAAAAAATGTGTAGTGCATAGTGATTAAAATGTGTAGTGCAATTTAGTTATTGCACACGCGAACCTCAGAGTAGGCATGCTAGAATGCGCCAATAGGCTCTTACTAGCTCGTGGCTCTGCCCACCTCCTTGTTTGTAGTTGTTGAAAAATTATTTTCTATCCCTGTAGCGAAACAGGATGGTTCGTACAAGGCTAAAAAGTGCATACCAGTTGTCATGTTCCCACGTAAACCACCAGAGGGAGATATTACCTACAATTTCAACTTTAAATCCAAGCAACAACAACAAAAAGACTACAAATTAGACATTTTAAGATTTTTATCAAGCACAGATGTAAATAAAGGTCAGTAGTAGGTCAGTACTCGACTCAAGTAAGTCATTATACTCAACAACTATCCTATGACAATAAGAATGACAGCTCAAAATTATTTATTAATCAATTGCTGAGTGCAAATAGAGAACTGAATGTCAAAACTGATGTTACCGCCAGACTAGCCTCGTCGCGTCCCAGGCACAATGACGTGGTTTTGGAGGTATGGCAACATTACGGTCAGACTAAATGGAATAATTCAGGCTGTGGACGTGATTGGGAGTCCCATAGTGCGGTGCACAATTGGCCCAGCATCGTCCGGGTTTTGGCCGGTGTAGGCCATCTTTGTAAATAAGAATTTGTTCTTAATTGGCTTGCCTCGTTAAATAAATGTTAAATAAAAAAGGTATAATAATAATACTGTAGCTGTCATTTGATATTAAAGAAGTTGTTAAACACCTGAAGGTTATGCCCTCGACATATATAAGAGGTTTTGCATACTTCAAATCAGTAGATATGTATTTAGTACCAGTATTGGTAGATATGTCTTACCCATGCAATGTACAGAGATTGTGGACATCAACAATACATACTTACCAAAAGGAATGCTTTTCATTGTCTAGAATGCACTTTGTCAACAGAAATTGTTGTACTATACAGTAGGTTGGAATCCTTCAACACTGGTAGATAAACAAACCTTTACATTTGTAGATTTATAGAAATCTAACTTGAATTAAATGTAACTTGGATCATGCTAATCTTAGGCTTTAAAAAAAATCCTGTTCAGGTAGACAGGGCCTTGAATGTTATAATCTACTCACATGAGTTGCAGGACCAGAGTCAGTGAGATTGATTGATTCACAATGATGCAACATGGTGAGTGATAAATGTGTTTTGCTGTCAAACTTTTCGATAGGCCTTTTTTTTGTGTGTGTGTGTGAGACAGAGAGACAATATAATATTGTGTGTGCAAGTGTCTGTGTGATCACCCTGGGAATGTACAAAGATACCTTTGTGCTAATGAGGTAGGGTCAGTGTGACATGTGAGTGAACTCCCAGGCTCCTCTCTGCTGGATGTGTACCCTCCCTGTGACAGCCAGGGCGAAACTGCACATTGTTGCCCTGGAGACCATCTTATGGTGAGAGAAGAAGACAGCTTTTTTTCTCACGTGAGAGAGAGAGGGTAAGAAGAGAGAAAAAGAGAGACTTGGATTTCAAGCCAATATCCAACTGTGTTTTAGAAATAAATCAGTCTTCCTTTAGAATTGTTTTTTTCCTATATCTTTTCCTGTCTTTCTTGTTTGCTCCGCCTCCACCACTTTGTTACGCAGACTGTTTTCTCTCTCTCTCTGTGTTTCTTAATTTTCTCTGTGTCTCTCTGTGAATAGACCCTTTGATGGTGTGTGCTGGCCACACAGGAAGTGCACTGCTAGAGGTGCGGCTCATGTGAGAAACACAAGACAGGATGCAGTGTGTGTGTGTGTGTGTGTGTGTGTAAGCATGTGAGACCGAATGACTGTTGTTACAATATAGATGGAACTTGTCTCAGATTAGACCCCCAATCTCCATCCTGCAAGCAATTAACTGAAAGTGTTTTTTAGTTGTTTGAAAAAAAAGTTTTTATTTTAGGAGAATAGATTTGGGAGTTCAGAATCAGAGAGATGGAGTGGCACTAAAAATAAAAAGATTCAAATCAATCTGTGCTTTCAGTTGTTTCACATGCAAGGGTCAGTAGGGGCAACCTAAATGCCTCTAGGCACGGTAGGCAGGGGTATTTAATGTATTGTGCAGCAGGTAGATTTTTCTCTCCAGTAATCACCCTAGCAACAACAAACAGCTCTGCCCCAACCGAAGCTCCAATAAGCTTTAAAGCCATGTCTTTCCTCACTTCCTCTCAACGCATTGGGTTTGGTTTGAACCTCTCCAGTTAGCAGGCGGCCATCTTGGATATAGCAATCAAGCAAACTACCCTTACTTTTGGGATGGGGAGGACTTTAACCGAACTTGGGTCTTTCGGGGTACCAGCACCGTCGGAAAACGGGGAAGCGCGCATCGGAAGCTGAAAATCAATAGTAACTCAAGACGCCAAAACTGGCTGCAAATTCTGAGACCGGTTTTACGTTAACACCCCTTCCCCTCCCCTTTTTCCTTGACTAGACATTCTGTGCATTTGTAGAGAGCCCGTGAACTATTGGAATACAGTTTATTCAGTTTTAGTTCCCTAAAAACGAATTGGAACATTTTGGAGCTCGGGGTTATGGTTTGTTGTTGGACAACCTTTTGTGGGTTGTTGTGTTTTTCGCAATCTGTCCCACCTCTGTACAGTAATGCGGTTCGACAATTTACCTAATTAATCTGTGGTCTAGACATCTTCCAGCGTGTGTTTGCTGGAATTTCGGCGTTGCGTTAAATCCATGTTCTTCAATAGCATTTGTAGACCTGCTTTCCTCCGGTTGGGCAAAGGTGCAACAACATTTTAAAAAAGGAGACCCAGAACGCCGAACCACTTCGTGGAACAAGACATTAACATGTCAACCAGAACGCCACTACCTACTGTCAATGAGCGTGATACTGAAAATGTAAGTATTTGTTCCAAGTAAGTTAGGCTTTAACGTTACTCCTTTCAGCTCTAAACTTGGCATTGACCAACTTTGTAAGAATTATGTTTGTGCCAATTTCGGTGTCATAGTCTACATGTTATGGTACTTTCAAGACAACTGGGAATTGAGAAGAAAAAAAAGAGGTCAAAACATGACGTCAGTGAACTTCAGGTCGGAAAGTCAAATCAATTATTATTTGTCATATGCTTCGTAAACAACAGCGAAATGCTTGCTTGCCGGCCCACCCAAACAATGCAGAAAGGAAAAAAAGTGAAAAAGACACCAGAAATAATAAAAATAATAACACAATGAATGAATGATAACTTGTCTATCTATATGCACGGGGTACCAGTACCGAGTCGATGTGCAGGGGTACGAGGTGATTGAGGTAGATCGAGTATATACATACAGGTAGGGATAAAATGACTATGCAACAGGATAGATAATAAATAGTAACAGCAGTGTATGTGATGAGTCCAGAGTTAGTGCAAAAAGGGTCATGCAGATATTCTGGGTAGCTATTAGTTAACTATTTATTTCACTATTTAGCAGTCATATAGCTTGGGGGTAGAAGCTGTTTAAGGTCCTGTTGGTTCCTGACTTGGTGCATCGGAATTGCTTGCCGAGTGATCGCACAGAGAACAGTCAATGACTTGGGAGTTTGGAGTCTTTCAAAAAATATTTAGAACCTTTCTCTTACATCTCCTGATGTAGAGGTCTTGGAAGGCAGGGAGCTCTGCCCCAGTGATGTACTGGGCCATACGCAGTACCCTCTGCAGTGCCTTGTGATCGGATGCCAAGCAGTTGCTATACCAAGATGATGCAGCCAGTCAAGATGCCCTCAATGGTGCAGCTGTAGAATGTTTTGAAGATCTGAGGGCCCATGCCAAATCTTTTCAGCCTCCTGAGGAGGAAGAGGCATTGTTGTGCCCTCTTTACGACTGTGTTGGTGTGTTGTGGACCATGATAGTTCCTTAGTAATGTGGACACCGAGGAACTTGAAGCTCTCGACCTGCTCCACAACAGCTCTGCCTTCTGTTACCTGTAGTCCATGATCAGCTCCTTGTTTTGCTGACATTGAGGGAGAGGTTGCTGTCCTAGCACCACACTGCAAGGTCTCTGACCGCATCCCCATAGACGGTCTCATCGTTGGAGCTCTAGGAAGATACCTGTTTCCATCTTGGAATTCCGGGTTGGTTGACTGTAAAAAAATGATTTTTCCCAGTAGAAGCTTTTTCTTTCTCTAAAGTTTCCAGGTTTCTTGAACACACTGAAGTCAGATTCCCGAGCTCTGAGTTCCCAGTTGTTTTGAACCCTCGGAAGTCCCGAGATTAAGTTCCCCGTTGTTTTGAACGCGACACCACTCAGGCCAGAAAGCTCTTAATATACAGTGCGCTCGGAAAGTATTCAGACCCCTTGAATTTTTCCAAATGTTGTTACGTTACAGCCTTATTATTAACATTTATTAAAAAATAAAAAAAATCAGCAGCAATCTACCCACAATACCCAATAATGACATCACAATACCCCAGATTGACAAAGCAAAAACAGGTTTTTATAAATTTGAGCAAATTCATAAAAAAACAAACATACCATATTTGCATAAGTATTCAAACCCTTTGCTATGATGCTCGTAATTGAGCTCAGGTGCATCCTGTTTGCATTGATTATCCTTCAGGTGTTTCTACAACTTGATGGGAGTAAATTAAATTGTGGTAAATTCAATTCATTGGACATGATTTGGAAAGACACACACCTGTCATCATTTATACACATCACATCATTTATAACTTTTAAGCATGGGGAAACTACAGGTGAGTTTACCTGCTGGCGAAAGGAGTAATCTTTACATTACAAAGATGCCTGCTTTGTTACTGGTTGGCATGGCATTCTTGGGTATATAGGTCAACCAGCACACACTATAATTAGGACAAGCTCTGTGCGCCCACCCCCTTGGAGTTGAGCGACAGGTGCCCAAAATGTGTTCACACGCCTCTGAGCATCAGTGAGCGCAATTTGGATCAATGAACTGTCACCAGCACAAAACCGGACAGGCAGCCTGCTCCGATGCCATTCAGATCGCCAATGCTAGGATGAAGGGCTCACACTCTGTAAAAAGGCACCGCATCACCATAGTAAGTATTCGTTTTCTTCTTGAAGTGACCCATTTTTTGGGGGAGTATTTTGAAGTTTTCAATATGCGCCACAGTACGCGAGAGAGACTTTTTCTAGTCTAGGCGAAGATAACGTAGTTATTCAGTTGAACTCAATTGCAAAAGTATCAATAGGGCTATTTAAGTGTCTCAGAGTTCGTACTCGTTTTGCCGTAAGGTTTTGGTGTTTGGAGACATACGAATTATGTGTGCAAATGGGCTTTTTTTGTGAATTTGTGTGCGTCCTATTTATAAAGACCTCCATTGTGCCTTATCAGTAATTTGTGTCGAGAGGTCACAAGGCTTAGGAATGTTTTTCCCGTAGTGGCCACTGTATGCTGACCTTGATGACACGTTTATGGTAAATGGTCCTACTCTCTCACTTTTAGAGAGTAAGCAACCAACAGAGACAGACGATTTCAAAAACCTGTATTTTGCTACTCACACTTGTCACTTTCAAGTCTGGGTTGATAAACTGGCCCTGTGGTGATTTTAAATGAGTCCCCTTGATCACACGGCACATAATTAGGCGATGTCTGACTCATGACGACATGAATTGAAGAACCTTTCACAATGGAGCCATTACTTGACACAATCCGATTCCATCCCTGACCAAGTCTTTGACACTCTACGATTGCAACCTTGGTCTGTTATTTTGGGACACGTTGTTGATTCAGCGATAAACGGCACGCTGATGAAATACAGTAACTGCTGTAGGCGGCACGCTGATGAAATACAGTAACTGCTGTAGGCGGCACGCTGATGAAATACAGTAACAGCTGTAGGCGGCACGCTGATGAAATACAGTAACAGCTGTAGGCGGCACGCTGATGAAATACAGTAACAGCTGTAGGCGGCACGCTGATGAAATACAGTAACAGCTGTAGGCGGCACGCTGATGAAATACAGTAACTGCTGTAGGCGGCACGCTGATGAAATACAGTAACAGCTGTAGGCGGCACGCTGATGAAATACAGTAACAGCTGTAGGCGGCACGCTGATGAAGTACAGTAACGGTAGTAGGCGGCACGCTGATGAAATACAGTAACAGCTGTAGGCGGCACGCTGATGAAATACAGTAACAGCTGTAGGCGGCACGCTGATGAAATACAGTAACAGCTGTAGGCGGCACGCTGATGAAATACAGTAACAGCTGAAGGCAGCACGCTGATGAAATACAGTAAGTGTCATTGTCTGTGCTTTACTGTTAGACTTGGAACTGTGAGATGGTTTGGCAGGATAAACCCACAGATGGGCCTTCTGACACTATCAAAGAGGATCAGCATATTTTTCAAGTTTGACTGTATCCATCTCTATACTGGGTTTACCTCGCTGTAATGGTCCTAGAAATTAGGACGCTTTGATTCTTAGGCCCGTATTCCATAGAGGTCTATTGTTATGGTCTCATTGTACTGCACATTGTAGGATTATATTTCATAGTTGCCTTTTGGATGATCTTTTGAAAGGTTAAAATAATCAAGTTTTTTGTCAGTTTGAGCTTCGGGGCTTTTGGAACTAGCGTCTATAAAAGGTAGACCAGTTTGGTGTCATTTGCATTTAAACTAATCTGTGAAGGGGGGGAGGGGTAAAAACAAGCAAATAGTTAAACAGGGTAGTTGTAGAAACAGAACTTGCTGTGCACTCCAGTAGCAAAAAATGCTCCTCCATGAACAGTGTTCTATTTTTTTGAACAGTCACTGTGTCTTATGAAACTCTTGGGTAATAGACCAATAGAAAGTGCTCACTGTAACGAAGACACCACAAACTAAGGGGGTGTTTTCACAGCGTTGTGGTAACATCCCAGCAATGTGTCTAAAATGTTGGCACAATGTTACTGTAAAGGCCCTTTAGACAATTGCGATGGTTTCTAGACGTGTTTCCTTAAATGTAGGCCGAGACTGAAGTGAAGTTTGTTGTTGTTGCAATATCTTATTTTGTTCCAATGATCGTGCTAATCTCACTCACTGAAACCAACGACGACTTGGAAACCAATTGTAGGTCGCTATCTAAACAGATTGTATTAACATGTGGTTACATGGGGAATGTCAATGTTGTTACTGAAGTTACGTGTTTAGGTACATACGTATATAGAGTTACCCTGCAAGAATCCATTAACTATTGACGGACGTTGAGGTTGAGAAAGGTGCTTGGTTTTGGTTGACCCATCTCAAGTCCTTGTCAGGATAGTACAGCTGTGCCCCATTTGGCTAACTGGACCTGCGTCACTGCCCTTCGGGCTGATGGATACTTTGCCGGGCTAGGACATCGATGTTGGATAGATACCACTCCACTACCAACCCTCCTCTCACCATACACCCACTATTGCTATTAAGGTCATTAACCTCTTCCCTTTTATTGTTTTGTAGGGCTGACCTCATTTAGGAAAATGGTCGATTGTTTGGTCGATAGGCTGTTGGTCGACTGAGATTTCTTTAGTTGAGCAGTAGCAAAAACATGTGATATTATTCATGGTGTACAAGACACCTGTCTGATTCGCACCTGTCTGAGTGGACTAATCTATTATGAAGGCTGTGGGGATGGCACAGTCCATCACTCTAAAGCATGTGCTGCTGAAATTGTATAAGGTTAAGGACAATGGTGCAACACTAATAAAAATATTTGATATCAAAATGCTCTTTCTCCCGCATTTGATAGTGGTCACGGTTCTGAAACATCCGTGCTCTGTTGAATTGACGACTTTTCCTAGACCATGTTGCTGTGTGCATAATAGCAAAGTTAACCAGCATATTGGTGTTGAGAACCATGTGGCGGAGGCAGCTGTGGAGTTAAGAGAAGAGAAAACAGTCCTCGCCTTAATTGTCTAAGAAAAGTGAGGAAACCCAAACTTAATTATGTCTATAACTGTTAAATGTGCCTGTCTTTATAAATCATCCATCTACAGTGCCTTCAGAAAGTATTCAGACCCCTTCACTTTTTCATACATTTAGTTTCGTTACAGCCTCATTCTAAAATGAATAAAAATATAAAAATATTTTTTAAACGATCTACACACCATACCCTATAAAAATGACGCAAAAACAGGTTTTTAGAAAATTTTGCAAATGTATAAAAAAACAGAAATAACTAATTATTTCAATAATTATTCAGACACTTTGCTATGAGACACCAATTGAGCTGGGGTGCATCCTGTTTCCATTGATCATATTTCTACAACTTGGAGTCCACCTGTGGTAAATTCAATTGAATGGCATGATTTGGGAAGGCACACACCTGTCTAAATATGGTCCGACAGTGCATGTCAGAGAAAAAACCAAGCCATGAGGTCGAAGGAATTTTCCGTAGCGCTCAGACGGAATGGTGTCGAGGCACAGATCTGGGGAAGGGTACCAAAAACTGTCTGCAGCATTCAAGGTCCTCAAGAACACAGTAGCCTCCATCATTCTTAAATAGAAGGTTTGGTACCAACAAGACAATCGTGGGAGAAGGGCCTTGGTCAGGGAGGTGAAGAGAGCTCTACAGTTCCTCTGTGAATATGGGAGAACCTTCCAGAAGGACAACCATCTCTGTAGAACTCCACCAATCAGGCCTTTATGGTAGAGTGGCCAGACGGTAGCCACTATGAGTTTGTCAAAAGGCACCTAAAGACTCTCAGACTATGAGAAACAAGATTCTCTGGTCTGATGAAACCAAGATTGAACTCTTTAGCCTGAATGCCAAGCGTCACCTTCTGGAGGAAATCTGGCACCATCCCCACGGTGAAGAATGGTGGTGGCAGCATCATGCTGTGGGGTTGTTTTCGGTGGCAGGGACTGGGAGACTAGTCAGGATCGAGGGAAAGATAGATCCTTGATGATAACCTGCTCCAGAGTGCTCAGGACCTCAGACTGGTGCAAAGGTTCACCTTCCAACAGGACAACGAGCCTAAACACACAGCCAAGTCTCTGAATGTCCTTGAGTGGCCCAGCCAGAACCCGGACTTGAACCAGATCGAACATCTCTGGCGAGACCTGAAAATAGCTGTGCAGTGAGGCTCTTGAGAGGATCTGCAGAGAAGAATCAGTATAACTCCCCCAAATACAGGTATGCCAAGCTTTTAGCGTCATACCCAAGAAGAATCTAGGCTGTAATAGCTGCCAAAGGTGCTTCAACAAAGTACTGAGTAAAGTGTCTTAATACTTATGTAAATGTCATATCATTATTTTTTAACATTTGCAAAAATTTCTAAACCTGTTTTTCCTTTGTCATTGTGTGTAGATTTGATGAGGGGAAAAAAAACAAACAATTTAAATCAATTTTAGAATAAGGCTATAACGTAAAAAATTGTGGTTAAGTCGAGGGGTTTGAACACTTTCCGAATGCACTGTATATCTACATAAGACAGATCCTGCTTCTGTTGCTTGAGTGTTTGTTTAATAGCCTACTGATACTGTGAGCAGCACGCCTCACGCAACTCATGTCGGATAAACATGTTTTTAATCTTTGCTATGCTGTAATACAAGCTTTACACTTAATGTTTTTCATTCGTATTATTTATTTAGTGTTATGTTATTTATGCTGTTCCGAATTGTCAAATAATATTTGTAATACAAATAACCCTCCTTATTCTTGATCTTATTCTTATTCTTGATCTCCTTCTTATTGTTATTATTGCTATCATCATTCTAATAACTAATGATAATGACATTACTTAACTTAGCAGCCTTGTGTAACTACCATCGAGCTGTAGGCCTAAGAGCGTATGCTGTTTAGTCATAATACCGTAACTTACTTTGGCCTATTTTTCAATATTTATATAGGCTACTGTATCATTCATTCGTTCATGTCATCACACAGCATACGAGTCATTCATCATTTGAAATGCAATCAAGCATTTTAGTTTTAAAATAACACAGCAAGCCTTAAATAATTAGCGTGAACAATAACTAAATCGTTCCATTTCGGCAATGGCATTCACAAATAAATGTTTTTAGTCTTTGCTGTGATAAAGGCTTTACAAAAATGTAAAACGTTTGTTTTTAAATTGACTCTCTGGTACGCTTTTAATTTATTTAGTGTTGTTTACATTGTTCCAAACGGTCAGAAATTATATTGTAATATAACAGCACCTGTTTGACAAACGCAATATCCACGCAGCGCTTGCTACTTACTGTTTACCTCCTGAGCAACCAGAAAACATTCCCCCCGTTTCAAATTCATTTGTCACATCCTCTGCATCCAATTTGCTGTCACGTGTTAAGGCATTTGGAATATGTTCAATGTATTGATGTGAATATGATATGCTGATAGGTCAGGCCCTATTGGTCATGCGCATGTGATGGATACATCTGTCATGTAAAGAGAGCAACGGTTGAGGGACTAGGAAATGTTTTTCCGAAACAAGTGAGGGATTTCTGTAACGACTTTTCAGTCAGAAATGGCTGTAATTATGTTGCAGCTTCAGCAACATGGACAGCGTAATAAACACTGATGTTTTGTGGTGGTTGCTGCAGCAGGAAGAAGAGAGAGACTGTGTGTGCTAGTCACAGTCACTCGCTGTAATTTATTAAAAAATGTTTAATTTTTTTTTTTACAAATCACAGCAAGTTTAAGTCCTGCCCGGCACAATCAAATCAATTGCGGTTAGACTCCCTCTAATCATTTGTGTTTTAACTATTTCATCAAACAGAGCGCTTAACGCATCGGACAAGTGTATTGCATATAGTTGATTTGATTCAAATACATAGGATATAAAGGAAAAATACACATTTAAGCATTTCTACCAATCAATTTATTTTAAAGAACAGAACTCTCGATCGACCAGGATTTGTTTGTTTGTTGGGACAGCCCTAATTGCTTGTCATTAATAAAACACGTGTGGTTTTCCATAGGACGTAGTAACCCTTTTTTTTGGCAAATCTCATTATTACATTTATTTAAGTGTTACTTGTATTTTATTAAACTTCTTTTTTACACTAAGCCATTCCCAAAGTAATTCCGAGTGCACTAGTTGATTCAACTGTGAGTAGGGCTTTCTGAGCCTCACTGTGAGGTTTAATTTTTCTCAATCTTACATTCATTGTGTTTGGAGCTTGTCTTTGTATCCGGACCTTATCAGTTGATAGCAGTGCAAAACCTCACAGTAGTTAGTCAGTCAGTCTATAAATGAATTGATATCGAGCGTATGTGAAGATACAACTGATTTGAAAGACATTTACATTACATTTACATTTAAGTCATTTAGCAGCAGACGCTCTTATCCAGAGCGACTTACAAATTGGTGCATTCACCTTATGACATCCAGTGGAACAGCCACTTTACAATAGTGCATCTAAATCTTTTAAGGGGGTGTCAGAATGATAGTCAGAATGATAGTAGAGTTATTTATTTCAGCTTTAATTTCTTTCATCACATTCCCGGTGGGAAAGAAGTTTACATACACTCAATTAGTATTTGGTTGCCTTTGAATTGTTTAACTTTGGTCAATTGTTTCAGTAGCCATCCACAAGCTTGAGTGAATTTTGGCCCAATCCTCCTGACAGAGCTGGTGTAACTGAGTCAGGTTTGTAGGCCTCCTTGCTCGCTCATGCTTTTTCAGTTCTGCCCACAAATTCTCTATAGGATTGAGGTCAGGACTTTGTGATGGCTACTCCAATACCATGACTTTGTAGTAGTTAAGCCATTTTGCAACAACTTTGGAAGTATGCTTGGGGTCGTTGTCCATTTGGAAGACCCATTTGCGACCAAGCTTTAACTTCCTGACTGATGTCTTGAGATGTTGCTTCAATATATCCACATAATTTTCCTCCCTCAAGGTGCCATCTATTTTGTGAAGTGCACCAGTCCCTCCTGCAGCAAAGCACCTCCACAACATGATGTTGCCACCCCCGTGCTTCACGGTTGGGATGGTGTTCTTCAGCTTGCAAGCCTCCCCCTTTTTCCTCCAAACATAACGATGGTCATTATGGCCAAACAGTTCTATTTTTTGTTTCATCAGACCAGAGGACATTTCTCCAAAAAGTATGATCTTTTTCCCCATTTTTAATTTATTTTTATTTGACCTGTATTTAACTTGATTTGCACTTTTCGCAACAAAGTACGTTCATCTCTAGGAGACAGAACGTGTCTCCTTCCTGAGATGAATGATTGCTTCGTGGTCCCATGGTGTTTATACTTGCGTACTATTGTTTGTACAGATGAACGTGGTACCTTCAGGCATTTGGAAATTGCTCCAAAGGATGAACCAGACTTGTGGAGGTGTACCATTTTTTTTTCTGAGGTTTTGGCTGATTTCTTTTGATTTTCTCATGATGTCAAGCAAAGAGGCACTGAGTTTGAAGGTAGGCCTTGAAATACATCCACAGGTACACCTCAAATGATGTCAATTAATTTTCTGGAATTTTCCAGGCTGTTTAAAGGCACAGTCAACTTAGTGTATGTAAACCTCTGACCCACTGGAACTGTGATACAGTAAAATAATCTGTCTGTAAACAATTGTTGGAAAAATGACTTGTGTCATGCACAAAGTAGATGTCCTAACCGACTTGCCAAAACTATAGTTTGTTAACAAGACATTTTTGGGGAGGTTGAGAAACGAGTTTTAATGACTCCAACCTAAGTGTATGTAAGCTTCTGACTTCAACTGTATGTTTTACTGAAATATATATGTATGCAGTCAATTTTAACAACCAACATGTCCCATTTTTAAAGACATTGGCTCTTAAGCTATTTTGAGTCTGTTCAAGGTCTGCATTCTAAAATAAGAGTCTGTTCCAGATGAGTTATTACACTGTTGTAAGGTTTCCCTGTGAGTGCAGCCGCACGCTCACTCAAGTGCTTTGCTCAATCTTTTCACCTAATGCTAATGACGTTACAGCGTTGTTCAAACATTCAGCAATCTCTACTATACCCTCTTATTACCAGGCAGTGCTGATACCATTATTTACGACCAGGACTTTATTCCCTTCAGAACAGCAACTCATGCTAATGGCTGTACAACATTTGTCAAACATTCACCAATCGTTTGTATCCTTTCCCATCTTTACCAATGGAGATATAATGCCACCAGGAATTCTTTTTCTCCCCAAAACATCAGCTCGATGAACACTTTATTCAAACAGTTAGGAAATGAGTTGGCAAGTTGGGGGAGAAATTGGCAAGGTTGCTCATGGGGATTGAACCCCAGTCCCCGGTGATTGTTTTAATGTCTATTGACAAGTTGAGCTCTGATCAATGCCCTCCAGGCCAGGAACATTGGTTATTCCAGTAGTAGAGAGAGTCTTGTTCCTTCTTTCTTGGAAAGAGTTTTTATTTTACCTTTTATGTTACTAGGCAAGATCAGTTAAGAACAAATTCCTATTTTCAATGACGGCCTAGGAACAGTGGGTTCACTGCCTGTTCAGGGGCAGACCGACAGATTTGTACCATGTCAGCTCGGGGGTTTGAACTTGCAACCTTCCGGTTACTAGTCCAACGCTCTAACCACTAGGCCGCCCCAGTTTAGGAAAGGCCGTAGCTCCATGAACATTTTTATAAACCTGTTATTTGTTTCAACCGATTCCATTTAATCAGGATTAAACTCAAATCAATGATTACCTCATTATTTGTCTAGTCTTTGCTTTCCACGTGTTGTGAGACAAATTTGATATGTCCCAAGAATGGAGTTATTGTGCTAGTGTGCTTCTTCCACTACCATAAAACATACTTTTAGACTGCTGAAACAAACTCACAATTATTCTTCAGGAAATTGACCTTTTCTAGCTTTGGCTTTTGATTGTCAAGCTCTTAGGTGCCATGCTGCTGTGTGTCTACACAAGATCGATGTCCTGTTTAGTCGATATTCTCTGACATGCAACTTCAAATTACTTTTGACCTTCTTCTAATCTCCTGCCCACAGCACACCTCGCACACCGATGGGCGCAACGAGGTCACCACGCGGCCCGTACGCTCAGGCGCCCGCTGCCGGAACTCCATTGCCTCGTGCGCCGACGAGCAGCCGCACATCGGCAACTACCGGCTGCTCAAAACCATCGGAAAGGGCAACTTTGCCAAGGTCAAGCTGGCGCGTCACATCCTCACGGGCCGAGAGGTGAGACAGCAGCAGGAACATTTTCTCATTTGTTTGGCTAGGGTAGAATAACCTAAGGTAGAATAGATTACAATAATTGTTTGCTTAAAAAAAAATATATATATATATATATGAGTACAATGTTGGTTAGTAGATTTAGCTGATACCAGCCACCTCGCCCTTGCTGTACTTGACAAGTCAAGGGGCAACACTCTGCACCAATTGTAACAGTAGTCACGGTAATTGCATTTTGTTTGTTGGTGAAACAAATAAAATGCAAGTTGGGGAAATTGTATTAAATGTACTAAACTTACTGAAGCAACAAGCAAGAGGCAAATTGTATTGAGACCCCCTCCAGCCCTCAGTTCTCCTAGAGGCGGCAGTGCTTTACACACTCTAAAATGGCACCGTGGCAATCTGAAAAAACAAGTTTGTTATTGTTGAGTGGCCAGCCGATAGGCATGCCAATTCCTATGTGAAGTGGTTTCAACAGGAAGTGATTTTTTTTCTTCTCCCCCCTTTACTCTCTCTTGACAGGTTGCCATCAAAATCATCGACAAGACACAGCTGAATCCTACCAGCCTTCAAAAGGTAAAAGAAAAACCTGTCTTGTCTCCCTATTGGACACTGCACATCCTTTTCCATGTGCATTCTCTGGTTGTAGAGGACTGGGATATCATTAGGCCTCCACTGCAGTGTACAGTTGAAGTCAGAAGTTTACATACACCTTAGCCAAAAAAACATTGAAACTCAGTTTTTCACAGTCCCTGACATTTAATCCTATTAAAATTCCCTGTCTTACGTCAGTTAGGATCACCACTTTATTTTAAGAATGTGAAATGTCAGAGTAATAGTGTAGAGTGTTTTATTTCAGCTTTTATTTCTTTCATCACATTCCCAGTGGGTCAGAAGTTTACATACACTCAATTAGTAATTGGGTAGCATTGCCTTTTGAATTGTTTAACTTGGGTCAATTGTTTCAGGTAGCCTTCCACAAGCTTCCCACAATAAGTTGGGTGAATTATCGCCCATTCCTCCTGACAGAGCTGGTGTAACTGAGTCGGGTTTGTAGGCCTCCTTGCTTGCTCACGCTTTTTCAGTTCTGCCCACAAATTTTCTATAGTTTTGCGGTCCGGGCTTTGTGATGGACACTCCAATACCTTGACTTTGTTGTCCTTAAACCATTTTGCCCCAACTTTGGAAGTATGCTTGGGGTCGTTGTCCATTTGGAAGATCCATTTGCGACCAAGCTTTAACTTCCTGACTGATGTCTTGAGATGTTGCTTCAATATATCCACATAATTTTCCTCCCTCATGATGCCATCTAGTTTGTGAAGTGCACCAGTCCCTCCTGCAGCAAAGCACCCCCAAAGCATGATGCTGCCACCCCCGTGCTTCACGGTTGGGATGGTGTTCTTCGGCTTGCAAGCCTCCCCCTTTTTCCTCCAAACATAACGATGGTCATTATGGCCAAACGGTTATATTTTTGTTTCATCAGACCAAAATGTACAATCTTTGTCCCCATGTGCAGTTACAACCCGTAGTCTGGCTTTTTTATGGCGGTTTTGGAGCAGTTACTTACTTCTTCCTTGCTGAGCGGCCTTTCAGGTTATGTTGATATAGGACTCGTTTTACTGTGGATATAGATACTTTTGTACCTGTTTCCTCCAGCATCTTCACAAGGTCCTTTGTTGTTGTTCTGGGATTGATATGCACTTTTCGCAACAAAGTACGTTCATCTCTAGGAGACAGAACGTGTTTCCTTCCTGAGCTGTATGACAGCTGCATGGTCCCATGGTGTTTATACTTGCGTACTATTGTTTGTACAGATGAATGTGGTACCTTCAGGAGTCTGATAATTGCTCCCAAGGATGAACTAGACTTGTGGAGGTGTACCATTTTTTTTCTGAGGTCTTGGCTGATTTCTTTTGATTTTCCCATGATGTCAAGCAAAGAGGCACTGAGTTTGAAGGTCGGCCTTGAAATACATCCACAGGTACACCTCCAATTGACTCAAATTATGTCAATTAGCCTATCAGAAGCTTCTAAAGCCATGACATTAGTTTCTGGATTTTTCCAAGCTGTTTAAAGGCACAGTCAAATTAGTGTATGTGAACTTCTGACCCACTGGAATTGTGATATAGTGAATTATAAGTGAAATAATCTGTCTGTAAACAATTGTTGTTGTCTTAACCGACTTGCCAAAACTGTAGTTTTGTTAACATTAAATTTGTGGAGTGGTTTAAAAACTAGTTGTAATGACTCAAACCTAAGTGTATGTAAACTTCCGACTTCAACTGTATATAATATTCCTACTTTGAAAGCTGTATGCGGTGAAAAGTGTTAGTACATTAGTAACACTTCATGCCCTATTTCCATGATATATTATAAAATCAGTCTGTCTTTTATTTTGATAGAGGTGGCCTGTGAGTGTATGGGACTTCCCTTCATCAAGTAGCCCTTGAAACTAGTTTTGTACCGAAATGCACAATTATAGCTAACTAATACGATTCCCCCATGGGATTTTGACATGTTGGGATTCTGGGTGCTTCACTACGTGTCTTGGAAGCACAACTAGCTTAATTTCAGTGTGTGTAACTCACAAACTTCACAGCAGACTCAGAATTAGTTTGAGCAGAGGTGCAGAGTGCAGACCCCCTTAAAGGTCTAAGTGGTTGTACTGCACTGCATGGTGGGAGGCAGGGGGTAAAGTGGTGGCTGGTAGAGGAAACCTCAGCAGACTTGGATTTCAGAGGCTGCTAATAATACCCTCGGAGGAGATCTCAGAATGGGAGGCTGGTGAAAGAACAGCGCTGGCCCTGCCAACAAGGAAAGAGATGCAGCAACTGGGGTCTGGGCTGGAAGTGGGGAAAAGAACGGGCTGTTGACCCGTTGGAAGTACAGAGGATCTGGAGCACACAGGACCCAAACTGTCTTCTTCAGGGGCTGTTTATTATTATGCTCTGATGAAAGCTGAAATGATCCGACGCTTAAACATGCAAGCTGGCCCAAATATAGTTAAAGGAAAAACCATTTTGAGTGCCGTAACCTTTTCCACCAATAATGTTTGTGGCAGACAAACCCTAACCTAAAATTAGGACATGTGCCAACTAATAATGTCATATTTATATTTCACCGAACCACCCCCACAAATATTTTCTGAGTCCCACTTGAAACTGTAGTAGACTTTGCTACGGTGCAATTTACCAGGGTGGCAATTTACCAGACTGCGGCTACTGCCCTGTCGTGTCTGCCCCCCTTCCTTCAGCTATATAGATCAGACTGTCACATTGGGGTCGGTGGAGACTGATGACGTTCACCCCCCCCCCCTCCCCCCCTCCACCCCACCAACTCCTATAATTAGCCAGCACTTGTTTTTCCAGGCCATCGATTTGGTTTGCTTTCCATTCGCTGGCCAATTGACAGCCCGTGGCTTGAACTGTGGGTATACAGGATGGTTGGTGGTAAGTAGGGAGGGAGAGAGAGGGGAGAGGATGAACACAAGGACGATGAAGGAGAGGAGAGCGGGCGAGTGTCATGCTGCGCTCTCTCTCTCTCTCTCTAGCTTCTCACTCTCCACCCGGGTGCTTAGCTCTTCACCAGGAGCCTACTGCTTTCTGGGTCGGCAGGCGAAGCCAACAGGCATCTGCTTGATGAAGTGGTCTAAAACAATTCCTGGTTCTGCGCCATTGCGTAACTGAGCCTCCAGTGGGCGTCCAACAGAGCCGGATAGCTTTTACAAGCTTGACGTGTCCTCACAGCGTTTTACCTCCACACAGCACTTTATTGTCCTCACAGCGTTTTACCTCCACACAGCACTTTATTGTCCTCACAGCGTTTTACCTCCACACAGCACTTTATTGTCCTCACAGCGTTTTACCTCCACACAGCACTTTATTGTCCTCACAGCGTTTTACCTCCACACAGCACTTTATTGTCCTCACAGCGTTTTACCTCCACACAGCACTTTATTGTCCTCACAGCGTTTTACCTCCACACAGCACTTTATTGTCCTCACAGCGTTTTAGCTCCACACAGGACTTTATTGTTCACACAGCGTTTTACCTCCACACAGCACTTTATTGTCCTCACAGCGTTTTACCTCCACACAGGACTTTATTGTCCTCACAGCGTTTTACCTCCACACAGGACTTTATTGTCCTCACAGCGTTTTACCTCCACACAGCACTTTATTGTCCTCACAGCGTTTTATTGTTTGATAAGTCATCGTCTCTATGGTCTGACCCTTTGACCCATTACTGGTCACTGAGGAAGTTTTATCTGTAAGACCTCTGGGTCCATGTTGAAAGGTCTGCTCAGTCTGTTCAACTGGATTACTATGGCAGCTTTGGGACGAAGTTAGTTGATGTTGACTTGAAGGATATGAATGGTAACACACAGGAAATGCTGTAGTGGTAAATCGTTTTGAATGTTAAACTCATCTGAATACCCCTAATGGGAACGATATTAAAGCGGTCTATCTTCCCTGCTGTTAAATACATCTGTCATTCACTCTCATGTCATCTTTAAACCTGATTCAGGTGGAAAGTTTTTTTACTTTGGATGTGTGGATATTTAAAAAATAAAATAAAAAGCCACCCAATGATGGTATGGATTGAAGATGGATTATACTCAGAAGTGGTGAGCAAAACAACACGTGATGTCTGAGAACATCACAGTTGAAGAGTGTGACCACTGGACTGATTTAATTTGACATTTTATATTCTATTTCTATTCTTTTCTTCTTTTATATATATATATTTTTTTTGTACAGTCTATCGGGGCATCCTAGATTAAAATACACTGGCCCACAAACACATCTCAGGACCTCATTCTGACAATGGGCACCTTTTTGTACAGCTAAAACATTTTTTCATCCCACCAGCATTCTTTACATTCCCTCTTGTGCTCATCGGTTTGTTTTCACAGACTCGTTCGCTGCAGACTATTTTTATTTGCTGTGGTGTGACGTGTGACCTCTTATGTAATTGGTGGTAGTGGGAGGAGAGCCCCACTGTCGATTCAGTCAATCTTCCTGCTTTTGGAAGCGATGTGGTTTTATGAACACCCGAGGTCAGGGCACCGGGATGTGAATACAAGTAGCGGAGGATGAGCTTGAAGTATACTATTAAAACCCTTCAAACACATCAATGGCTCTGCTCGAGGCGACGTCGCCCTTACCTGGGCGCCGGGAGCCATGGTAGTCAGCCGTAGGATGTGTGGGGTTGGAAGGAGGAGGTGAGATGTAGAGCAGGAGAATAGTTTTCAGCTTTGGTAGATGACATCAGTTGATTTTTACCTCTAAATGTTAGTGCCTTACAACTATAGCCATCAGAATACAAATGTATCTTGTCGGCTCTGTATCAACATAGCGGGTTCACATTCAAAATGTTTTCACACTTTTGTGTTTATGGATTAAAATGAGTGTCTACACAATAATGTCTATTATTCCACTAGTATGAAGCCATGTTCAACCCAAGCTGGCCACAGTGAATTTCTGGGGAAAGACGAAACAATGGTCTGCCTGTACTGTGCTGCATGTTTGGATGAATATAATCAGGAAGAGAATGATTCATGTTTGAGGAAAAAAAAGATACCCAATTATGGTGTTCATTCATCTTTCTCACAGCACGGGAAGAAGGATTTTTTTTTGGTCCAACTCGGGTAACTTCCAGTTACCGCTTTTGATTGAAGAACAACATCAAGTTTCCAACTCCTCCACATATTGTAATTTACCCTATTGTGGAAGCAGAAGGGTGAGCAGGTACTCTGTGTTTTTGTAGGTGTAACTCAGTTTTGGGACAGGGACCGGGACTACAGTTAGCGATGCCTCAGGAATGCGTGTGCCGGAGCAATCAGGGTTGTCTGGTGACCCCTAGCTATGTTGGCCAGTCCCTTTTTTTTGTTTGCTTCTGGCAAAGCAGTGACCTCATTCATTGGCGTCGACATCAGTAGCAGAAAGGGACTGTTGCTGTTATGTCTGTGGTGCTCCATTTGTTTAGCTGTTGTGTCTGGGCTTGACCTGATTTTTCATAACGTCTGGGGGGCTGTCTGGCTTTTGTATAGCACACTCTATGTTGGGGGTGGGGGGGGTCATTCAGATACAAAATAAGGAATGCTTTCATAGGATGTTAGGATGAGGAGCCAACCAAATTAACTATACACCTGTGCTACTATTTTATAAAGAAACAAGTGTCTACAGTGATGTGTCGTATGACATCCCTCACACCCTTTATCTTTAAGAGATCACAGACGCCCATCATCCAAGGGCTCTGGGAAGATTGATTGTCTGACTCTTTGTATCCCCACCATTAGTACATTTCTTCTGTGTTCCTTGCCGATGTCTTCTGCAGACTGAGTCACCAGGCGTTGTGTTCTTCTATCGGGAGGGCACGTGCTAGAGGATTTGAGGTGGAGAGAGAACTGATTTTGGGGCACTCAATAACAACAAAAAAGACATATATAAAAAATAATCCCCAGCCACAAAATTCACCAATTCTGTTTTAATAGCTTTGAATGACTGAAAAGAAATAACTAGTCCTAAATGTGTCGGCGGTTGTGGAGTTCAGTCCTGGTTAGAGTCATGAGACACTGAGACTTCAACCCCTCTGGATGTAAACGTCGCTGCAGGGCATTAGTCTGCCGCAGCTGATGTCTACTCCCCCAGACGTCGTCGTTGTGGAGGGTACAGGCGGACACACCCTCAATGGAGGAAACGCAGGCCCCGTAAGGGATTCCTCTCGGCCTGGACTCCTCTCTCTGGTACTCTAGAGGCACACTGCCATCTAATGTTTCTGGAACATTTGATTTCTGCTATTCTTTCTCCAGGACAGTGAGATTTGTTTTCCCTGTGCTATATTATTAAAAAAAATCCATAGTGCAGCGTTAGAATACGAACCCTGGGCCTTCCCCTCGAACCCTGGGCCTTCCCCTCGAACCCTGGGCCTTCCCCTCGAACCCTGGGCCTTCCTCTCAAACCCTGGGCCTTCCTCTCAAACCCTGGGCCTTCCTCTCGAACCCTGGGCCTTCCTCTCGAAACCACCTCGCGGAACCTTTTGCACTGTTTACGCAATCCCAAAATACTGGACATGCCGCCCCGTCATCACCGCAGCTTTCCAGGCAATACTCCGTACTGTAATGGGAGTCCTTTTGTTTTAATTTTTGGTTGGCACGTCAGAGTGGCTGTCGCACTGCACGTATTTTCTTTCCTCATAATTCTCTGTCAGACATTTGACCTCAGAGGTGCTCATGTCTAGGTCGTATTTGAGGGGCCAGGCAACGGTCAGAAGCTGGGGGGGGCAGGGGGTGGCTGTGGCTACGTTAAATCTATCCAGCAACCTGTCCCTTCATGACCCCAGGCAGGCGCAGGCAATCCTCGCTCCCACACCCACACCACCGAGCCAGCCTGCTTCCTTCCTCCTGGGCCCTGTTTGTGAAGCGATGAGTCACCACCCGGCGCTAAGGGCGTTTATCATCCATAACCGAGGATTGCCTTGAACAAGCTAATTTCAGGGGGGATTTGTGTGACGATACCTGCCTCACTGAAATTAATTATCTGCTTGGGTTCATATGAGCAATCTGACTAAAACAATACCCAAATGTAATAGAAGGAAAAATAAAAACATTGTCCTTTAGAGCCACCTCCCTGGCACGTGGAGATATTTGTGATGTGCTCGACTGTAGTCATATTTCCCTAGGATCTTGTTATTTCCCCCTGAAGGCCACTTCAAACCGGAAGGGTGACTTTAGTTTTTTTTGGCAAGGAAAATATTGAATATCGGTATCGGCCAAAAAATGTCTTATTGGTGCAGCACTAGTTTCAACAACTGAAACCCCAGCCAGCTAATGCCCGTGTCAATCCAATAAGAGAAAGCCAAATTGAACTGTCCGGTTTGTTTCAAGCCAAACCCTCAAGACGGTTAGCAGTGAATGTGCAAGGCCAAACCGCTGTGGCGACATCTTGTCCACCTTTATGGTTTGTGACACAGTCACCACATTAGTCCATTAGAAGGGACAGTTTTCAACTTCTCTCCTGTTCCAGGTTGTCGTCTTCGCAGTCTTGCTGCACTGGTTATTATGTCTCAGGAACACCATAAATATGATCTAGTTATCTTTTTAGAGATGCAAAGCTTGACTGCAAAAAAGACAACCTGAGACAAAACCCATTTTCAATTTGGGACCGGTCATTGCATTGGACAGCACAGCCGCCGATCCAGTCACAGCAGTTGTCTTTGGACATCTTAACCCATACAGGACAAGTCATGTTAACTACTGACCGAGTAGTCAACATGACTTGAGTACAGCTAGATCAGGTGTCATGCTACTTGTTATGATGGCCAGAGACGTGTGTGTACCTGTGAGTGTATGCGTGCATGCATATGTACAGGTCTGAATGTTTCTACACATTTGTGAGTGTACAGATGTCGGATCTTAACTTGATCACTCATTTGTAGTCTAATTTTCCTGCTGGATCAGGAAATTGAAAATGAGCAGTTCTCTTTCATCAAGGCAAAGGGTGGCTACTTTGAAGAATCTCAAATATAAAATGTATTTTGATTTGATTAACACTTTTTGTTGGGTACTACATGATTCCATGTGTTCATAGTGTTGATGTTTTCACTATTATTCTACAATGTAGAAAATAGTAAAAATAAAGAAAAACCCTTGAATGAGTAGGTGTGTCCAAACTTTTGACTGTTACTGTGTGTATATATTATATCTCTCTCTTTATTACTATCTAACCCTACCACCCGTCCCCCAATTGGAGTAAACTAGTAAACAACGCTTAGGCCTCTACCTCCAGCGTATACATACATATTATGTCTATTTTACAGTAGTTCTATTTAGTTTGTTTTTACTCCTGTCCTCCTACCCTCAACCTCTCCCATCTATTTCTGATGTCCATCCAGGTTGGACTTCTATTTGCCATGTCTTTCAAACTGTGTGTGCTCTTTCACAAAAGTTCTTAACCCATATCCGTTTTACTTGAGTTATCTTGTTATTAGTCCCAACATTCAGCTCCATTCAACCCTTCTCATATCTCTTAACACCATCCATATTGGATTTATATTTTTAATAATAATAATAATAATATATGCCATTTAGCTGACGCTTTTATCCAAAGCGACTTACAGTCATGTGTGCATACATTCTACGTATGGGTGGTCCCGGGAATCGAACCCACTACCCTGGCGTTACAAGCGCCATGCTCTACCAACTGAGCCACAGAAGGACCTGTGCTGTGATGTTTCACAAAAGTTCTGAACCTTTATATTCTTATTTGTTTCTACAGATTGTAAATTGAAAATAAACATTTTTGCTAAAAGTATTATTAGATTATTGATCGATTTTGACTATGCCTTTTCAGATCACCTAGTAGTGCTATTTGCAAGGTTAGCTCCAGGTAAATGTTGCAATTCTTCAGCCATTTCTGGACCTGTGACCAAAAACAAGCTACATATGGACAGGACCAAAACAAATTCTGTCTCTTTGCAGAAAATTCTGCAGAGCTTGGACGGTCGCATCCCCCCCCCCGTAAGTCAAAGTTGACTTAATATCTATCAATCAAATGTATTTATAAAGCCCTTCTTACATCAGCTGATGTCAAAGTGCTGTATAGAAACCCAGCCTTAAAACCCCAAACAGCAAGCAGGTGTAGAAGTACGGTGGCTAGGAAAAACTCCCTAGAAAGGCCAGAACATAGGAAGAAACCTAGAGAGGAACCAGGCTATGAAGGGTGGCCAGTCCTCTTCTGGCTGTGCTGGGTGGAGATTATAACAGAACACGGCCAAGATGTTGGGGGTCCTTCTGTAGCTCAGTTGGTAGAGCATGGCGCTTGTAACGCCAGGGTAGTGGGTTCGATCCCCGGGACCACCCATACGTAGAATGTATGCACACATGACTGTAAGTCGCTTTGGATAAAAGCGTCTGCTAAATGGCATATATTATTATTATATTATGTTCAAATGTCCATAGATGACCAGCAGGGTCAAATAATAATAATCACAGTGGTTGTCGAGGGTGCAACAGGTCAGCTCAGGAGTAAATGTCAGTTGGTTTTTCAGAGCCGATGATTCAGAGTATCTCTACCGCTCCTGCTGTCTCTAGATAGTTGAAAACAGCAGGTCTGGGACAGGTAGCACGTCCGGTGAACAGGTCAGGGTTCCATAGCCACAGGCAGAACAGCAGCATGGCCAGGTGGTGTGGGGACAGCAAGGAGTCATCAGGCCAGGTAGTCTTGAGGCATGGTCCTAGGGCTCAGGTCCTGAGAGAGGGAACATTAGAGAGTGCATATTTAAATTCACACAGGACACCGGATAAGACAGGGGAAATACTCCAGATATAACAGACTGACCCTAGCCCCCTGACACAAACTACTGCAGCATAAATACTGGAGGCTGAGACAGGAGGGGTCAGGAGACATTGTGGCCCCGTCCGACGATACACCCGGACAAGGCCAACCAGGCAGGATATAACCCCACCCACTTTGCCAAAGCATAGCCCCCACACCACTAGAGGGATATCTTAAACTTACCATCCTGAGACAAGGCCGAGTATAGCCCACAAAGATCTCTGCCACGACACAACCAAAGGGTGGGCGCCAACCCGGACAGGAAGATCACATCAGTGACTCAACCCACTGAAGTGACGCACCCCTCCTAGGGACGGCATGGAAGAGCACCAGTAAGCCAGTGACTTGGCCCTGTAATAGGGTTAGAGGCAGAGAATCCCAGTGGAAAGGGAAAACGGCCAGGCAGAGACAGCAAGGGCGGATTGTTGCTCCAGTGCCTTTCCATTCACCTTCACAGTCCTGGGCTAGACTACACTCAATCATATGACCCACTGAAGAGATGAGTCTTCAGTAAAGACTTAAAGGTTGAGACTGAGTCTGCGTCTCTCACATGGGTAGGCAGACCATTCCATAAAAATGGAGCTCTATAGGAGAAAGCCCTGCCTCCAGCTGTTTGCTTAGAAATTCTAGGGACAATTAGGAGGCCTGCGTCTTGTGACCATAGCTTATGTGTAGGTATGTACGACAGGACCAAATCGAAAAGATGGGTAGGAACAAGCCCATGTAAGTAACGCTTTGTAGGTTAGCAGTAAACCCTTGAAATCTGTCCTTGACTTACCGGAAGCCAGTGTAGAGAGGCTAGCAATGGAGTAATATGATCAAATTGGTTGGTTCTAGTCAAGATTCTAATGTTTAGCACTAACTGAAGTTTATGTGGTGCTTTATTCAGATAGCCGGAAAGTAGAGCATTGTTGTAATCTAACCTAGAAGTAACAAAAGCATGGATTAATTTTTCTGCATAATTTTTTGGACAAAGTTTCTAATTTTTGCAATGTTATGTAGATGGGGGAAAAAAATGGTAATCGAGACATTGGAATAATTTTACAATTTCAATATCATTAAAAGAACATTTTAATTTCAAGTACATGTGATTGGGAATGTGCACTAAAAAGATTTACACCAAGTGTGATGTTTCATTTTTTTTTACTCAGAAGGAAATATCAAGGAGGATCAGGTACAGTGCTTTACAAAAGTATTCACCCCCTTGGCATTTTTCCTATTTTGTTGCATTACAACATGTAGTTTTAAATTGATTTTTATTTGGATTTCATGTAATGGACATACACAAAATAGTCAAAATTAGTGAAATGAAAAAAATAACTTGTTTCAGAAAATTAAAAACGGAAAATTGGTGCGTGCATATGTATTCACCCCCTTTGCTATGAAGCCTCTAAATAAGATCTGGGGCAACCAATTACCTTCAGAAGTTACATAATTAGTTCGATGGAAAGAATATGGCACCACAACAAACCTGCCAAGAGAGGGCTGCCCACCAAAACTCACAGACCAGGCAAGGAGGGCATTAGTTAGAGGCAACAAAGAGACCAAAGAACTCTGAAGGAGCTGCAAAGCTCCACAGCGGAGATTGGAGTATCTGTCCATAAGACCACTTTAAGCTGTACACTCCACAGAGCTGGGCTTTACGAAAGAGTCGCCCAAAGAGTGCTGTTTGCCAAAAGGCATGTGGGAGACTCCCTAAACATATGGAAGAAGATACTCTGGTCAGGTGAGACTAAAATTGAGCTTTTTGGCCATTAAGGAAAACCCTATGTCTGGCGCAAACCCACCACCTCCCATCATCCGGAGAACACCATCCCCACAGTGAAGCATGTTGGTGGCACCATCATGCTGTGGGGATGTTTTTCATCGGCAGGGACTGGGAAACTGGTCAGAATGGAAGGAATGATGGATGGTGCTAAATATAGGAAAAATCTTGAGGGAATCCTGTTTGTCTTCCAAAGATTTGAGACTGGGACAGAGGTTCACCTTCCAGCAGGACAATGAGCATACTGAGCACACTGCTGAAGCAACACTCGAGTGGTTTAAGGGGAAACATTTAAATGTCTTGGAATGGCCTAGTCAAAGTCCAGACTTAAATCCAATTGAGTATCTGTAGTAAGACTTAAAGATTGCTGTACATCAGCGGAGCCCATGCAACTTGAAGGAGCTGGAGCAATCTTGCCTTGAAGAATGAGCAAAAATCCCAGTGGCTAGATATGCCAAGCTTACAGAGACACCCCAAGAGACTGCAGCTGTAATTGCTGTAAAAGGTGGCTCTACAAGGTATTGACTTTGGGGGGGGGTGAATAGTTATGCACGCTCAAGTAATGTTTTTTTGTCTTATTTCTTGTTTGTTCCACAATAATAAATATTTTTCATCTTCAAAGTGGTAGGCATGTTGTGTAATTCAAATGATACAAACCCCCCAAAAATCTATTTTAATTCCAGGTTGTAAGGCAACAAAATAGTAAAAATGCCAAGGGGGGTGAATACTTTCGCAAGCCACTGTAAGTGTTACAACAGTCAAACAACAATCAATATCGAAATTTCACTATCAATGTTACTATTATGCAAGTCAGATTTCAGCATGGAATTAAACATCAAGGTAGGTTTTCAGGTAAGAATCGTATAAGTAATAAATATTCAAACAGTGCAGATATCAATTTCCATAGTCAACTCAATCATCTTTTTCCTGCTAAAGTAGGATTTACCAGTCATGTCTAGATGGGATGCAGCTTTTGTTAAGTATATTTTTGGGGGTATTTTAGCTCACCATTTTCCTAACATTGAGCCACTCCCCCCTAACCTGCTGCTTAAGTTCTCATAGCCTGCTATGAAAAGTACATTTTTGACAACGGCTGTATCCCTTCTAGACAACCGGATTTACCTTCCTCTTCTGAACACACACACACATACACATGGTTGACACTAGCTAGCTAGCTTATCTAGTGGCAACCTAATAGCTTTTTTTTCATATTCTTTTATTTAACTAGGCAAGTCAGTTAAGAACAAATTATTATTTACAATGATGGCCTACCCTGGCCAGACCCTCCCTTAACCCAGACGACACTGGGCCAATTGTGCCCCACCCTATGGGACAAACAAGCAGAAATCATATTGGAAGCTAAAAACTGGAGATTAAACTTTGTCTGATTCTGGGTTAGCCAAAGCTGGCTAAATATCCATCTAATTAGCTACCTAGCCATCTGCTTTGCATTCACCCTCAAAATACATTTTCTGACTCTAGAAATATATAATAGGACAAAGGCAGAAGGTAATTGGTGCTACTTACCTCTTGTATCGAGCTAAGAACCCACAAACAAAAATATCCTCAGGAGTGAAGACATGCGCTTCAGTTCATGAGCTGTGGTGGAGACACAGGTTTTGAGGGACAACTTTGAGAGCCAATGAACTTAAGTGTTTATTACAAGCTATTTTGAATATGTTTAATTGGACAAGGTGTTGTGAAACGTTCATACAGGCATTTAAAGGGAACCAATAGGAACCAAAATCACAATTTTGAAGTTACGAGCTATTTATCCAACAGTGAAAACAATAATAATATAAATCTATGTAACCGAAGTGATTTGGTAAAATGTAACGGAGTAAAACTTAAGTTTCAGAAATTTCCAACAGAGCGGAACTAGAAAAGTACTAGTTCCTCCTAAAAAATTCAAAAGGCGGTAGTGGGCCGGATTCCAACCAATGACGATTTAGGGATGCGTGTGCCGGGATCAGGGGCTGTATCCATTGGACCACACATGCACTGAGGTAGCCATGCATTTCTTCTGGCAATTACTTGCTTTGAACATGTAGTAAAACAATTGATCTACACCCTGTCAATTTATTATAATCCACATAAGAATTCACACCAGACGCGCTACATAGGCTACTTGAACTGATGTTCAATATAATATAGCCTACAAACACTGCTTCCAGTTGCACCCTGGTGGCGATTCTAAATATGAATTCAGATCCTCATCCTGCACGATTATTTTCCTCCTGCGACCAAAGTGGTCAAAGTAAGATCTGACAACTGTGTCTGCAAGTGTGTGTACGTGTGTGTGGGAGTGGGTGAGGTCAGTCCGCAAATGGTGACCGAAGGCATTATTGCTCCAGGGCCAGGGGAGGATGTGTTAATCTGCCTGTGGTTTGAGGGCCAGCTAGGAGTGAAATTAAGGCCTAGCAACTGTGCACAAACAACCTGCCTGCCTAACACAACACCAACTGATAAGACTAGCAACAGAATGTGGCATGGGTTGGTCCAGCGGTCTAAGCCACTGTCTCTGGAACACAGTGTCTTCAGAAAGTATTCACACCCCCATTTATTTTTTTTCCCACATTTTATTGTTACTGCCTGAATTACACCCAATACCCCATAATGTCAAACTGGAATTATGTTTTTAGATTTTTTTATTTTTTTTATTTGAACAAATTTTATATAAAAAATGTCAAGCTGAAATGTCTTCAGTCAATAAGTATTCAACCCCTTTGTTATGGCAAGCATAATTAAGTTCAGGAGTAAAAATGTCCTTAACAAGTCAGATAAGTTCCATGGACTAACTTTGTGTACAATAATGGTGTTTAAAATGATGTTTGAATGACTACCTCCTCTCTGTAACCCACACATGCAATTATCTGTAAGGTCCCTCAGCCGAGCAGTGAATTTCAAGAACAGATTCAATGACAAAGACCAGGGAGGTTTTCTAATGCCTCGTAATGAAGGGCACCTGTTGGTAGACATTTCATTTTTCTTTGAGCATGGTGAAGTTATTAATTACACTTTGGATGGTGTGTCAATACACCCCAGTCACTACAAAGACACAGGCGTCCTTCCTAACTCAGTTGACGGAGAGGAAGGAAACTGCTCTGAAATTCACCATGAGGCCAGTGGTGATTTTAAACTAGTTAGATTTAAATGGCCGTGATACGAGAAAACAACTGAGGATGGATCAACAACATTGTAGTTACTCCACAATACTAACCTAAATTACAGAGTGAAAAAAGGAACCCTGTACAGAATAAAAATATTCCAAGACTTGCATCGTGTTCATCACGTCAACGGTGTAGAGGCGACTCTGGGATGCTGGCCTTCTAGGCAGAGTTCCTCTATCCAGTGGCTGTGTTCTTTTGCCTGTCTTCTTCATTTTATTTTTATTGGCCAGTCTGAGATATGGCTTTTTCTTTGCAACTCTGCCTAGAAGGCCAGCATCCCGGAGTCGCTTCTTCATTGTTGACGTTGAGACGGATGTTTTGCAGGTACTATTTAATTAAGCTGCCAGTTGAGGACTTGTTTCACTCTAATGTACCTGTCCTCTTACTCAGTTGTGCATCGGGGCCTCCCACTCCTCTTTCTATTCTAGTTAGAGCCAGTTTGTGCTGTTCTGTGAAGGGAGTATTACACAGCACTGTACGAGATCTTCAGTTTCTTGGCTATTTCTCACATGGGATAGACTTAATTTCTCAGAACAAGATTGACAAGATTCAGAAGAAAATTCTTTGTTTCGGGCATTTTCAGCCTGTAATTGAACCCACAAATGCTGTTTATAAATATAAAAAAATGTAGTTATGTAACTAGGCAAGTCAGTTAAGAAGTGCCTTGTTCAGGGGCAGAACGACAGATTTTTACCTTAGCAGCTCGGGGATTCGGTCTAGCAACCTTTCAGTTATTGGCCCAACGCTCTAACCACTAGGGTACCTGCCGCCCACAAATGCTGACGCTCCAGATATTCAACTTGTCTAAAGAAGGGCAGTTTTATTTCTTCTTTAAATAGTACAACAGTTTTCAGCTGTGCTAATATAATTGCAAAAGGGTTTTCTAGTGATCAATTAGCCTTTTTTAAATTATAAACTTGGATTAGCCAACACAACGTGCCATTGGAACACAGGAGTGATGGTTGCTGATAATGAGACGTTTCCAGCTACAATAGTCATTTACAACATTAACAATGTCTACACTGTATTTCTGATCAATTTGATGATGTTATTTTAAAGGCCATAAAATGTGCTTTCCTTTCAAAAGCAAGGAAAATTCCAAGTGACCCTAAACTTTTGAACGTAAAGTATTCAGACTCCTTCCCATTTTCCACATTTTGTTACGTTTTAAAGCCTTATTCTAAAATGGATACTAAAAAAAATGTCTCTCCAATCTACACACAATTCCCTACAATGACAAAGCGAAAACAGGGTTTTAGAAATGTTTGCAAATGTTTTAATAGAAATACCTTATTTACATGAGTATTCAGACCCTTTGCTATGAGACTTGAAATTGAGAACAGGTGCATCCTGTTTCCATTGATCATTCTGGAGATGTTTCTACATTGGAGTCCACCTTTGGTCAATTCTATTGATTGGATGTGATTTGGAAAGGCACACACATGTCTATATAAGGTCCCACAGTTGACAGTGCATGTCAGAACAAAATCCAAGCCACAAGGTCAAAGGAATTTCCCGTAGAATTCCAAGACAGGATTGTGTCGAGAACATCATTCTTAAATGGAAGAAGTTTGGAACCACCAAGACTCTTCCTAGAGCTTGCCGCCTGGCCAAACTGAGCAATCGGGGGAGAAGAGAAGGGCCTTGGTCAGGGAGGTGACCAAGAATCAGTCTGGAGGAAACCTGGAACCATCTTTATGGTGAAGCATGGTGGTGGTGGCAGCATGCTGTGGTGATGTTTTTCAGCAGCATGGACTGGGAGACTAGTCAGGATCGAGGGAAAGATGGATGGAGCAAAGTACAGAGAGATCCTTGATGAAAACCTTCTCCAGAGTGCTCACGACCTCAGACTGGGGTGAGGTCATGGACTAGAGCGTTGGACTAGGATCCGGAAGGTTGCGAGTTCAAACCCCCGAGCTGACAAGGTACAAATCTGTCGTTCTGCCCCTGAACAGGCAGTTAACCCACTGTTCCCAGGCCGTCATTGAAAATAAGAATGTGTTCTTAACTGACTTGCCTGGTTAAATAAAGGTAAAAAAAAAAATATATATATATTTGAGATTCTTCTCAGCCGTTGCACGTAATTGTTCTCTCCCAGGATTAACATGCTTCTTAGTAGAGTAGATACATTTCAGACACGTCTATTTAACCTCAGCTGTTAATGAACTTGTTCTGCTGTGTGTGTGGGGAGTGGGTGGCTGGGTGATATGAAGGAATTTCTTGCCGAATGTGTCCTATCCAGGGACAGAGATGCTTGTCTGCTCAGCACAGCTCCCTGTTACCTGCAGGCTGATAGCCCCTTATCATGTCTTCTCCAGGGAGAGAGATGCTTGTCTGCTCAGCACAGCTCCCTGTTACCTGCAGGCTGATAGCCCCTTATCATGTCTTCTCCAGGGACAGAGATGCTTGTCTGCTCAGCACAGCTCCCTGTTACCTGCAGGCTGATAGCCCCTTATCATGTCTTCTCCAGGGAGAGAGATGCTTGTCTGCTTAGCACAGCTCCCTGTTACCTGCAGGCTGATAGCCCCTTATCATGTCTTCTCCAGGGACAGAGATGCTTGTCTGCTTAGCACAGCTCCCTGTTACCTGCAGGCTGATAGCCCCTTATCATGTCTTCTCCAGGGACAGAGATGATTGTCTGCTCTGCACAGCTCCCTGTTACCTGCAGGCTGATAGCCCCTTATCATGTCTTCTCCAGGGACAGAGATGCTTGTCTGCTCAGCAAAGCTCCCTGTTACCTGCAGGCTGATAGCCCCTTATCATGTCTTCTCCAGGGACAGAGATGCTTGTCTGCTCAGCACAGCTCCCTGTTACCTGCAGGCTGATAGCCCCTTATCATGTCTTCTCCAGGGACAGAGATGCTTGTCTGCTCAGCACAGCTCCCTGTTACCTGCAGGCTGATAGCCCCTTATCATGTCTTCTCCAGGGACAGAGATGCTTGTCTGCTCAGCACAGCTCCCTGTTACCTGCAGGCTGATAGCCCCTTATCATGTCTTCTCCAGGGAGAGAGATGCTTGTCTGCTTAGCACAGCTCCCTGTTACCTGCAGGCTGATAGCCCCTTATCATGTCTTCTCCAGGGACAGAGATGCTTGTCTGCTTAGCACAGCTCCCTGTTACCTGCAGGCTGATAGCCCCTTATCATGTCTTCTCCAGGGACAGAGATGATTGTCTGCTCTGCACAGCTCCCTGTTACCTGCAGGCTGATAGCCCCTTATCATGTCTTCTCCAGGGACAGAGATGCTTGTCTGCTCAGCAAAGCTCCCTGTTACCTGCAGGCTGATAGCCCCTTATCATGTCTTCTCCAGGGACAGAGATGCTTGTCTGCTCAGCACAGCTCCCTGTTACCTGCAGGCTGATAGCCCCTTATCATGTCTTCTCCAGGGAGAGAGAGTGAGTGTCACTTGGGAGGGAGAGAGAGACAGACGAGGAGAGAGATGGATGGGGGAGAGAGACTGAAGGGGGGGGGAGAGGGAGAGAGATGGACGGGGGAGGTAGAGAGACGGGCGGGAGAGAGTGATGGACGGGAGAGAGTGACGGACGGGGGGAGAGAGCGAGATGGACGGACGGACAGACAGACAGCCAGGGGAGAGAGAGAGAGAGTATGAGAGACCCACCCACGTACCCACGCAGAGTTGCAACAGTGGGCCTCATTCATCAACTGTTAGCTGGCACCATAAATGGTCTTTGTATGAGGACACAATATAAAACATAATGACACTGACCGTGTGTGACTCCACGGCCTGCCATATGGGTTTGTGTCCACAGGACTAGAGTGAATTATTCCACAGGACTAGTGAATTATTCACTACTCACATCTCTCTCCCTCTCCCACTGCACAGCTCTGTGTTTAGTCATGGTGAAACAGACTGCTGCTGCCACAGCCTCGCAGGCAACACACACACACACACACACACACACACACACACACACACACACACACACACACACACACGTAGAGAGGGATGGATACCTCTCCATGCAAGAGAGACCTGTGTGGGCGGAATGTTCAGATGCTCTATAAAATGTTTATTACAGTAGTCTTCCTGTTTTCCCCTGGCTCTCCGCTACTGTACAGATACAGTAAAATTACATTACAGTTCAGTTACAGTACAGCTACGTTACAGTACAGCTACGTTAACGTTACAGTTCAGTTACAGTACAGCTACGTTAGTTACAGTACAGCTACGCTACTTTAACGTTACAGCTACGTTACAGTACAGCTATGTTAACGTTACAGTTCAGTTATAGTACAGCTACATTACAGTACAGTTACGCTACTTTAACGTTACAGCTACGTTACAGTACAGCTACGTTACAGTACAGCTACGTTACAGTACAGCTACGTTAACGTTACAGTTCAGTTACAGTACAGCTACGTTACAGTACAGCTACGTTACAGTTCAGTTACAGTACAGCTACATTACAGTACAGTTACGTTACAGTACAGCTACGTTACAGTACAGCTACGTTAACATTACAGTTCAGTTACAGTACAGCTACATTACAGTACAGTTACGCTACTTTAACGTTACAGCTACGTTACAGTACAGTTACATTACAGTACAGCTACAGTACAGCTACGTTACAGTACAGCTACGTTACAGTACAGCTACGTTAACGTTACAGTTCAGTTACAGTACAGCTACGTTACAGTACAGCTACATTACAGTACAGCTACGTTAACGTTACAGTTCAGTTACAGTACAGCTACGCTACTTTAACGTTACAGCTACGTTACAGTACAGCTACGTTAACGTTACAGTTCAGTTACAGTACAGCTACATTACAGTACAGTTACACTACTTTAACGTTACAGCTACGTTACAGTACAGCTACGTTACAGCTACGTTACAGTACAGCTACGTTACAGTACAGCTACGTTAACGTTACAGTTCAGTTACAGTACAGCTACGTTACGTTACAGTTCAGTTACAGTACAGCTATGCTACTTTAACGTTACAGCTACGTTACACAACAGCTACGTTACAGTACAGGTACGTTACAGTACAGCTACGTTACAGTACAGCTAAGTTACAGTACAGCTACGTTACAGTACAGCTACGTTAATGTTACAGTTCAGTTACAGTACAGCTACAGTACAGCTACGTTACAGTACAGCTACGTTACGTTACAGTTCAGTTACAGTACAGCTACATTACAGTACAGTTACGCTACTTTAACGTTACAGCTACGTTACACAACAGCTACGTTACAGTACAGCTACGTTACAGTTCAGTTACAGTACAGCTACGTTACAGTACAGCTACGTTACAGTACAGCTACGTTAACATTACAGTTCAGTTACAGTACAGCTACATTACAGTACAGTTACGCTACTTTAATGTTACAGCTACGTTATAGTACAGCTACGTTACAGTACAGCTACAGTACAGCTACGTTACAGTACAGTTACGCTACTTTAACGTTACAGCTACGTTACACAACAGCTACGTTACAGTACAGCTACGTTACAGTTCAGTTACAGTACAGCTACATTACAGTACAGTTACGTTACAGTACAGCTACGTTACAGTACAGCTACGTTAACGTTACAGTACAGCTACAGTACAGTTACGTTACAGTACAGCTACATTACAGTACAGTTACGCTACTTTAACGTTACAGCTACGTTACAGTACAGCTACGTTACAGTACAGCTACGTTAACGTTACAGTTCAGTTACAGTACAGCTACATTACAGTACAGCTATGTTACAGTACAGCTACGTTAACGTTACAGTACAGCTACAGTACAGTTACGTTACAGTACAGCTACATTACAGTACAGTTAAGCTACTTTAACGTTACAGCTACGTTACAGTACAGCTACGTTACAGTACAGCTACGTTAACGTTACAGTTCAGTTACAGTACAGCTACGTTACAGTACAGCTACGTTAACGTTACAGCTACGTTACAGTACAGCTACATTACAGTACAGCTACGTTAATGTTACAGTTCAGTTACAGTACAGCTACGTTAACGTTAGTTCAGTTACAGTACAGCTACGGTAGTTACAGTACAGCTACGTTACAGTACAGCTACGTTAGTTACAGTGCAGCTACATTACAGTACAGCTACGTTACAGCTACGTTAACGTTACAGTACTGCTACATTAGTTACAGTGTAGCTATGTTACAGTACAGCTACGTTACAGGTACAGCTACGTTACAGGTACAGATACAGCTACAGTACAGGTACAGCTACAGTACAGGTACAGTACATCTACAACTATGGTACAGCTACAGCTCCGGTATAACTAATGGTTAAATGCAGTGACTTGCTCTTTCAGTTTAGCGTGAATGCTGCCATCTATCCACAGTTTTTGGTTTGGGTAGGTTTTAATAGTCACAGTGGGAACAACGTCCTCCATACAATTCCTGATGAACTCTGTCACCTTGTCCGTGTATACGTCAATGTTATTATCTGAGGCTACCTGGAACATATCCCAGTCCACGTGATCAAAACAATCTTCAAGCATGGATTCTGATTGGTCAGACTAGCATTGAATAGACCTTAGCACGGGTTCTGCCTATTGGAAGGGAGGAGCAAAATGGATTTGTGATCTGATTTGCCGAAGGGAGGGTGAGGAAGGGCCTTGTAGGCATCCCGGAAGAGAGAATAGCAGTAGTCGAGTGGTTTCCTAGAGCGAGTACTACAGTCAATCTGTTGGTAAAACTTCGGTAGCGTTTTCCTCAAATCTGCTTTGTTAAAATCCCCAGCTATAATAAATGCGGCCTCAGGATATGTGGTTTCCAGTTTGCATAAAGTTCAGTGTAGTTCCTTGAGTGCTGTTGTAGTATCTGCTTGAGGGGGAATATACACGGCTGTGACTATAACCGAAGAGAATTCTCTTGGAAGGTAATACTGTCGGCATTTGATTGTGAGATATTCTACTTTGGGTGAACAAAAGGACTTGAGTTTCTGTATGTTATCACAATCACACCATGAGTAGTTAATCATGAAATATACACCACAGCCTTTCCTCTTCTTGGAGAGTTCTTTATTCCTGTCTGTGCAATGAACTGAGAACCCAGCTGGCTGTATGGACGGGGACAGTATGTGTGTAGGTGTGTTTCAGGGAAATGGAGAGTGTTCCTCGTCTGTGTGTCAGTCCGTGTGTGACAAAAAAGACTCAGTGTGGGAGTTTGAGAGAGGAACATACTCGCCCCATCCCTCCCTGACGCCATCCCTCTGTCTCCCTCCCTGACGCCATCCCTCTGTCTCCCTCCCTGACGCCATCCCTCTGTCTCCCTCCCTGACGCCATCCCTCTGTCTCCCTCCCTGACGCCATCCCTCTGTCTCCCTCCCTGACGCCATCCCTCTGTCTCCCTCCCTGACGCCATCCCTCTGTCTCCCTCCCTGACGCCATCCCTCTGTCTCCCTCCCTGACGCCATCCCTCTTTTTCACTCCCTCTTTCCCAGGAATCGTCATCCTCTTCTCTTTTCCAGGAAAAGAGAGCTGCCACGAATCATCTAACCTCGCTCACACAGATAAGCTGCTGGTTAATACACTGAAAAGTACAGCCTCGGAGCAGTGCGTGTTTATGCTTGTGTGGGGGTGTGTTTGTGGTGTGGGGGTGGGGGGGGGTTGTGTCTGTGTGCTGTATAAAAATGATGATTGTGTGTGCACTTCACGGCTGGACTCACAGGCAGGTAGGGAACAGTGAACACAGTACTTACGCTCTTTACTCACAAGATTTTAGTCGCTACTCCCATTCGAAATTCAGACCTTAGTCCCTACTCCCAATCGAACTTCAGACCTTAGTCCCTACTCCCAATCGAACTTCAGACCTTAGTCCCTACTCTCAATCGAACTTCAGACCTTAGTCCCTACTCCCATTCGAATTTCAGACCTTAGTCCCTACTCCCATTCGAACTTCAGACCTTAGTCCCTACTCCCAATCGAACTTCAGACCTTAGTCCCTACTCCCAATCGAACTTCAGACCTTAGTCCCTACTCCCAATCGAACTTCAGACCTTCGTCCCTACTCCCAATCGAACGTCAGACCTTCGTCCCTACTCCCAATCGAACGTCAGACCTTAGTCCCTACTCCCAATCGAACGTCAGACCTTAGTCCCTACTCCCAATCGAACGTCAGACCTTAGTCCCTACTCCCAATCGAACGTCAGACCTTAGTCCCTACTCCCAATCGAACGTCAGACCTTAGTCCCTACTCCCAATCGAACGTCAGACCTTAGTCCCTACTCCCAATCGAACGTCAGACCTTAGTCCCTACTCCCAATCGAACGTCAGACCTTAGTCCCTACTCCCAATCGAACTTCAGACCTTAGTCCCTACTCTCAATCTAACTTCTAAGACCGTGCGTGGGTGTATTTGTGTGTTGCTTTTCTCAAAAATGTTTGCATGACTAACTGAAATTCCCCTCAACATCCAAAGGAGACCAGTTAAAACACTTGGCAGGGAAACATTCCACACTGTCGTCTGGAACCCAAAGGGTGTATGTCTTCGTGCACACACTGTCGTCTGGAACCCAAAGGGTGTATGTCTTCGTGCACACACTGTCGTCTGGAACCCAAAGGGTGTATGTCTTCGTGCACACACTGTCGTCTGAAAACCCAAAGGGTGTATGTCTTCGTGCACACACTTTCGTCTGAAAACCCAAAGGGTGTATGTCTTCGTCTGGAACCCAAAAGTGTGTGTGTATGTGCGTTCACGTCTGGCTGCTTTTGTGTGTGTGAGAGTGATTAAAACTTAATGATTACTGCTGACTGTGGGAAGGCTGCCCTGAGCGGCCCTCTCCTCGTCTCCTCTCCCTCATCCCAACAGTCTAAACTGGCTTCCTGTCCTTGTGTCCTCTCCTACATCTGCATTGGTCTGAAATGACATGATTAGGGCTGTGACTGTCTTTGAATGTGAGGTTACAGTAATTGACTAGGCCAATGTACAGTCTTTTGGTGCATATTGGACTCAAAGAAACAAGTGGCTTTTCTCTGCAACTTTACTATTACCTTTACGCTTCTTTATTGTCAGTAGCATTTCATTATTATTCAAGTCATTACCTTTGGAAATATTAGTCAAGTATACAACATTTAAGAAATAATTCTGAAAAAATACAGACTCCGATTTTGACTCCCTAATCCATTCACACCAAGTCCGATGGGTTTTTCCCTCCCCTTTCCTGAACAATTCGCATAACATCACCAACGCCGCTGCGGTCATTCTCTGTGGCAATATGTTGTTCAAAGTGGCTAGAGAGAATGCAGTAATGAGGGAAAAAAATCATATACTTCTGAAAAAATGAATACTCTACTGAAAGTATTAGGGTACAGTATACTTTAGGCTAAGCATCCTATTGGATAAATCATGAAAGGAGCTTGGCTACGTTTCATTGATGTAATAAGAGCGGAAACTCCGCCTCACTCAGACACGTAAGTAAATCACATTTGTCCTTTCCCAAAGACATATTAAAAACCTTGCCTGACGCCTCAATGACACCGACAGCGTCATTGCGCAAATAGTAGGCATCATCACCTGGATATGTATGCAACAAATGTTCAACATTCACCTTTTGCTCCCATTTCTGTCAGGCCGTCTGCGCTTACAGTGTGGTGCATACCTTCTATAAATCCAACCTTCTATAAATCCAACCTTCTATAAATCCAACATTCTATAAATCCAACATTCTATAAATCCAACATTCTATAAATCCAACGTATGCACCACACCGAACACACTGCAACTGCCTCAGCAACGCAATGCTGCAAGGAAAACACAGGGTTCCATTGGAAATAAATGTACTTCTGGTGTTTCAAAATGCTACATTATACGATAATACTGTAGGATAATGCTAGCTTATCGTATAAATTGATGAGGAAAGTTTTAAGGGGAATATATAGAGACAGCTGTGATTTGCTTGAAGATGAATTTGACAACCATAAGAACCTGTCAAAATGTTTTTTATTTTTTATTTTAAATTTGACCCCTTTTTCTCCCCAATTTCGTGGTATCCAATTGTTGTAGAGCTACTTGTCTCATCGCTACAACTCCCGTACGGGCTCGGGAGAGACAAAGGTTGAAAGTCATATGTCCTCCGATACACAACCCAACCAGCCGTACTGCTTCTTAACACAGCGCGCATCCAACCCAGAAGCCAGCCGCACCAATGTGTCGGTGGGTACACCGTGCACCTGGCAACCTTGGTTAGCGCGCACTGCGCCCGGCCCGCCACAGGAGTCGCTGGGGCGCGATGAGACAAGGACATCCCTACCGACCAAGCCCTCCCTAATCCGGACGAGGCTAGGCCAATTGTGTCACCCCACGGACCTCCCGGTCGCGGCCGGTTGCCACAGAGCCTGGGCGCGAACTCAGGGACTCTGATGGCACAGCTGGCACTGCAGTACAGCGCCCTTAACCACTGTGCCACCCGGGAGGCCTCAAAAAATGTTTTTAAACCTTTTGAACCTTAATTGAACCTCTATAGGGTACGTGAGACGGTAGCGTCCCACCTCGTCAACAGCCAGTGAAACAGTGAAGCGCCAAATTCAAAACAACAGAAATCCCATAATTACAATTCCTCAAACATACATGTGTTTTACACCATTTTAAATATACACTTGTTGTAAATCCAGCCACAGTGTCCGATTTCAAAAAAGCTTTACGACGAAAGCAAACCAAACGATTATGTTAGGTGAGTGCCTATTCACAGAATAACACAGCCATTTTTCCAGCCAAAGAGAGGATTCACAAAAAGCAGAAATATAGATCAAATGAATCACTAACCTTTGATCTTCATCAGATGACACTCATAGGACTTCATGTTACATAATACATTTGTTTAGTTCGGTAAAGTTCATATTTATATCCAGAAATCTGAGTTTACATTAGCGCGTTGTGGTCAGAATTGCATTGTCTCAAACAAACATCTGGTAAAAGTGCAGAGAGCCACATAAAATGACAGAAATACTCATCATAAACATTGATAAACTATACAAGTGTTTTCATGGAAATATAGATAAACTTCTCCTTAATGCAACCGCTGTGTCAGATTTCAAAAATGCTTTACGGCGAAAGCACACTTTGCGATTATGTTAGCTAGCCACAGAAACGCATACAGCCATTTTCCAGCCAAGGAGTGTCAGAAAAGTCAGAAATAGCATTAACATTAATCACATACCTTTGCATACAGCACCATTGATCTGCCAGGCTTAATATAGGCTAATATAGGCTATACGATGCGTTAATATATTAATTAACTTCTAACACATCTCTGTCTTCACTGTTCCCTCTAACACACATCTCACTGTTGCCTCTAACACACATCTCTGTCTTCACTGTTCCCTCTAACACACATCTCTGTCTTCACTGTTCCCTCTAACACACATCTCTGTCTTCACTGTTCCCTCTAACACACATCTCTGTCTTCACTGTTCCCTCTATCATACATCTGTCTTCACTGTTCCCTCTATCATACATCTGTCTTCACTGTTCCCTCTAACACACATCTCTCTGTCTTCACTGTTCCCTCTAACACACATCTCTCTGTCTTCACTGTTCCCTCTATCATACATCTGTCTTCACTGTTCCCTCTATCATACATCTGTCTTCACTGTTCCCTCTAACACACATCTCTGTCTTCACTGTTCCCTCTATCATACATCTGTCTTCACTGTTCCCTCTATCATACATCTGTCTTCACTGTTCCCTCTAACACACATCTCTCTGTCTTCACTGTTCCCTCTAACACACATCTCTGTCTTCACTGTTCCCTCTAACACACATCTCTCTGTCTTCACTGTTCCCTCTAACACACATCTCTGTCTTCACTGTTCCCTCTATCATACATCTGTCTTCACTGTTCCCTCTAACACACATCTCTGTCTTCACTGTTCCCTCTATCATACATCTGTCTTCACTGTTCCCTCTATCATACATCTGTCTTCACTGTTCCCTCTATCATACATCTGTCTTCACTGTTCCCTCTATCATACATCTGTCTTCACTGTTCCCTCTAACACACATCTCTGTCTTCACTGTTGCCTCTAACACACATCTCACTGTTGCCTCTAACACACATCTCTGTCTTCACTGTTGCCTCTAACACACATCTCACTGTTCCCTCTAACACACATCTCTGTCTTCACTGTTGCCTCTAACACACATCTCACTGTTCCCTCTAACACACATCTCTGTCTTCACTGTTCCCTCTAACACACAGCTCTCTGTCTTCACTGTTCCCTCTAACACACATCTCTCTGTCTTCACTGTTCCCTCTAACACACAGCTCTCTGTCTTCACTGTTCCCTCTAACACACAGCTCTCTGTCTTCACTGTTCCCTCTAACACACATCTCTCTGTCTTCACTGTTCCCTCTAACACACATCTCTCTGTCTTCACTGTTCCCTCTAACACACATCTCTCTGTCTTCACTGTTGCCTCTAACACACATCTCACTGTTCCCTCTAACACACATCTCTGTCTTCACTGTTCCCTCTAACACACAGCTCTCTGTCTTCACTGTTCCCTCTAACACACAGCTCTCTGTCTTCACTGTTCCCTCTAACACACATCTCTGTCTTCACTGTTCCCTCTAACACACATCTCTCTGTCTTCACTGTTCCCTCTAACACACATCTCTGTCTTCACTGTTCCCTCTAACACACATCTGTCTTCACTGGCCATTCCACTTGCCTATCTCTTCCCCCTGTCTCTAGCTCTGGAACAAGTAGCCTATATATATATCGAATGAGCGGCAGTATAGTGTGAAACTTATTTTGAGCTATTTTTAAAACTATTAGGCCTTGGCCTATAGGAGGAGAGAAGCTTCGATCGATCCTCTTGCTTGCTGAATGGCTAAAAAAAATAGGCTACAGCGTTGGCAATGAACTGGCGAGGAAGTTTGAATGGAGCTTATTTTCGCATACGAATAGACGCTAAAGTGAAACCTGTTCCGAATAAATAATTGTCAGATTATGGCAGGACTGTGTGAACGGCGTCATAAACAAGACGTGCTTGTATGCATTTTCTTTTTCTTCAAATTTTTCAGACGAAAATGACGGACTTTGTGAGAAAGGCGTTTCACGACATTAAAGAGTTTGATTCTTGTTAACCTCTTGAGCCTCTACGGGCATTATTTCATTTTTGGATAAAAAAAGTTCCCGTTTTTAACAAGATATTTTGTCACGAAAAGATGCTTGACTATGCATATAATTGACAGCTTTGGAAAGAAAAAACTCTGACGTTTCCAAAACTGCAAATATATTATCTGTGAGTGCCACAGAACTGATGCTACAGGCAAAACCAAGATGAAACTTCAAACAGGAAATGAGCAGAATTTTTGAGTCTGTTTTCCATTGTCTCCTTATATGGCTGTGAATGCGCCCTGAACGAGCCTACACTTTCTGCCGTTTTCCCAAGTTGTCTGCAGCATTGTGACGTATTTGTAGGCATATCATTGGAAGATTGGCCATAAGAGACTACATTTACCAGGTGTCCGCCCGGTGTCCTTTGTCGAAATTGGTGCGTAATCTTCAGCTGCAAGCATTCTTCCATGTGATTCAGAGGAGAAAGCATACTTCCACGAACGATATATCATCGAAGAGATATGTGAAAAACACCTTGAGGATTGATTCTAAACTACGTTTGCCATGTTTCAGTCGATATTATGGAGTTAATTTGGAAAAAAGTTCGGCATTTTGATGACTGAATTTTCAGGGTTTTTTGGTAGCCAAAAGTGATGAACAAATGGAGCGATTTGTCCAAGACAAATAATCTTTTTGGAAAAACGGAACATTTGCTATCTGAGAGTCCTCATTGAAAACATCCGAAGTTCTTCAAAGGTAAATTATTTTATTTGAATGCTTTTCTTGTTTTTGTGAAAATGTTGCCCGCTGAATGCTATGCTAAATGCTACGCTAGCTATCAATACTGTTACACAAATGCTTGTTTTGCTATGGTTGAAAAGCATATTTTGAAAATCTGAGATGACGGTGTTGTTAACAAAAGGCTAAGCTTGAGAGCTAGCATATTTATTTCATTTCATTTGCGATTTTCATGAATAGTTAACATTGTGTTATGCTAATGAGCTTGAGGCTGTATTCACGATCCCGGATCCGGGATGGCTAGTAATCAAGAGGTTAAAGAGAGAGCCCCGACAGGTAACTTGAGGAAACTTTCTAAATAACATATGTAGGCCTACAGAAAGAATCCGCAAACTCACACACGCACACCCCTGAAGAAGGACCTCTCAATCAAATCCACCAGGCAATGTCAGACACAAGCAAATATTTCTCCTTTCCTTAAAATGTATAAAAAAACCTAGGCCTACCTTAGGCTTTCTGAAAGTAGGCTATAGGATAAGGAATTGACAAGGAAAGTGTGAAGAGGACAGCTATGCGATAGTATGAAATTGGCAATCATTAAAATGGAATCGAATACACACAACATGTCCGTTCCCTATTTATCAGCGTTCATTACTCAATAAATTAAGAAAATATTCCATATCAAATATACTATGCCATGTTGGATAGGATTGGTGCGTTGTCCATTTGACACATTAGTGCATTATATGCCTCAGTCAGAACAACCTTGTCGACTGCTGTCGAATAATGAATAGTCAGACACATTCAACCTGTTTTTAAAATACATATTTTTATTTATTTATTTAACTAGCAATAAATAAAAATGTGCATGTTCTAAAAGAAAGTTCACACATCAAATCTTTAAAAAAAAATGTTTTACTGAAGTGCCATAGCCTATTGGCTAGCACTTCTACACACCCGCACATCTAGCGGATTAGCTGCTGGAGCATCAAACTACAGTTGGAAAGAGGAGACGGAGACAGAGTAAGTTAGCAAAACATCAAATTATAATCATTAGTAAACACTCCCGCTATTAGGTAAAGTTTATCTACATGAAAATAAAGTTAGCAAAAAAAAACAGATTCTTCAAAGTAGCCACCCTCTCGGCATTCTCTCAACCAGCTTCATGAGGAATGATTTTCCAACAGTCTTGGAGGAGTTCCCACATATCCTGAGCACTTGTTGCCTGCTTTTCCTTCACTATGCGGTCCATCTCATCCCAAACCATCTCAATTGGGTTGAGGCCAGGTGATTGTGGAGGCCTGGTCATCTGATGCAGCACTCATCACTATCCTTCTTGGTCAAATAGCTCTTACACAGCCTGGAGATGTGTTTTTGGTCATTGTCCTGTTGAAAAACAAGAGATAGTCCCACTAAGCGCAAACCAGATGGGATGGCATATCGCTGCAGAATGCTGTGGTAGCCATGCTGGTTAAGTGTGCCTTGAATTCTAAATAAATCCCCAACAGTGTCACCAGCAAAGCACCATCACACCACCTCCTCCATGCTTCATGGTGGGAACCACACATAGGGAGATCATCCGTTCACCTACTCTGCTTCTCACAAAGACACAGCGGTTGGAACCAAAATCCTCAAATTTGGACTCATTAGACTAAAGGACAGATTTCGAACGGTCTAATGTCCTTTGCTCATGTTTCTTGGCCCAAGCATGTCTCTTCTTATTATTGGTGTCCTTTAGTGATGGTTTCTTTGCAAGCAATTCGACCATGAAGGCCTGACTGTCTCCTTTTGAAAAGTTGATGAAGTCAGTGAAGGCTGGTAACTCTAATGAACTTATCCTCTGCAGCAGAGGTAACTGTGGGTCTTCCTGTCCTGTTGTGGTCCTCATGAGTGCTAGTTTTATCATAGATCTTGATAGTTTTTGCGACTGCACTTAAAGAAACTTTCAAAGTTCTTGAAATTTTCCGGATTGACTGACCTTCAAGTCTTAAAGTAATGATGGACTGTCATTTCTCTTATTTGAGCTGTTCTTACCATAATATGGACTTGGCCTTTTACCAAATAGGGTTGTCTTCTGTATACCACCCCTACCGTGTCACAACACAACTGATTGGCTGAAACGCATTAAGAAGGAAAGAAATTCCACAAATGAACTTTTAACAAGGCACACCTGTTAATTGAAATTCATTCCAGGTGACTACCTCATGAAGCTGGTTGATAGAAAGCCAAGAATGTGCAAAGCTGTCAAAGCTGGCTACTTTGAAGAATCTCAAATATAAAATATATTTTGATTTGGTTAACACTTTCTTTAATGTAGGAAATCGTACAAAAAAATAAACACCCTTGAATGAGTAGGTGTGTCCAAACTTCTGACTGGTACTTTGTGTATGTGTGTATATATACACTGCTCAAAAACATAAAGGAACACTAAAATAACACATCCTAGATCTGAATGAATGAAATATTCTTATTAAATACTTTTTTCTTTACATAGTTGAATGTCCTGTCAACATAATCACACATTATCAATGGAAATCAAATTTATCAACCCATGGAAGTCTTGATTTGGAGTCACACTCAAAATTAAGGTGGAAAACAACACTACAGGTTGATCCAACTTTGATGTAATGTCCTTAAAAGTCTAAATGAGGCTCAGTAGTGTGTGTGGCCTCCACGTGCCTGTATGACCTCCCTACAACGCCTGGGAATGCTCCTGATGAGGTGGCGGATGGTCTCCTGAGGGATCTCCTCCCAGACCTGGACAAAAGCATCCGCCAACTCCTGGACAGTCTGTGGTGCAACATGGCGTTGGTGGATGGAGCGAGACATGATGTCCCAGATGTGCTCAATTGGATTCAGGTCCGGGGAACGGGCGGACCAGTCCATAGCATCAATGTCTTCCTCTTGCAGGAACTGCTGACACACTCCAGCCACATGAGGTCTAGAATTGTCTTGCATTAGGAGGAACCCAGGGCCAACCGCACCAGCATATGGTCTCACAAGGGGTCTGAGGATCTCATCTCGGTACCTAATGGTAGTCAGGCTACCTCTGGCGAGCACATGGAGGGCTGTGCGGCCCCCCAAAGAAATGCCACCCCACACCATGACTGACCCACCGCCAAACCGGTCATGCTGGAGGATGTTGCAGGCAGCAGAACGTTCTCCATGGCGTCTCCAGACTCTGCCACGTCTGTCACATGTGCTCAGTGAGAACCTGCTTTCATCTGTGAAGAGCACAGGGCGCCAGTGGCGAATTTGCCAATCTTGGTGTTCTCTGGCAAATGCCAAACGTCCTGCACGGTGTTGGGCTGTAAGCACAACCCCCACCTGTGGCGTCGGGCCCTCATACCACCCTCATGGAGTCTGTTTCTGACCGTTTGAGCAGACACATGCACATTTGTGGCCTGCTGGAGGTCATTTTGCAGGGCTCTGACAGTGCTCCTCCTGCTCCTCCTTGCACAAAGGCGGAGGTAGAGGTCCTGCTGCTGGGTTGTTGCCCTCCTACGGCCTCCTCCACGTCTCCTGATGTACTGGCCTGTCTCCTGGTAGCGCCTCCATGCTCTGGACACTACGCTGACAGACACAGCAAACCACCTTGCCGCAGCTCGCATTGATGTGCCATCCTGGATGAGCTGCACTACCTGAGCCACTTGTGTGGGTTGTAGACTCCGTCTCATGTTACCACTAGAGTGAAAGCACCGCCAGCATTCAAAAGTGACCAAAACACCAGCCAGGAAGCATAGGAACTGAGAGGTGGTCTGTGGTCACCACCTGCAGAACCACTCCTTTATTGGGGGTGTTTTGCTAATTGCCTATAATTTCCACCTGTTGTCTATTCCATTTGCACAACAGCATGTGACATTTATTGTCAATCAGTGCTGCTTCATAAGTGGACAGTTTGATTTCACAGAAGTGTGATTGACTTGGAGTTACATTGTGTTGTTTAAGTGTTCCCTTTATTTTTTTGAGCAGTGTATATATATATATATATCACTCGCAAACACACTACACTTCAAAAGTTTGTGGTCACTTAAAAATGTCCTTGTTTTTGAAAGAAAAGCTCATTTTCTGTCCATTTTTAAAATAACATCATATTAATCAGAAATACAGTGTAGACATTGTTAATGTTGTAAATGACTATTGTAGCTGAAAACGGCAGATTTAAAAAATAAATAATAATATCTACATCGGCAGACAGAGGACCATTATCAGCAACCATCACTCCTGTGTTCCAATGGCACGTTGTGTTAGCTAATCCAGGTTTATCATTTTAAAAGGCTAATTGATCATTATAAAACCTGTTTGCAATTATTTAGCACAGCTGAAAACTATTGTACTGATTAAAGAAACAATAAAACTGGCCTTCTTTAGACTAGTTGAGTATCTGGAGCATCAGCATTTGTGGGTTCGATTACAGGCTCAAAATGGCTAGAAACAAATAACTTTCTTCTGAAACTCGTCAGTCTATTCTTGTTCTGAGAAATGAAGGCAATTCCATGTGAGGAATTTCCAAGAAACTGAAGATCTCGTACAACGCTGTACTACTCCCTTCACAGAACAGTGCAAACTGGCCCTAACCAGAATAGAACGAGTGGGAGGCCCCAGTGCACAACTGAGCAAGAGGACAAGTACATTAGTGTCTAGTTTGAGAAAGATGCCTCACAAGTCCTTAACTGGCAGCTCCATTAAATCGTACCTGAAAAACACCAGTCTCAACGTCAACAGTGAATAGGCGAATTCGGGATGCTGGTCTTCTAGGCAGAGTTGCAAAGAAAAAGCCATATCTCAGACTGGCCAATAAAAAGAAAAGATTAAGATGGGCAAAAGAACACAGAACTCCAAGAGCATTCTGGAGTCGCCTCTTCACTGTTGACGTCGAGCCTGGTGTTTTGTGGGTACTATTTAATGAAGCTGACAAACTTTTGACTTTTCTCAAGGTCCTGGAGTGGCCTAGCCAGTCTCCAGACCTGAACCCAATAGAACATCTTTGGAGGGAGCTGAAAGTCTGTGTTGCCCAGGGACAGCCCCGAAACCTGTAGGATCTGGAGGAGGTCTGTATGGAGGAGTGGGCTAAAATCCCTGCTGCAGTGTGTGCAAACCTGGTCAAGAACTACAGGAAACATATGATCTCTTTAATTGCAAACACAGGTTTCTGTACCACATATTAATTTCTGCTTTTCTGATGTATCAAATACTTATGTCATGCAATAAAATGCAAATTAATTACTTAACAATCAAACAATGTGATTTTCTGGATTTTTGTTTCAGATTCCGTCTCTCACAATTGAAGTGTACCTATGATAAAAATTACAGACCTCTACATGCTTTGTAAGTAGGGAAAACCTGCAAAATCGGCAGTATATCAAATACTTGTTCTCCCCACTGTATATACAACATTTGAATGTTGGCCTTCTTTAAATGGTTTTGAGTTATTTTATTTTCAATGGCGGTCTTCATCTAATACCTTCAGTTACATGGTTATTCAATTGCCGCCACTGCCCTTGACACGATGAGTGAAAGCAATATGGTTGATGCCTAGCAATTACTTTAGCTAGCTTACTCTTTGTTTCTTTAAGATAAAGGACATGAAATAGAGAGGGAGCCACTGCTTTTGAGATCCCTCTCTTGTATATGTGGCAGGCAGTCTGTCACCCAGTCAGTCAGTCAATCAGTGACACAGTCAGTCTGTCACACTGTCAGTCTGCCAGCATTGTGCACTATCCCAGTCTTATAGGTAGGTGATCAACCATCTCATCCAAAACAAGATATTAAGTTGTCAAAAAAGGCTGTCACTCATTCAGTCAGTCAGTTCTTCTCTCAGTCCAGTAGGTCTTCAGAGCATCTCCACAACACAGTCTTTACACTTGTCACACTCTATGGACAGGTTGTTTTCTTCTCTTTTCCCCCTCTTTCTCTGCCTCTTTTATTCTCTCTCTCTCTCACTCACTCACTCACTCACTCACTCACTCACTCACTCACTCACTCACTCACTCACTCACACCAACCGATTTAGAGCCCAGTGTCCCTCAAGTCTTTGAGGGGGGTTGGATAAGACACCGTTGATAAGGAGATACTGTTACCCCTTCATGTTCAAAGCCTTTGGCTGGGGGAGCTGGCAGCTAAATTAAACCTTTTTACGCCCCATCATTCCCTGGCCCACTGTACCTGGTCTGAGCACAGTGTACAGTACTCTATGTTTAGAATGACCCTCCCGTGTACAGGCAGGGACAAATGTATTCTCATTTGTGTTTTAAAACCATGTCTTTATCACATATGTTGCTGAAGTTCTGAGTTCCTACTGTACCAGGAAGTACGTTCTGGTGGAATACAGTTCTTATACACCACCATCTCTTACTCACTAGGGTGTGTTTCAATGCTCCCTGGCCACGTGCATATATTTTCACCTTAGATGTGGCCGTATGGAACAATAATGATCACTGGTAAGTCGAAGCTATAAAAGACAATGGGCACCATGAAATGTGAACCCATTCTTTGTACTTGTGTGTCAGTGAAGCTGTGTGTTTGTTTGCACAATGGTGTGCGCACACACTTTTTAGTGGTTGTGTGTGTGTGGGTCGGTGATGCTGCGCGCGTGGGTCGGTGATGCTGCGCGCGTGGGTCGGTGATGCTGCGCGCGTGGGTCGGTGATGCTGCGCGCGTGGGTCGGTGATGCTGCGCGCGTGGGTCGGTGATGCTGCGTTTGTGTGTACGTACCACAGGAGATAATGGCCCACACACACACACACGATACATATAACATACTTTTTTAACACACCAGAACATAGACCTACAGTAGGCCTACACTCACATACTGATTGCTTTGATTACTTTATGCTCTGCCCCTATTGATGGTGCAAGGGAGGGAGTGGAGAGCGTAGAAAAGGATGCAACAGAAGGTTGAGGCGAAAGAGATGGTTGGATATATAGAGCGAGGTGGTTGGATATATAGAGCGAGGTGGTTGGATATATAGAGCGAGGTGGTTGGATATATAGAGCGAGGTGGTTGGATATATAGAGCGAGGTGGTTGGATATATAGAGCGAGGTGGTTGGATATATAGAGCGAGGTGGTTGGATATATAGAGCGAGGTGGTTGGATATATAGAGCGAGGTGGTTGGATATATAGAGCGAGGTGGTTGGATATATAGAGCGAGGTGGTTGGATATATAGAGAGTGGTGGTTGGATATATAGAGAGTGGTGGTTGGATATATAGAGAGTGGTGGTTGGATATATAGAGAGTGGTGGTTGGATATATAGAGAGTGGTGGTTGGATATATAGAGAGTGGTGGTTGGATATATAGAGAGTGGTGGTTGGATATATAGAGAGTGGTGGTTGGATATATAGAGAGTGGTGGTTGGATATATAGAGAGTGGTGGTTGGATATAGAGAGAGTGGTGGTTGGATATAGAGAGAGTGGTGGTTGGATATAGAGAGAGTGGTGATTGGATATAGAGAGAGTGGTGATTGGATATAGAGAGAGGTGATTGGATATAGAGAGAGGGAGAGGTGGTTGGATAGAGGGAGAGGTGGTTGGATAGAGGGAGAGGTGGTTGGATAGAGGGAGAGGTGGTTGGATAGAGGGAGAGGTGGTTGGATGTATAGAGAGAGGTGGTTGGATGTATAGAGAGAGGTGGTTGGATGTATAGAGAGAGGTGGTTGGATATATAGAGAGAGGTGGTTGGATATATAGAGAGAGGTGGTTGGATATATAGAGAGAGGTGGTTGGATATATAGAGAGAGGTGGTTGGATATATAGAGAGAGGTGGTTGGATATATAGAGAGAGGTGGTTGGATATATATAGAGAGAGGTGGTTGGATATATAGAGACAGGTGGTTGGATATATAGAGACAGGTGGTTGGATAGAGAGAGAGGTGGTTGGATATATATAGAGAGAGGTGGTTGGATATATATAGAGAGAGGTGGTTGGATATATATAGAGGGAGAGGTGGTTGGATATATATAGAGGGAGAGGTGGTTGGATAGAGAGAGAGGTGGTTGATATATATAGAGAGAGGTGGTTGGATAGGTATATAGAGAGAGGTGGTTGGATATATATAGAGGGAGAGGTGGTTGGATATATATATAGAGAGAGGTGGTTGGATATATAGAGAGAGAGGTGGTTGGATATATAGAGGGAGGTGGTTGGATAGAGGTGGTTGGGAGAGGTGGTTGGATATAGAGAGAGGGAGTTGGATAGAGGGAGAGGTGGTTGGATAGAGGGAGAGGTGGTTGGATAGAGGGAGAGGTGGTTGGATAGAGGGAGAGGTGGTTGGATATAGAGAGAGGTGGTTGGATATAGAGAGGTGGTTGGATATAGAGAGAGGTGGTTGGATATAGAGAGAGGTGGTTGGATATAGAGGAGAGGTGGTTGGATATAGAGCGAGGTGGTTGGATATAGAGAGGTGGTTGGATATATAGAGAGAGGTGGTTGGATATATAGAGAGAGGTGGTTGGATATATAGAGAGAGGTGGTTGGATATATAGAGCGAGGTGGTTGGATATATAGAGCGAGGTGGTTGGATATATAGAGAGAGGTGGTTGGATATATAGAGAGAGGTGGTTGGATATATAGAGAGAGGTGGTTGGATATATAGAGAGAGGTGGTTGGATATATAGAGAGAGGTGGTTGGATATATAGAGAGGTGGTTGGATATATAGAGAGGTGGTTGGATATATAGAGAGTGGTGGTTGGATATATAGAGAGTGGTGGTTGGATATATAGAGAGTGGTGGTTGGATATATAGAGAGTGGTGGTTGGATATATAGAGACAGGTGGTTGGATATATAGAGAGAGGTGGTTGGATATATAGAGAGAGGTGGTTGGATATAGAGAGAGAGGTGGTTGGATATAGAGAGAGTGGTGATTGGATATAGAGAGAGGTGGTTGGATATAGAGAGAGGGAGAGGTGGTTGGATAGAGGGAGAGGTGGTTGGATAGAGGGAGAGGTGGTTGGATAGAGGGAGAGGTGGTTGGATAGAGGGAGAGGTGGTTGGATAGAGGGAGAGGTGGTTGGATAGAGGGAGAGGTGGATAGAGGGGATGTATAGAGAGAGGTGGTTGGATGTATAGAGAGAGGTGGTTGGATGTATAGAGAGAGGTGGTTGGATATATAGAGAGAGGTGGTTGGATATATAGAGAGAGGTGGTTGGATATATAGAGAGAGGTGGTTGGATATATAGAGAGAGGTGGTTGGATATATAGAGAGAGGTGGTTGGATATATAGAGACAGGTGGTTGGATATATAGAGACAGGTGGTTGGATATATAGAGAGAGGTGGTTGGATATATATAGAGAGAGGTGGTTGGATATATAGAGAGAGAGGTGGTTGGATATATATAGAGAGAGGTGGTTGGATATATATAGAGAGAGGTGGTTGGATATATAGAGAGAGAGGTGGTTGGATATATAGAGAGAGGTGGTTGGATATAGAGGGAGAGGTGGTTGGATAGAGGGAGAGGTGGTTGGATATAGAGGGAGAGGTGGTTGGATATAGAGGGAGAGGTGGTTGGATATAGAGGGAGAGGTGGTTGGATATAGAGGGAGAGGTGGTTGGATAGAGGGAGAGGTGGTTGGATAGAGGGAGAGGTGGTTGGATATAGAGGGAGAGGTGGTTGGATATAGAGGGAGAGGTGGTTGGATATAGAGGGAGAGGTGGTTGGATATAGAGGGAGAGGTGGTTGGATATAGAGGGAGAGGTGGTTGGATATAGAGGGAGAGGTGGTTGGATATAGAGGGAGAGGTGGTTGGATATAGAGGGAGAGGTGGTTGGATATAGAGGGAGAGGTGGTTGGATATAGAGGGAGAGGTGGTTGGATATAGAGGGAGAGGTGGTTGGATATAGAGGGAGAGGTGGTTGGATATAGAGGGAGAGGTGGTTGGATATAGAGGGAGAGGTGGTTGGATAGAGGGAGAGGTGGTTGGATAGAGGGAGAGGTGGTTGGATATAGAGGGAGAGGTGGTTGGATATAGAGGGAGAGGTGGTTGGATAGAGGGAGAGGTGGTTGGATATAGAGAGAGAGGTGGTTGGATATAGAGGGAGAGGTGGTTGGATAGAGGGAGAGGTGGTTGGATAGAGGGAGAGGTGGTTGGATAGAGGGAGAGGTGGTTGGATATAGAGAGTGTCACATGTAGAGGTAGACAAAGACTGCAGAGGTCAGAGAAATGGAGGAAAGAGTCATTGATCAGGTGAGTCAGTTAAGTGTGAATTTTGAAAGCAGCTAACAACACCAGGGTTGTGTGTTGACTGTTCAAAGCCCATACTTACTGTGGGTCCTCTCAAGTCATGTTAGGCCTTACAAGGTAATGTACAGTAAAGCAATTTTAAGTTAGGATTCAATTGAGTTCAAATAACATGGAATTTACTCCCATGTGAAATGCACAAATGGACTGAGTGGTTTCTCTCTGTACTTGTTCTTCAGTCCTTTCCCAGGTTCATTAGGCTAATGGATCGTTTAAAGCTGGGGTCTACAGACATAGAAATGGACAGACTGAAGGAGAGGGCGAGGGAGAGGTGGTTGGATAGAGGGAGAGAGGGGCAGATACAGTGCCTTCAGAAAGTATTCACTGCAATTGTCTTTTTCCACATTTTGTTGTGTTACAATTATGGGATTAAAATGGATTTCAAAGTGGAAGAAACATTTTAACATCTGTTTAAAAAAAATGTTTTTAAAAAAATGAATGAAAAATAAAACACTGTCTTGATTAGATAAATATTCAACCCCCTGAGTCAATCAATACATGTTAGAATCACCTTTGGCAGCGATTACAGCTGTGGGTCTTTTTGGGTAAGTCTCTAAGAGCTTTGCAAACCTGGACTGTACAATATTTTCACATTTATAATTGTTTTAATTATTCAAGGTCGGCCAAGTTGGTTGTTGATCAATACTTGACAGCCATTTTCAAGTCTTGCCATAGATTTTCAAGTAGATTTCAATATTGTAACTTGGCCACTCAAGAACATTCAATGTCGTCTTGGTATGCAACTGCAGTGTATATTTGGCCTGCTGAAAGGTGAATTTGTCTCCCAGTGTTTATTGGAACGCAGACTGAACCTAAGTCTTCCTCTACGATTTTGCCTGTGCTTGGCTCTATTCAGTTTACATTTTATCATATACTCCCTAGTCCTTGCCGAAGACAAGCATACCCATAACATGAGGCAGCCACCACCATGCTTGAAAATATGAAGAGTGGGACTCAGTGATGTGTTGTTGGATTTGTCCCCAAACATAATGCTTTGTATTCAGAACATAAAGTTCATTTCTTTGCCACATTTCTTTGCAGTTTTACTTAAGTGCCTTGTTGCAAACAGGATGCATGTTTTGGAATATTTTTATTCTGTACAGGCATCCTTCAATTGTGGAGTAACTACAATGTTGTTGATCCATCCATGTTTTTTTTCCTATCACAGCCATTAAACTCTTGTTTTAAAGTCACCATTGGCCTCATGGTGAAATCCCTGAGCGGTTTCCTTCCTCTCCGTTAACTGAGTAAACACTAGAACCCCCATAGGCCAATGGCCATTGACATTTGATTTAGTCAATTAAAACATTCTGCCAAAAATAAGCTGTGTTCTGCTCCTTCCCCTCCTTCCCTGTACTGATGAGTTTGCATTATGCCTATTTATCTGCAGTAAATCATTTTACCGTACGACTTGTGGGTTGATACTATTCTCTTTGTTTTACTTTGTATAAATAATCTGGACTGTTTTATTTGCTATAACTCTATTACTAATCACATGTATTGTAAAGGAAACCCAAACATGCTACATGTTGCAGTAGACCTTCAGAACAATGTAAAAGATATCCTTGACTCCAAGTTGATGAGCGGGAAACAAACGATGGCAGTCAGCCTGCACAGCCGGCCATCAAAACTACACCTAAACTACACCTAAACCCAGTCAGCCTGCACAGCCGGCCATCAAAACTACACCTAAACTACACCTAAACCCAGTCAGCCTGCACAGCCGGCCATCTAAACTACACCTAAACTACACCTAAACCCAGTCAGCCTGCACAGCCGGCCATCTAAACTACACCTAAACTACACCTAAACTCAGTCAGCCTGCACAGCCGGCCATCTAAACTACACCTAAACCCAGTCAGCCTGCACAGCCGGCCATCAAAACTACACCTAAACTACACCTAAACCCAGTCAGCCTGCACAGCCGGCCATCTAAACTACACCTAAACTACACCTAAACCCAGTCAGCCTGCACAGCCGGCCATCAAAACTACACCTAAACTACACCTAAACCCAGTCAGCCTGCACAGCCGGCCATCTAAACTACACCTAAACCCAGTCAGCCTGCACAGCCGGCCATCAAAACTACACCTAAACTACACCTAAACCCAGTCAGCCTGCACAGCCGGCCATCAAAACTACACCTAAACTACACTTAAACCCAGTCAGCCTGCACAGCCGGTCCATCAAAACTACACCTAAACTACACCTAAACCCAGTCAGCCTGCACAGCCGGCCCATCAAAAGTACATCTAAACTACACCTACACCCAGTCAGCCTGCACAGCCGGCCATCAAAACTACACCTAAACTACACTTAAACCCAGTCAGCCTGCACAGCCGGTCCATCAAAACTACACCTAAACTACACCTAAACCCAGTCAGCCTGCACAGCCGGCCCATCAAAACTACATCTAAACTACACCTACACCCAGTCAGCCTGCACAGCCGGCCCATCAAAACTACACCTTATATATATATATATTATATTGACAATAATCAGATGAATGACGATATTCGACCTATCAGTTGTCATATTGTACATGAAGAGGATGTTGTATGGAGACCTTGCAGTCTAAAAAAATGATGGAATAAGTGAGAGGAGAGATGACCTGTAGTGCTTTAGGGCAGGGCCTGGAAGGTTGACATCAGTCCATACAGCATTCTAACTACACCCCCTCATTAGGTCCTAATCTAGAACAATCGATAGTCTGTTGTAATTCGCAGATGCATGGAAAGGCGCATCACTATCAAATCCTCCTTCAGAGTCACATGCAGGTGAAACATTTTGATTTCTAAATAGTATCAGAAAGAGCATATTCTGCCGTTTCTATATAGTATCAGAAAGAGCATATTCTGCCGTTTCTATATAGTATCAGAAAGAGCATATTCTGCCGTTTCTATGACATTTCCCTTTGCCAAATCAATTCAAGAGGTGCAGCTCTATTTCCAAATGTCACTTTTTTTTTGTATTCAGCACATGACCAGTCGCGTGGCAGCATTGATCTGGTTACTAGGCAAAAACGACTAACATAATACAATCTAAATTAAAATATGCTATTCTGTTGTCAATGGATGAATGGATGAATGATAGAAATCAGATAGAAACGGATAATGGTGCTTGTGACTTCAATGAACTGAATGATGAGGATAATGAGAAAGGTGAAGAGGATGATTGAATTTAGAACAATAGTGTAATGATGAATTGTGGCGGTCGACTTATTTTATTACGAAAGGCTAGAAATGGTATATAATTTCCCCCGGGAGAATCAAATCAGACCGATTACAACATACATGTGTAGTTCACAATGTCAAGCCCAACCAAACAAATGGATGCACTTACAGCATTGCAAATGCTGCAGAATTTAGATGATGGAGGATCGGATATTGACCTTGAAATCGACGTTGCTGATGAGTCTTAATTGGATTTTGATGTTGACTTCGAGCCTCTGCCTCCAATTCCCGAGCCTCGCCACAGAAAAACCAGAACCGAGCCAATTGAGACAGTGCTCTCAACTGCCACGGTGAGACAAGAGTCTGGGAGGGATGGCCCGGTGAGACAGGAGTCTGGGAGGGATGGCCCGGTGAGACAGGAGTCTGGGAGGGATGGCCCGGTGAGACAGGAGTCTGGGAGGGATGGCCCGGTGAGACAGGAGTCTGGGAGGGATGGCCCGGTGAGACAGGAGTCTGGGAGGGATGGCCGGTGAGACAGGAGTCTGGGAGGGATGGCCCGGTGAGACAGGAGTCTGGGAGGGATGGCCCGGTGAGACAGGAGTCTGGGAGGGATGGCCCGGTGAGACAGGAGTCTGGGAGGGATGGCCCGGTGAGACAGGAGTCTGGGAGGGATGGCCCGGTGAGACAGGAGTCTGGGAGGGATTGGCCCGGTGAGACAGGAGTCTGGGAGGGATGGCCCGGTGAGACAGGAGTCTGGGAGGGATTGGCCCGGTGAGACAGGAGTCTGGGAGGGATGGCCCGGTGAGACAGGAGTCTGGGAGGGATTGGCCCGGTGAGACAGGAGTCTGGGAGGGATTGGCCCGGTGAGACAGGAGTCTGGGAAGAATGCCATGGTGAGACAGGAGTCTGGGAGGGATGCCATGGTGAGACAGGAGTCTGGGAGGATGCCATGGTGAGACAGGAGTCTGGGAGGGATGCCATGGTGAGACAGGAGTCTGGGAGGGATGCCATGGTGAGACAGGAGTCTGGGAGGGTTTGGCCCGGTGAGACAGGAGTCTGGGAGGGTTTGGCCCGGTGAGACAGGAGTCTGGGAGGGATGGCCCGGTGAGACAGGAGTCTGGGAGGGATGCCATGGTGAGACAGGAGTCTGGGTAGAAAAGAGTGATGAGTTTGTGACATGCAGAAGTTGCAGCACAGAGACTATACTGTTGCTCATGCCCACAGAAAAGGAAACAGTACTTGAGACATGTCTATGGATGAACTCAAAGCATTTATTGCACTCTTGTACAGTGGGGAGAACAAATATTTGATACACTGCTGATTTTGCAGGTTTTCCTACTTACAAAGCATGTAGAGGTCTGTATGTAGAGGTACACTTCAACTGTGAGAGACGGAATCTAAAACAAAAATCCAGAAAATCACATTGCATGATTTTTAAGTAATCAATTTGCATTTTATTGCATGACATAAGTATTTGATACATCAGAAAAGCAGAACTTAATATTTGGTACAGAAACCTTTGCAATTAAAGAGATCATACGTTTCCTGTAGTTCTTGACCAGGTTTGCACACACTGCGGCAGGGATTTTGGCCCCCTCCTCCATACAGACCTTTTCCAGATCCTTCAGGTTTTGGGGCTGTCGCTGGGTAATACGGACTTTCAGCTCCCTCCAAAGATTTTCCATTATGTTCAGGTCTGGAGACTGGCTAGGCCACTCCAGGACCTTGAGATGCTTCTTACGGAGCCACTCCTTAGTTGCCCTGGCTGTGTGTTTCGGGTCGTTGTCATGCTGGAAGACCCAGCCACGACCCGTCTTCAATGCTCTTACTGAAGGAAGGAGGTTGTTGGCCAAGATCTCGCGATACATGGCCCCATCCATCCTCCCCTCAATACAGTGCAGTCGTCCTATCCCATTTGCAGAAAAGCATCCCCAACGAATGATGTTTCCACCTTCATGCTTCACGGTTGGGTTGGTGTTCTTGGGGTTGTACTCATCCTTCTTCTTCCTCCAAACACGGCGAGTGGAGTTTAGACCAAAAAGCTCTATTTTTGTCTCATCAGACCACATGACCTTCTTCCATTCCTCCTCTGGATCATCCAGATGGTCATTGGCAAACTTCAGACGGGCCTGGACATGTGCTGGCTTGAGCAGGGGGACCTTGTGTGCGCTGCAGGATTTTAATCCATGACGGCGTAGTGTGTTACTAATGGTTTTCTTTGAGACTGTGGTCCCAGCTCACTTCAGGTCATTGACCAGGTCCTTCTGTGTAGTTCTGGGCTGATCCCTCACCTTCCTCATGCTCATTGATGCCCCACGAGGTGAGATCTTGCATGGAGGTGAGATCTTGCCTGGAGCCCCAGACCGAGGGTGATTGACCGTCATCTTGAACTTCTTCCATTTTCTAATAATTGCTCCAACAGTTGTTGCCTTCTCACCAAGCTGCTTGCCTATTGTCCTGTAGCCCATCCCAGCCTTGTGCAGGTCTACAATTTTGTCCCTGATGTCCTTACACAGCTCTCTGGTCTTGGCCATTGTGGAGAGGTTGGAGTCTGTTTGATTGAGTGTGTGGATAGGTGTCTTTTATACAGGTAACGAGTTCAAACAGGTGCAGTTAATACAGGTAATGAGTGGAGAACAGGAGGGCTTCTTAAAGAAAAACTAACAGGTCTGTGAGAGCCGAAATTCTTACTGGTTGGTAGGTGATCAAATACTTATGTCATGCCATGAAATGCAAATTAATTACTTAAAATCATACAATGTGATTTTCAGATTTTTTTTTAGATTCCCTCTCTCACAGTTGAAGTGTACCTATGATAAAAATTACAGACCTCTACATGCTTTGTAAGTAGGAAAACCTGCAAAATCGTCAGTGTATCAAATACTTGTTCTCCCCACTGTATGTCTGCGGGGTTACGGCGGAAAGAGCATGAATGTGGAGTCATTTTGGTCTGATAGGTATGGGGTGGACCTTTACAGAGAGACCATGCCACGCATCAGCTTCTAAGAGACTATGCCACACAACGGCTTCTAAGAGACTATGCCACACATCGGCTTCTAAGAGACCATGCCACACAACGGCTTCTAAGAGAATATGCCACACAACGGCTTCTAAGAGAATATGCCACACAACGGCTTCTGAGAGACTATGCCACACAACTGCTTCTGAGAGACTATGCCACACAACGGCTTCTGAGAGACTATGCCACACAACGGCTTCTGAGAGACTATGCCACACAACGGCTTCTGAGAGACTATGCCACACAACTGCTTCTGAGAGACTATGCCACACAACGGCTTCTGAGAGACTATGCCACACAACGGCTTCTAAGAGACTATGCCATACAACGGCTTCTGAGAGACTATGCCACACAACGGCTTCTGAGAGACTATGCCACACAACTGCTTCTGAGAGACTATGCCACACAACTGCTTCTGAGAGACTATGCCACACAACGGCTTCTGAGAGACTATGCCACACAACGGCTTCCGAGAGACTACGCCACACAACGGCTTCCGAGAGACTATGCCACACAACGGCTTCTAAGAGACTATGCCACGTATCAGCTTCTAAGAGACCATGCCACGCATCGGCTTCTAAGAGACCATGCCACACAACGGCTTCTGACAGACCATGCCACACAACTGCTTCTGAGAGACTATGCCACACAACGGCTTCTGAGAGACTATGCCACACAACGGCTTCTAAGAGACCATGCCACACAACGGCTTCTGAGAGACTATGCCACACAACGGCTTCTGAGAGACTATGCCACACAACTGCTTCTGAGAGATCATGCCACACAACGGCTTCTGAGAGAATATGCCACACAACGGCTTCTGAGAGACTATGCCACACAACGGCTTCTGAGAGACCATGCCACACAACGGCTTCTGATAGACCATGCCACACAACGGCTTCTGAGAGACCATGCCACACAACTGCTTCTGAGAGACTATGCCACACAACTGCTTCTGAGAGACTATGCCACACAACTGCTTCTGAGAGACTATGCCACGCAACTGCTTCTGAGAGACTATGCCACGCAACGGCTTCTGAGAGACTATGCCACGCAACGGCTTCTGAGAGACTATGCCACACAACTGCTTCTGAGAGACTATGCCACACAACTGCTTCTGAGAGACTATGCCACACAACGGCTTCTGAGAGACTATGCCACACAACGGCTTCTGAGAGACCATGCCACACAACTGCTTCTGAGAGACCATGCCACACAACTGCTTCTGAGAGACTATGCCACACAACTGCTTCTGAGAGACTATGCCACACAACTGCTTCTGAGAGACTATGCCACACAACTGCTTCTGAGAGACTATGCCACACAACGGCTTCTGAGAGACTATGCCACACAACGGCTTCTGAGAGACTATGCCACACAACGGCTTCTGAGAGACTATGCCACACAACGGCTTCTGAGAGACTATGCCACACAACTGCTTCTGAGAGACTATGCCACACAACTGCTTCTGAGAGACCATGCCACACAACTGCTTCTGAGAGACTATGCCACACAACTGCTTCTGAGAGACCACGCAAAACAAGGCTTCTGAGAGACTATGCAGTACAACAGACTTTGCTTCTGAGAGACTATGCCACGCAACGGCTTCTGAGAGACTATGCGTAAAGACACAGGCTTCTGAGAGACTATGCCTGATATAACGGCTTCTGAGAGACTATGCCACACAACATTTTCTGAGAGACTATGCCATTAAACGGCTTCTGAGAGACTATGCCACACAACGGCTTCTGAGAGACTATGCCACACAACGTTTTTCCTTTCTACTTTGAGAGACTATGCCACACAACGGCTTTATTCATTAATACTATGCCATGACAATCGGCTTCTTAGAGACTATGCCAGTATACTGATGTTTTTATTGAGAGACCATGCCATAGTTTACGGAATTTGTAGAGACCATGCAACACAACTGCTTCTAAACAATTGACTATGCCACACAACTGCTTCTGAGAGACTATGCCACACAACTGCTATTTCTGAGAGACTATGCCACACAACTGCTTGTGAGACTATGCCACACAACTGCTTCTGAGAGACTATGCCACACAACTGCTTCTGAGAGACTATAGGCCACACAACTGCTTCTGAGAGACTGTATCTTTGTAGTGCAACTGCTTCTGAGACACCATGCTATCTATCAATAGCAGCCCTTTCTGAGAGACTATGCCACACAACGGCTTCTGAGACTTTGCCACGCAATCTGGTTTGAAGACTATGCCACACAACGGCCTGAGAGACTATGCCACACAACGGCTTCTGAGAGACTATGCCACACAACTGCTTCTGAGAGATCATGCCACACAACGGCTTCTGAGAGAATATGCCACACTGAATTTATTTGAGAGACCATGGTTGACTACTTATTCACTCAGAGACATGCCACACTTTTCGGTTTTATTGAGAGACAAAAAAATGCCACAAAACTTTTCTGACTTTGAGATTATGGTACACAACTGCTTCTGAGAGACTATGTCACAACTGCTTCTGAGAGACTATGCCACACAACTGCTTCTGAGAGACTATGCCACACAACTGCTTCTGAGAGACTATGCCACACAACTGCTTCTGAGAGACTATGCCACACAACTGCTTCTGAGAGACTATGCCACGCAACGGCTTCTGAGATACTATGCCACACCTGCGGCAGGTGCACACAAAACAAGGCCCATGAAAACTGTGTGCAGTACAACAGATCTTTGTTTTTGGGGCTTGCTCACACAAAGCCCCAAAGCTGAGATTGATTCATGCGTAAAGACACAGGCATAAGGGCACAATACAGTGTCTGATATAAAAACAGTAATTTGTTGGTTGTATCTTGTCATTAACATTTTTCCACAAACATTTATGTGATTAATCCTTTACAATTGTTCATGCACTGGTACGTTTGTTTAGGAATATGGCAAATTTCACCTGTGACCTGGCTGCTCATATTATTAATATTATTATTATGTTTTTCCTTTCTACTTTGTCAGAAGAAGCTGTAACTGGACTTTATTCATTAATATAACTCTATGACTAATCAAATCTACAATTAAAGTTGATCAAATACAGTATACTGATGTTTTTATTGTAACGGAAACTAAAATACGCTATAGTTTATTCTAGGAATTTGTATAATTATACAAAACATATCCTTGACTCTATCTAAACAATTGATATATTTCCACAAATAGTTATTAATGCAATTGATCCTTTACAATAGTTTCTGCACTATTTATCAAGAGTTGGTGCTTATGTTTGCACACGTTGTGGGTTGATATGTATCTGATGCATCTGCTGAAGGGGATTCCCGGCAACGTTTTCTAGCGGGTACTTATAGGCTGAAAGGCCAGGCTGTGTTAGTGTTAAGAAGGACGCCTGTATCTTTGTAGTGTCTGGGTGTATTGATACACCATGCTATCTATCAATAGCAGCCCTTCTCTGTGAGGCATTGGAAAACCTCCCTGGTCTTTGTGGTTTAATCTGTGTTTGAAGTTCACTGCTCAACTGAGGGACCTTATGTGTGGGGTACAGAGATGAGGTAGTCATTAAAAAATGTTAAACACTATTATTGCACAAAGAGTCCGTGCAACTTATGTGGCTTGTTAAGCAAATATTCTACTCCTGAATTTATTTAGGCTTGCCATAACAAAATGGTTGACTACTTATTCACTCAAGACATTTCAGCTTTTCAGTGTTTTATTAATTTGGACAAAAAAATCAAAAAACTTTTCTCCACTTTGACATTATGGGGTATTGTGATGTCATTATGGGGTAGTGTGATGTCATTATGAGGTATTGTGTGTAGGTCAGTGACACGCAAAATCTCAATTGAATACATTTTAAGTTCAGGTTGTAACACAACATTTGGAAAACGTCAAGGAGTGTAAATACTTTCTGAAGGCCCTGTAGATGGATGGAGGGAGGAAGGAACAGGGAAGGACTACTCAGGGCACCCCCCATGGGCCAATCGCATAAAAGTGGCCAGAGACAGGAGAGAGCGACTGTCCTGCTCCTTCATGAAGGAGGGAAAGAGGGAGGAAGGAACAGGGAAGGACTACCCAGGGTACCCCCCATGGGCCAATCGCATAAAAGTGGCCAGAAACAGGAGTGAGCGACTGTCCTGCTCCTTCATGAAGGAGGGAAAGAGGGAGGGAGGAAATTAAAATAGGGAGAGTGAAAGAAAGGCAGAGGAAGTGTTTCGCAAACTTCCCAGAAAGTCATAGTCTGGGAGAGTTGGGAGGCTCTCTCTCTCGTTCATGTCGAAGTAACTTGTGTGTGTGATTGTTTTTGCGGCGGTACAAAGGCTTAGAGAGACTTGAAGTAACCAATAACAATAGGAAAAGTAATATGTGTTTGGGTTGTGAGACTATGTGTGGAAACCTGTTTTGAAGTACGTACTTTTAGTTTTATTGTCCAGTATTGGCCTGTATACGGTCCCTCTCACAACCACAGAATGTAACCAGCTTTGTGTCTGTTCTTCAACTGACAGATGTAGCTGCTTCGCGTGATGTATTGTTGTCTCTACCTTCTTGTCCTTTGTGCTGTTGTCTGTGCCAAACAATGTTTGTACCATGTTCTGTGCTGCTACCATGTTGTACTGCTGCCATGTTGTGTTGCTACCATGCTGTGTTTTCATGTGTTGTTGCTGCCATGCTATGTTGTTGTCTTTAAGTCTCTCTTTATGTAGTGTTGTGGTGTCTCTCTTGTTGTGATGTGTTGTCCTATATTTTTATTTTGTTTTATTTTTAATCCCAGCCCCCATCCCCGCAGGAGGCCTTTTGCCTTTTGGTAGGCCGTCATTGTAAATAAGAATTTGTTCTTAACTGACTTTCCTAGTTAAATGAAGGTTAATAAAAAATAATAATAATAATATAAAACTTCGAAATGTCTGGATGAGAGAGAATGGTTTACTTCTTCTAAACGTCCTTTCTTTTTTGTCTGTCTTCAGCTCTTCAGGGAAGTCCGAATAATGAAGATTCTAAACCATCCAAACATTGGTAAGTGAGTCACTGACATACTGACTTACATCTTGTTGGCGAAAAGTTAGGGCTGCACAATATGATTTTTGTACCATATATTGCGAATTTTACTTGAGATTTATAGATCAAAACACTTGGGTAAACGGTTGTTGTTGGAATTTTATGGTTGGAATACAGTGGGCACTTGGAATGCAGTTTTGTTTGGCATGACAACGAATGAAAAAGTAAAGAAAGAGATTGTTGTGACAGAGTAAGAACCAAAGTGTTGGTCAGTGTTTCCCTTGGGACCCTAATTGGCTTTAAATAGATGGGTACTGGCAGGGGTGCAACTTTGGTTTTAGAAGTGGGGGGGACATAATTTTTTTAAAATGTATTGTTATTTTTTATCATGTGGGATGAACACACCGAACAGCCTGTCTGACATCTCTGAGGCGTCACACATGGTCCTCCTAAAGCACACCGTTGCCTCGTTTTGTATCACATTCCAATGTTAAAACTGGGGGGATGCAATTTCCGGTAACTGAATTGTTTGGTGAGCATGAAAACGATATAAACCATATGTCACAGCTGTCTGTCACTAGAGCTCAACCCAATTGAACTCTTATGGGAGATTCTGGAGCGACGCCTGAGACGGTGGTTTCCAGCATCAGTAAAACACCAGATTGTGCCATTTCTCATGGAAGAGTGGTGTTGCATACTGTCAGTTTAGTTCCAAACACTTGTAGAATCTATGCCAAGGTGCATTCAAGCTGTTCTAGCTGTACATTCAGACAAAGATCTTAGAATATTTTTCGCCATTTAATCTCTGATTTATGAACAAGCTGTTGCACAAACAATGCTGATTATAATCTACCACTGGTACAAGCCTGTATCAGAGAAAAAGGTTTGCTAGCAACATTTTCCCTATCTCAGTGGATTTCGCTAGCCAGTTAGCTAAGTAGCGATAAGCATTAGGGGTCAAAACTAAACATTTTGGCAAATTAGCAGCTTGCTAAGACCAACTTCCGTAAAACTGAAATTATTTCCTGAGTCTCGAATAGCCGGGTAACGACACACAATCAAATAAAATAAAATTTTATTTGTCACATGCGCCGAATACAACAGGTCGACCTTACAGTGAAATGCTTACTTAGGGCTAGCTGTGACAGAGTAAGGAACCAAAGTGTTGGTCAGTGTTTCCCTTGGGACCCTAATTGGCTTTAAATAGATGGGTACTGGCAGGGGTGCAACTTTGGTTTTAGAAGTGGGGGGGATGGGGATTAACACCTGTCGTATTCGGCGCATGTGACAAATACAATTTGATTTGATCTGACATACATACCAGTCAGCACATAAACACCTGTTTCAGTAAGCGCCAGGTCTAAATTAATTATTTATGAGGTTACCATGATTTACTATGAATTGTTTACAAGGTTTAACCTCTTAAGTCGACCCGACACGCATGCGTCCCATCTAGCCATCTGGAAATGCAAATGCGCTACGCTAAATGCTAATAGCACTCGTTAAAACTCAAACGTTCATTAAAACACACATGCAGGGTACTGAATTAAAGCTACACTCGTTGTGAATCCAGCCAACGAGTCAGATTTTTAAAATGCTTTTCGGCGAAAGCATGAGAAACTATTATCTGATAGCATGCAACACGCCGAAATACCCGAAGGGGACGTAAACAAAATAATTAGCATAGCCGGCGCTACACAAAACGCAGAAATAAAATATAAAACATTCATTACCTTTGACGATCTTATTTGTTGGCACTCCTAGATGTCCCATAAACATCACTATTGGGTCTTTTTTTCGATTAAATCGGTCCATATATACCCTAAATATCGATCTATGAAGACTGTGTGATCCAGGAAAAAATATTTTTTTAAATTAAAAAAGTCGACGATAAACTTTCACAAAACACTTCGAAATACTTTTGTAATCCAACTTTAGGTATTAGTAAACTCGTTGTGAATCCAGGCAACAAGTCAGATTTTTAAAATGCTTTTCGGCGAAAGCATGAGACGCTATTATCTGATAGCATGTAACACCCCAAAAGACCCGCAGGGGACGTAAACAAAATAATTAGCATAGTCGTCGCTACACAAACCGCACAAATAAAATATAAAACATTCATTACCTTTGACCATCTTCTTTGTTGGCACTCCTAGATGTCCCATAATCACTATTGGGTCTTTTTTTTCGATTAAATCGGTCCATATATAGCCTAGATATCGATCTATGAAGACTGTGTGATAAACGGAAAAAATAGCGTTTCATAACGTAACGTCATTTTTTAAAATTCAAAAAGTCGACGATAAACTTTCACAAAACACTTCGAAATACTTTTGTAATGCAACTTTAGGTATTAGTACACGTTAATAAGCGATAAAATTCATCAGGAGGCGATGTCAATTCTATAGGTGTCTGTCTCGAAAAAATGTCTTGGAGAGAGCTCGACCAAAACATCCGGTCGGAGACCGGAGGGAATCGATTCCCTTGATTCGGTTAGACCAAGAATCAAAGCTGAATCAAATGACAAGACTCTTGACAACGTGTGGAAGCTGTAGGCACTGCAACCTCGGCCTCATTTAATTCGGTTCACTTTGAACAATTCCTTGAAGTCGAGCATGGATATTTATTTCCATTATCAGTGATCAGATTTTCATGCACTTTTCGATGAAACACACGTTCTGTTATAGTCACAGCCGTGATTTAACCAGTTTTATAAACGTCTGAGTGTTTTCTATCCACACATACTAATCATATGCATATACTATATTCCTGGCCTGAGTAGCAGGGCGCTGAAATGTTGCGCGATTTTTAACAGAATGTTCGAAAAAGTAGAGGGTCGACTTAACAGGTTAAATGCAGGTGAAGCCTTTACCTCAAGTGCACATTACTGAGCTGTCACTCAGAGCTCATCGTTATGTTCCTTCATTACTGAGCTGTCACTCAGAGCTCATCGTTATGTTCCTTCATTACTGAGCTATCTCTTAGAGCTCATCTCAGTGTGCATCGTTATGTTCCTTCATTACTGAGCTGTCACTCAGAGCTCATCGTTATGTTCCTTCATTACTGAGCTGTCACTCAGAGCTCATCGTTATGTTCCTTCATTACTGAGCTATCTCTTAGAGCTCATCTCAGTGTGCATCGTTATGTTCCTTCATTACTGAGCTATCTCTCAGAGCTCATCGTTATGTTCCTTCATTACTGAGCTGTCACTCAGAGCTCATCGTTATGTTCCTTCATTACTGAGCTGTCACTCAGAGCTCATCGTTATATGTTCCTTCATTACCGAGCTATCTCTTAGAGCTCATCTCAGTGTGCATCGTTATGTTCCTTCATTACTGAGCTATCTCTCAGAGCTCATCGTTATGTTCCTTCATTACTGAGCTGTCACTCGGAGCTCATCGTTATGTTCCTTCATTACTGAGCTATCTCTTAGAGCTCATCTCAGAGTGCATCATTATGTTCCTTCATTACTGAGCTGTCACTCAGAGCTCATCGTTATGTTCCTTCATTACTGAGCTATCTCTTAGAGCTCATCGTTATGTTCCTTCATTACTGAGCTGTCACTCGGAACTCATCGTTATGTTCCTTCATTACTGAGCTGTCACTCAGAGCTCATCGTTATGTTCCTTCATTACCGAGCTATCTATTAGAGCTCATCTCAGTGTGCATCGTTATGTTCCTTCATTACTGAGCTATCTCTCAGAGCTCATCGTTATGTTCCTTCATTACTGAGCTGTCACTCGGAGCTCATCGTTATGTTCCTTCATTACTGAGCTATCTCTTAGAGCTCATCTCAGAGTGCATCGTTATGTTCCTTCATTACTGAGCTATCTCTCAGAGCTCATCGTTATGTTCCTTCATTACTGAGCTGTCACTCGGAGCTCATCGTTATGTTCCTTCATTACTGAGCTATCTCTCAGAGCTCATCGTTATGTTCCTTCATTACTGAGCTATCTCTTAGAGCTCATCGTTATGCTCATCTGAGCTGTCACTGTGAGCTCATCGTTATGTTCCTTCATTACTGAGCTATCTCTCAGAGCTCATCGTTATGTTCCTTCTTCAGCTGTCACTGAGCTCATCGTTATGTTCCTTCATTACTGAGCTGCTCATCGTTATGTTCCTTCATTACTGAGCTGTCACTCAGAGCTCATCGTTATGTTCCTTCATTACTGAGCTATCTCTCAGAGCTCATCGTTATGTTCCTTCATTACTGAGCTGTCACTCGGAGCTCATCGTTATGTTCCTTCATTACTGAGCTCAGAGCTCATCGTTATGTTCCTTCATTACTGAGCTGTCACTCAGCTCATCGTTATGTTCCTTCATTACTGAGCTATCTCTCAGAGCTCATCGTTATGTTCCTTCATTCAGCTTCACTGAGCTATGTTCCTTCATTAGAGCTCATCATCAGTTATGTTCCTTCATTACTGCATCTCTCAGAGCTCATTGTTATGTTCCTTCATTACTGAGCTATCTCTCAGAGCTCATCGTTATGTTCCTTCATTAGCTGAGCTGTTCCTTCATTACTGAGCTGTCACTCAGAGCTCATCGTTATGTTCCTTCATTACTGAGCTATCTCTCAGAGCTCATCGTTATGTTCCTTCATTACTGAGCTGTCTCTCAGAGCTCATCGTTATGTTCCTTCATTACTGAGCTATCTCTCAGAGCTCATCGTTATGTTCCTTCATTACTGAGCTATCTCTCAGAGCTCATCGTTATGTTCCTTCATTACTGAGCTGTCACTTCATTACTGAGCTCATCGTTATGTTCCTTCATTACTGAGCTATCTCTCAGAGCTCATCGTTATGTTCCTTCATTACTGAGCTATCTCTCAGAGCTCATTGTTATGTTCCTTCATTACTGAGCTATCTCTCAGAGCTCATCGTTATGTTCCTTCATTACTGAGCTGTCACTCAGAGCTCATCGTTATGTTCCTTCATTACTGAGCTGTCATCGTTATGTTCCTTCATTACTGAGCTCATCGTTATGTTCCTTCATTACTGAGCTATCTCTCAGAGCTCATCGTTATGTTCCTTCATTACTGAGCTGCTGAGCTCATCGTTATGTTCCTTCATTCAGAGAGCTCATCGTTATGTTCCTTCATTACTGAGCTGTCACTCAGAGCTCATCGTTATGTTCCTTCATTACTGAGCTATCTCTCAGAGCTCATCGTTATGTTCCTTCATTACTGAGCTATCTCTCAGAGCTCATCGTTATGTTCCTTCATTACTGAGCTATCTCTCAGAGCTCATCGTTATGTTCCTTCATTACTGAGCTATCTCTCAGAGCTCATCGTTATGTTCCTTCATTACTGAGCTATCTCTTAGAGCTCATCTCAGAGTGCATCATTATGTTCCTTCACTCATTCACACACATTGTTAAATGACCCTGGCAGATGAAAATGCACATGATTTACTTACTTAGTCCCATTCAATAATGAACAAAATAGTCTAATAAATAGCCTAATACATGGCTGGCTATGACTGCCTGCATTTACTCCAGACACATTTAGATGAAGGTAGATGAATTCACTTGTCCCATCTATTGTTTCACTTTCGAGAGGAGCACAGCTTTTCTCTCACGACAGTTATGCCACAGTTATGCCACAGTGTTTGTACAATAACTTCTTGAGGCATGAACAACATTATGCAAGTTAGCTATCAACTGCAGCCTAAGGAGCAGTAGCTTCCTAACTTTACATAAATGTGAGTAAATCTATCTTATTAACTTAGCAAGTAGGCTTGGGCTGAATACAGTATATATATTTGAAAAAAACACAGGATAGTTTTTCAATACCATTGAAACAATTTCTTTAAGTTTTTATTTATTTATTTGTAGCTACTTCTTAAGTAAATACCTGCAGTAAACTTGTGCAATACGTTATGAGATAAAGAAGATTATATTCTGCATTTTACCTGTCACATAATGTTTCATTATGCAATTTACCGATTAGTCCCCAGTCACGTGGTGTTTGTTTACAAGCATGAGAGACCGGAGCCTTGTGAGTCACTCGCTGTTGTGCAGAATGCGCCAGGTGATCTAGTTACAGTATGGAATTCACAACTAAATGTTTGCCAGCTAGATATCTTATAACTATTAAGTTAACTGTCTAAAATGTGCTAATTGCTATGCAGTTGTGAATTTTGGTTTGCTAATTTAGTAGGTAGTCGGCTAAGTGGTTAGCTTCATCCAAAATCGAACATTCGCTTTGTAACAGCACAGAATTCGCTCCTGGATCAAGACCCTTGGTGTTTAATATTTGTTTTGTGCGTGCAGCAAACTGTGAGTAGCGTTTTTTAGTTACAAGTATAGTTTAGGTCGGAGTCTGTATAAAATGTTAAATGTGCTCGTTAGCATTTAGTTCGAATTCTCTATGCGAATTTTCTACCTGTACTTTTTACTATGTAACCCGAAGGTTAGCAATGCTATCAGTGGGATTTGAAGAGCGCCCTGTGTGTTTAATGCCGGTATTACCGAATATCCCGGTATGGCAGAGGGTCAGAATGAAGGCTTGACAATCTGGATACCATCCAAGCATATTAGGAAGCTTACTTAAATGTGAATAACTTTAGCTAACTAGCTTAGCAAGTGAATATAAATGTGAATAACTCTAGCTAGCTAACTTAGTTGAATTACTCTAGCCATTAATTTGCACTTAGCTAGCTTGTAGGACTAACTAGGCAGAGTTATTCACATTTATATTTGCTTGGTAATCTAGTTAGTTCGAGTTGTTCACATTTAAGTATGTGAATACAGGCAAATAACTCTAGCTAGCTAGCCCTGCAAGCTAACTTAGTTTGCTAGCTAGCTGGAGTAATTCAACTAACTTTGTGAAATGTAAATAACTGTAGCTACAGTAGCTAACCAACTACTTAGTTTACTATAGGGCAAAACAATTAACATTTTAAACGTACTCTCTTAAAATGTTTTTTAAATATTTTTTATATATATAATAAGGTCAATGGGCAATTATTTAGGCAGGAGTGCAGATATGATAAACAACATACAGTAAGTACATGAACATATGACTGTTTCATGCCTCCCAATTTTCACGAGGTGCTTCCAGATTGTCTCCAGTTTGACACCTTCCGAGCATATTTTAACAAAGTGTAAATGGTACCTTCACTTTCAATAAGGAATTTATTTAATCTCTTGAATGAATGGACTCGTTACCAGTAGAAATGGCAGCTGCCATCCAGTTCTCTTCCCCTTCTCCCTTGTCCCATGTTTGGGAATTCCTCTCCTGAGTGGTGACACCCCCATCCCCCAACTTTATTCTAATCCCTAGGTCGGAAATCCCCCTTTATCCAGTGTTCCCATTTCCTCTCTCTCTCTCACACAGACACAGACACAGACACACAGCGACCTTCTTCCTGGGGGTACAAAAGGCTGTTTGTCACTCTTTGTGTGTGTGTGTGTGTGTGTGTGTGTGTGTGTGTGTGTGTGTGTGTGTGTGTGTGTGTGTGTGTGTGTGTGTGTGTGTGTGTGTGTGTGTCATTAAGCCCTGGCGATTATCTAGCAGGTCCCCTCTGTTCCCCCTCTCATGTGCCCCACCACCACAACACGCACAGACACCACAACGCACACGACAGACACACTGTGTGTGTGTGTGTGAGTGTAAAAGAGAGGAAGCGAGAGAATGAGAACAGTCTGGGACAATAAGGGATGAATTCCTACCCATGAAAAGTTGGGAATAAGTTGGGAATGAGTTGAGAAAGTTGGGAATGAGAATGTCACCACTCGACAAAAGATGGCGTTTTTACTTGAATTTCACAATGCGTCCGCTATCATTTTTTATTTCACTTTTATTTTTTAAATGACTTTTTACCCATTTTTTTTCTCCAGTTTTGTGATATCCCATTGGTAGTTAGTCTTGTCCCATCTCTGCAAGTCCCGTACGGACTCGGGAGAGGCGAAGGTCGAGAGGCATGCTTCCCCACGAAACACGACGCTGCCAAGCCGCAGGGTCGTGACACAATGCTCGCTTAACCCGGAAGCCGTCCGCACCAATGTGTCAGAGGAAACAACTGGCGACCGTGTCTGCTTGAGTCGAAAACAACCGAAGACAACCCTGAGGCTACGGCTAAGGACAGGACTACCTCTCGCGAGGCTATCGCAGACAACCCTGAAGCTACGGCTAAGGACAGGACTACCTCTCACGAGGCTATCGCAGACAACCCTGAGGCTACGGCTAAGGGCAGGAACAAATACAAGAAGTCCTTTTATGAACCTGCAACCTGTAGCACTCACTTCTGAAATCATAAAGTCCTTTGAAATGCTGGTTATGGCACACATCAACTCCATTATCCCAGAAACTCTAGACCCACACCAATTTGCATACCGCATACGACGCAATCTAAATTGCACTTCATGTGTCCCTTACCCACCTAGATAAGAGCAATACCTATGCGAGAATGCTGTTTGTTGACTACAGCTCAGCGTTCAACACCATTATCCCCTCCAAGCTCGTCACCAAACTTAGCACCCTGGGACTGAACACCTCCCTCTGCAACTGTATGATGGACTTCCTGACGGGCCTAACCCAGGTGGTGAGGGTAGGCAACATCACCTCTGCCATGCCCACCCACAACACGGGGGCCCGGCAGGGATATGTGCTTATTCCCCTCCTGTACTTCCTGTTCACCCACTTCCTGTTCACCCATCATCAAGTTTGCTGACGACACAACGGTGATAGGCCTGATCACTGGCCATCGAGGAGACAGCCTACAGGGAGGAGGTCAGTGACCTTGCAGTGTAGTGTCGGAACAACAACCACAACGTCAGCAAGACCAAGGAGCTGATCGTGGACTACAAGAAACGGGTGACAAACACGCTACCATCCACATCGATGGGGCTGCAGTGGAGTCGGTCTAGAGCTTAAATTTCCTCTGTGTCCACGTCACGAAGGACTTAAAATGGTACACACATGCGCACAGACGTGAAGAACAATATCTTTACACATTAGTTGGGTTATCAAGGTGTTTGAGGATGCAGTGTAGGACCATGTTGACCGCGTCAACTCTGTTGGCGAACTGCAGTGGGTTGAGGTAGTCATTCAAGCGGGACACCTTTTTTCGGGACTAGAACCATAATGGAGGATTTTAAACAGGCACGAACCGTTTCTTAAAACTGCAGTGTTGGTTAAGGGCTTGTCAGTAAGCATTTCACTGTAAGGTGAATTTGGCCACATGTGACAATACAATTTGATTTGATTTGAACAGTGCATTGCTCTAGTGATTGGTTGAATATTTTCATGGAAACATGAGAGAGTTGGTTAAGAGTGCTTAAGTGTGGCTGGAGAGACCTTGTCTGAGGCAGCAGCCTTCCTGGTGTTCTGTTTCCTAAAGAGTCTGTCGACCTCCTGCTCTGTGATGACCAGGGGTGGGGGCTTCCTGGGATGGCAGATGGATAGAGGTGCCTAGAGAGGAAGGGAGGGGTGTTGTCCTGGTGATGGATGGGCGTTTGTGAGTCAAAGCTGCAGTAAAACTGGTTTACTTTATTCAGCAGTGAGGGGGTCGTCTGACATCGGGGGAGCTTTTGGTTTGTAGTTCCTAATTTGTTTTTAGTAATTTCAGACGAGCAGTCGAGCAGGCAGCAGCAGTCGTTACTGGAGAACTGTTGCTCCAGCCTGACTTTGTACTGCTGTTTGGCTTCCTTAACTCCGAAGTGTAGCTTTTGGGTGGTCTAAAGTTTACGGGACATGGTTGGCGATCGTCTGGTTAGGCCTGGGGGAAGAGAATGTTTTCCTTTTTTTTCTGGTGCTTCTCACGCTCAACTTCCACTCTTCTGCTGACCCACTTTCTCACTCCCTCGCTCCCAAAACCCAGGTAGGTCAGTGCAGAAGGAGGGAGATGGGGAGGGTGATGAAGAGAGAGACTGATGGAGACCGACTGAAGGAGAGAGCAAGATGGAGGGAGAGATACAAGACTAAATGATACCGACAGGGAAAGAGCGAGGGAATAGAGGGAGTCAGACTGAAGAAGACTGAGGGGGAGAGAGACCGAGACTGTGGTCTCATTTCAGAACAGCATGTGGCTGCACCAATATGAAACCTTTTTAAAATCTGTTTTATTTTGTTTGCCTGATTCCATTTTTTCCTCCATTTTGTTGTTCAACGTTTCAGGTTTTCCCTCTCAAAATCAAAACAACAAAATTGGATGTTTTAAGTCCACAACAATGTTTAAACCACATCAGGAGACCATTTTTGAGGTCTGTAAGAAAATGTAAGAAAATTCTATTTTTGGGTGCAGTTACCCTTTTAATGCAAGTGCTCACAGGAAGAGACTGTTGTTTGGTTACGGCGGAGTTTGCAAAACAAATGGCCACTGGATTGATTCAAATAATGATGAAATCGTTCTGTCAGGATACTTTGAAGTTAACGTTTTAATTGAGGTATTTAGAAAAAAACAGGTTATCGTTAGCATCATCGTTAACGGCTACACAAAGTATGCGCACAGACAAGGGAATTCCTGTGCCGTTTCAGAAAGTTGCATAAAAATACAAATCACTGATGCATTGTGTTCATGTCTCACATCCTGTTCATGTCTCACTTCCTGTTCATGTCTCACTTCCTGTTCATGTCTCACTTCCTGTTCATGTCTCACTTCCTGTTCATGTCTCACTTCCTGTTCATGTCTCATGTCTCACTTCCTGTTCATGTCTCACTTCCTGTTCATGTCTCACTTCCTGTTCATGTCTCACTTCATGTTCATGTCTCACTTCATGTTCATGTCTCACTTCCTGTTCATGTCTCACTTCATGTTCATGTCTCATGTCTCACTTCCTGTTCATGTCTCACTTCATGTTCATGTCTCATGTCTCACTTCATGTTCATGTCTCACTTCCTGTTCATGTCTCACTTCATGTTCATGTCTCATGTCTCACTTCATGTTCATGTCTCATGTCTCACTTCATGTTCATGTCTCACTTCATGTTCATGTCTCATGTCTCACTTCATGTTCATGTCTCACTTCATGTTCATGTCTCACTTCCTGTTCATGTCTCACTTCCTGTTCATGTCTCACTTCATGTTCATGTCTCACTTCATGTTCATGTCTCATGTCTCACTTCATGTTCATGTCTCACTTCATGTTCATGTCTCACTTCATGTTCATGTCTCACTCGGGCAAATTAATTCATTTTCTACTAAGTTCAATAGATTTAGTTGATTTCCTACAAATGTTGATACATTTTTGAAGATTATTGAGTTCTGTTTTAATGTTTGGATTCCTTGATTTCATCCGCGTTCTTCGCAATACGGATTTTATAGGGCCCGACAACATATGTTTGGAAAATCTGCAGCGTTTCTCCCCTAGACAATTTCTTCGGTGGGATACAAAGTAGCCCAAAGCAACATTTTAAGCAGGCAGATGCATACAACGTTTAGATGATGCCAAAATTTGCTAAGAGTAGCAAGGTCAAATTCAGGCCAAATTGAATTTTCAATAGTGTAATATAGCAAGGTTTCTATTCTTGGTGTGGAAACTCAAGGAGTGCAGCGTTGTGTTTTTTGTCCCTAACACTCCTGTTTTGTCCAATCAAGGGCTTATTGATCAGTTAAGAAAGAGTCGGAATGAGTGTTAACAGACACTGAACATAAATTCTGTGCAGATCCGCAGAGGTTTTTATTGTCTCAGGTACCCAATGTCAATATAGTCTAGCAGCTATCCTTATCCTGCAAAATGAGTGTGTTCTGGAACACGCCCACAGATAGACAGTGAAACAGACAGTGATTCAGAAAGCGAGCTTTAGCCTGCTATTACGGGGCTTTTCCACCTAACTGTAGGCTTTGATTTCACAGTTACATTCCTTCAGCCTAGTGCTTTGTGTCTAGTCACACATGCACACACGCATACACACACACACGCATACACACACACGCATACATACACACACACGCATACACATGCATACGCGCAAGCTGATTTATCTGCTCAGGTGGTGATTGTGGGCTCTAGGCTGCAGCAGCAGAGTTGCAGTGAGCTGCTATGGTAGACTGTCTGTCTCTGTCTGTCTGTCTGTCTGTCTCTGGCCCTCGGGCCTGTCTGTCTGTCTGTCTCTGGCCCTCGGGCCTGTCTGTCTGTCTGTCTGTCTCTGGCCCTCAGGTCTGTCTGTCTGTCTGTCTGTCTGTCTGTCTGTCTGTCTGTCTCTGGCCCTCAGGCCTGTCTGTCTGTCTCTGGCCCTCAGGCCTGTCTGTCTGTCTCTGGCCCTCAGGCCTGTCTGTCTGTCTCTGGCCCTCAGGCCTGTCTGTCTGTCTGTCTGCCTGTCTCTGGCCCTCAGGCCTGTCTGTCTCTGGCCCTCAGGCCTGTCTGTCTCTGGCCCTCAGGCCTGTCTGTCTCTGGCCCTCAGGCCTGTCTGTCTCTGGCCCTCAGGCCTGTCTGTCTGTCTCATGTGACTGCATCCTGGGAACAGAACAGGCAGCACTACTGCACCTATACTGTCCTGAGGCAACCTGGCTAAAATCAATTAAATTCATTGGCATGGAAAACATATTTACATTGCCAAAGCAAGTGAAATAGATAATAAACAAAAGTGAAATAACTCTCTCTTACTCTCCCTTTTCTCTCTCTCTCTCTCTCTCTCTCTCTCTCTCTCTCTCTCTCTCTCTCTCTCTCTCTCTCTCTCTCTCTCTCTCTCTCTCTCTCTCTCTCTCTCTCTGCCTCTCTCCCTTTCTCTTTCTCTCTCTCCCCCCCTCTCTCTCTCTCTACCTCTCTCTACCTCTCTCTACCTTCCACAGTGAAACTGTTTGAGGTGATAGAGACTGAGAAGACTCTCTACCTCGTGATGGAATATGCCAGTGGAGGTAAGTTACTTAGTAATATGTCAGTGGAGGTAAGTTACTTAGCGATATGTCAGTGGAGGTAAGTTACTTAGTGATATGTCAGTGGAGGTAAGTTACTTAGCGATAAGTCAGTGGAGGTAAGTTACTTAGCGATATGTCAGTGGAGGTAAGTTACTTAGTGATATGTCAGTGGAGGTAAGTTACTTAGTAATATGTCAGTGGAGGTAAGTTACTTAGCGATATGTCAGTGGAGGTAAGTTACTTAGCGATATGTCAGTGGAGGTAAGTTACTTAGTAATATGTCAGTGGAGGTAAGTTACTTAGTGATATGTCAGTGGAGGTAAAGTTATTTAGCGATATGTCAGTGGAGGTAAGTTACTTAGCGATATGTCAGTGGAGGTAAGTTACTTAGCGATATGTCAGTGGAGGTAAGTTACTTAGCGATATGTCAGTGGCGGTAAGTTACTTAGCGATATGTCAGTGGAGGTAAGTTACTTAGCGATATGTCAGTGGAGGTAAGTTACTTAGCGATATGAGGTACGGTAAATAGTGTAGTACAGAGTACACTATAATATTTATAATATGCTTTGAGCATAATGCATGAAAGCTCATGAATATTAAATACAAGTATTATCATCCTGGTTCTACTATTCTAGTATGCCACCGTCCTCTTGAAGAGCTACAAGGTGCTATCCTGTGCTAATGCACCTGCTTCAGGTCTGTTTAGTAGAATCAGAGGTCAGTGCTGGAGAAAAAGACAGCATAACCAGTAGCTCTCCAGGAGGACGGTCTGGATGGTCTGCCTCCTGCTATTTATATAGTACTGTATAATAAGGCATAATGTTGCCTTACCTAAGACAAATGAGGCTGCCTAACTAGCAATTTATGCTTTCAGACATATGACTTTACATTTAATTTGGAGGACTGAGAGAAAGTTGTGGCGTGTCTCCATTCAGTCGAAGTTTAACTTAAACTCTCTGCCTCTCTCCTCCCTCTTTCTCTCTGTTCCTCTCCATCCCCCCTTTTTCTCTCTCTCTCTCTTTCTCCCTCTCCTGTTTCTCTTTTTCTCTCTCTCTCTCTCTCTCTCTCTCTCTCTCTCTCTCTCTCTCTCTTTCTCTTTCTCTTTCTCTTTCTCCTTCTCCTTCCAGGGGAGGTATTTGACTACCTCGTAGCACATGGGAGGATGAAGGAGAAGGAGGCCAGGGCTAAATTTAGACAGGTACCGCAGTGGACTGGATTCAGCCCTACACACACACACTAAGACACACCATGTTCAAAGACACCCTGGCTGGGTGTCACAGACACACAGACTTTCAAGCCAGCCGACTTGGCAGGACTGAGCCCTGCGAGGACACCAACACTACCCTAAGACCTATATAGCCTACATAAGTTCTGCCAGTGGACAAGAGCTGCATTATCAGCAACAGAGAAGGCAGCAAACGTAGAGCTGTTTGGTCAGTGTTTACAACTAACACTGTCAAACGTAGAGCTCATTGGTCAGTGTTTCCAACTAACACTGTCAAACGTAGAGCTGTTTGGTCAGTGTTTACAACTAACACTGTCAAACGTAGAGCTCATTGGTCAGTGTTTCCAACTAACACTGTCAAACGTAGAGCTCATTGGTCAGTGTTTCCAACTAACACTGTCAAACGTAGAGCTCATTGGTCAGTGTTTCCAACTAACACTGTCAAACGTAGAGCTCATTGGTCAGTGTTTCCAACTAACACTGTCAAACGTAGAGCTCATTGGTCAGTGTTTCCAACTAACACTGTCAAACGTAGAGCTCATTGGTCAGTGTTTCCAACTAACACTGTCAAACGTAGAGCTCATTGGTCAGTGTTTCCAACTAACACTGTCAAACGTAGAGCTCATTGGTCAGTGTTTCCAACTGACACTGTCAAACGTAGAGCTCATTGGTCAGTGTTTCCAACTAACACCGTCAAACGTAGAGCTCATTGGTCAGTGTTTCCAACTAACACTGTCAAACGTAGAGCTCATTGGTCAGTGTTTCCAACTGACACTGTCAAACGTAGAGCTCATTGGTCAGTGTTTCCAACTAACACTGTCAAACGTAGAGCTCATTGGTCAGTGTTTCCAACTAACACTGTCAAACGTAGAGCTCATTGGTCAGTGTTTCCAACTAACACTGTCAAACGTAGAGCTCATTGGTCAGTGTTTCCAACAAACACTGTCAAACGTAGAGCTCATTGGTCAGTGTTTCCAACTAACACTGTCAAACGTAGAGCTCATTGGTCAGTGTTTCCAACTAACACTGTCAAACGTAGAGCTCATTGGTCAGTGTTTCCAACAAACACTGTCAAACGTAGAGCTCATTGGTCAGTGTTTCCAACTAACACTGTCAAACGTAGAGCTCATTGGTCAGTGTTTCCAACAAACACTGTCAAACGTAGAGCTCATTGGTCAGTGTTTCCAACAAACACTGTCAAACGTAGAGCTCATTGGTCAGTGTTTCCAACTAACACTGTCAAACGTAGAGCTCATTGGTCAGTGTTTCCAACAAACACTGTCAAATGTAGAGCTCATTGGTCAGTGTTTCCAACTAACACTGTCAAACGTAGAGCTGTTTGGTCAGTGTTTACAACTAACACTGTCAAACGTAGAGCTCATTGGTCAGTGTTTCCAACTAACACTGTCAAACGTAGAGCTCATTGGTCAGTGTTTCCAACTAACACTGTCAAACGTAGAGCTCATTGGTCAGTGTTTCCAACTAACACTGTCAAACGTAGAGCTCATTGGTCAGTGTTTCCAACTGACACTGTCAAACGTAGAGCTCATTGGTCAGTGTTTCCAACTGACACTGTCAAACGTAGAGCTCATTGGTCAGTGTTTCCAACTAACACTGTCAAACGTAGAGCTCATTGGTCAGTGTTTCCAACTAACACTGTCAAACGTAGAGCTCATTGGTCAGTGTTTCCAACTAACACTGTCAAACGTAGAGCTCATTGGTCAGTGTTTCCAACTAACACTGTCAAATGTAGAGCTCATTGGTCAGTGTTTCCAACTAACACTGTCAAATGTAGAGCTCATTGGTCAGTGTTTCCAACTAACACTGTCAAACGTAGAGCTCATTGGTCAGTGTTTCCAACTAACACTGTCAAATGTAGAGCTCATTGGTCAGTGTTTCCAACTAACACTGTCAAACGTAGAGCTCATTGGTCAGTGTTTCCAACTAACACTGTCAAATGTAGAGCTCATTGGTCAGTGTTTCCAACTAACACTGTCAAACGTAGAGCTCATTGGTCAGTGTTTCCAACTAACACTGTCAAATGTAGAGCTCATTGGTCAGTGTTTCCAACAAACACTGTCAAATGTAGAGCTCATTGGTCAGTGTTTCCAACTAACACTGTCAAACGTAGAGCTCATTGGTCAGTGTTTCCAACTAACACTGTCAAACGTAGAGCTCATTGGTCAGTGTTTCCAACTAACACTGTCAAATGTAGAGCTCATTGGTCAGTGTTTCCAACTAACACTGTCAAACGTAGAGCTCATTGGTCAGTGTTTCCAACTAACACTGTCAAATGTAGAGCTCATTGGTCAGTGTTTCCAACTAACACTGTCAAACGTAGAGCTCATTGGTCAGTGTTTCCAACTAACACTGTCAAACGTAGAGCTCATTGGTCAGTGTTTCCAACAAACACTGTCAAACGTAGAGCTCATTGGTCAGTGTTTCCAACTAACACTGTCAAATGTAGAGCTCATTGGTCAGTGTTTCCAACTA